>NW_026782025.1:872500-1297119 GCF_031769215.1 Ylistrum balloti
ATGGCTGTGAGATGGCAGGCAACACCATTCCAATTGATTTAACTATTTTCCATATTTAAATAGTAGATATCAGGAAGGATCATGTCAGTAGATAATATCTAATGCAGTTGTCTCTGAGAGCTGTGGACATATTCCTGGTCATGTAATACTATTACTATAGTGCCTGATAAGACCGTTGTTGATTATAACATTTGATACTTTAGCAGAGTTTTGTTCATACCTTCAGTACAATAACAACTTGGGGCAAGGATGGTGAGACACAAGCCTTCCGTAACATGCTGACACAGTTCCCTTCAGGTCCCATGGCCTGTGTCAGCGACAGCTATGATATTTGGAATGCGTGTGAAAATGTGTGGGGAGAGAAACTCAAAGACATTATTGTTGAAAGAGGAAAAAATGATGGTGTATTGGTTGTGCGACCAGATTCAGGAGATCCAGCAGAAGTTGTTATAAAGGTAGGGAACTGGATAAGTTCTGTAATGTAACGATAGTGATGCAAATTGCTGTAAAATCATCCATTTACTATCACAGATAAAGGGAGGGAACTGGATAGGTTCTGTAATGTAGCGATAGTGATGCAAATTGCTGCAAAATCACCCACTTACTATCACAGTTAAAGGGAGGGAACTGGATAGGTTCTGTGATGTAGCGATAGTGATGCAAATTGCTGCAAAATCACCCACTTACTATCACAGATAAAGGGAGGTAACTGGATAGGTTCTGTAATGTAGCGATAGTGATGCAAATTGCTGTAAAATCATCCACTTACTATCACAGATAAAGGGAGGGAACTGGATAGGTTCTGTAATGTAGCGATATTGATGCAAATTGCTGCAAAATCATCCACTTACTATCACAGATAAAGGGAGGGAACTGGATAGGTTCTGTAATGTAGCGATAGTGATGCAAATTGCTGCAAAATCACCCACTTACTATCACAGATAAAGGGAGGGAACTGGATAGGTTCTGTGATGTAGCGATAGTGATGCAAATTGCTGCAAAATCATCCACTTACTAATCACAGATAAAGGGAGGGAACTGGATAGGTTCTGTAATGTTGTGATATTGATGCAAATTACAGCAAAATCATCCACTTACTATCACAGATAAAGGGAGGGAACTGGATAGGTTCTGTAATGTAGCGATATTGATGCAAATTGCTGCAAAATCATCCACTTACTATCACAGATAAAGGGAGGGAACTGGATAGGTTCTGTAATGTAGCGATAGTGATGCAAATTGCTGCAAAATCACCCACTTACTATCACAGATAAAGGGAGGGAACTGGATAGGTTCTGTGATGTAGCAATAGTGATGCAAATTGCTGCAAAATCATCCACTTACTAATCACAGATAAAGGGAGGGAACTGGATAGGTTCTGTAATGTTGTGATATTGATGCAAATTACAGCATAATCATCTTAAGACCATTTAATCAAGGTCCCATTGGCTATAGAATCTAGATCGTACTGTTATTTAGAGTATAATTTGATAATACTTCCACAAAAACATCTTCATTTGTTATTGAAAAATGGTAAGGTTTAGATAGAAATGTTTCTCTGGTGTCTCAACATGTCACCTTTTATCAAAATATTAATAAGAATAAACCATTTGTTTTATATTAGATTATTATTCTTCATTTTTGAAAATATTTCCCTAAATATTTACAACACAGGTGCTGACTATTTTAGAAAAGAAATTTGGTCAAACAACTAACAAAAAGGGTTTCAAGATGTTACCTCCTTACCTGAGAGTGATTCAGGGTGACGGTATCAGCTACGAAAGTCTTGCTAAGATTCTGGAGGCAATGAAGAAAAATCAATGGAGTGCAGACAACCTGGTGTTCGGGAGCGGAGGGGCCCTGTTACAGAGAATGGACAGGGATACTCAGAAATGTGCCTACAAGTGCAGCTACGCTGTTATAGGGGGCAAAGAGGTACACACTATTAATCATGTATCTTGTTACCAATGATTTTTAAAACTTCTTGATTACTGAAGTCACACATGATCTGCTTAAAAAGACTATAAAAGATTACTTAGAATATAAATTTAGAATACAGTTATATTTGGCAGTCATTCTTTCATGTTTATGTTTCCATTCACTTACTCTTTAACAGGAACAGATAAATAATTTGGTATGTAGCAGTATAATAATATCAAGGTCAAGTTCTCATTTGGTTTATATAGTCGATCAATCTTTAAGAATTGTGATTTAAGTTTTCACAAAAACTATGATATTCCATATCCTTTCATAATAACTCCATCGGAAAGTTTAAGAAGAAAATTTGCAGGCAGAATTTCAATTTTACTTTTCATGAGTCATGATTACACCTCCTAACACAGCCATGAATAGCTCAAAAAAGTTATAAAAATTTCCTTGGTTGTGGGCCTTTTCATGTCACTGACAGTTCTTATGTCTTACATCTAATGACTGTCAACACAATGATTTGTCAATAAAATAGGAGTTTTGCTATGCTTTTGTTCAAACTCTTTTGTTTGAATATAATATTTCATGACACAGGTCAAATGTCACAGGTTCAATCCTCCTTAATATCTAGTCAAATGGAACAGTTTTATATTTTTATAGAGGGTGAAAAGTTCTGATTGAATAATGGAATGTTGATTTTTTTCTTACCTGTTGTAGGTAAATGTGTTTAAGGAGCCAATCACAGACCTGAAAAAGAAGAGTAAAAAGGGACGTTTGACTTTAGAGTATGAAAATGGAGAATATAAGACTGTGGAGGAAGGAAAAGGAAATCCAAATATGGTAGGTGGTCAATCCAAATATGGTAGGTGGTCAATCCAAATATGGCAGGTTGTCCATTCAAATATGGCAGGTTGTCAATTCAAATATGGCAGGTTGTCAATTCAAATATGGTAGGTGGTCAATCCAAATATGGTAGATGGTCAATCCAAATATGGTAGGTGGTCAATCCAAATATGGCAGGTTGTCAATTCAAATATGGCAGGCTGTCAATTCAAATATGGCAGGTTGTCAATTCAAATATGGTAGGTAGTCAATCCAGATATGGTAGGTTGTTAATCCAAATATGGTAGGTAATCAATCCAAATATGGTAGGTAATCAATCCAAATATGGTAGGTAGTCAATCGTAATATGGTAGATTGTCATTCCAAATATGGAAGGAATTCAATCCAAACATTTAAGGTTAACAATATATGGTAGGTAGCCTCCTTGTCAATCCAAACATAGTAGGTGATCAATTGGAGCAAAATTGCAAGCAACCATCTTGCTTTGTTCTTATAAGAGAGATACACTGTTAGGTACACAGGGGTGCACTTGCTGACCAACCAGTATTCTAGTTTTGTGTAGTGTTACATACAGATGTATCCATAATTTCACAGTATACCACTAAATGATCACATTATTCTTTGTTTCAGGACGCTTTGGTTACAGTTTTTGAAAATGGAAAATTACTAAAAGACTACACTTTTGCTGAAGTGAGAGGAAATGCAGAATTGGAACTTGTGAAAGAAAGAAATAATATGAGCAGCTAGAGGAAGGATGGTTGAAAATCTGACATGGTGAAACCTGGTGTAGATCATACGGCAGTTTCTGTAGCAGAATGTCATCACTTTCCTCAACCTTGTCCACCACAGAGGAAATGTTATTCACAAAATTTCATTTTATTACCTAAAATGAATGAATGATATAAAGCGACTGTGTAGAACTCTTTTTTCAGACATGGAAAATAGGAATGTTATAGAGGATAACATACACTAAATAATGATATTTTTATTATTATAACTTGATATGTTATTTTCCATTTATGTTTTGTTTTTGCCTAACACTTCTTTCTGTCTGATAGTTAAAATGATATTTTTAGACCATGTGATTTATAATAAATCAAATAATATAATTATATCATGTGATTTTGCAGTATATCTTGTGATATATGATCATTTTTCGTTTTATAACTTTCTTATCACAAAAAAAACATGTTTAAATGGGAAGAAAAATCTTGTCAGAATTAAATTGATGAAATTTTCTCAGGAAATGATCCACATGGTCCATTTTTGTTCAGAGTTAATGTATACAGACAAAAAACATCATGATTTGAAAGTGTGAGATCAGTTTGTGATAATGGACAAGAATCACTGGAAGTGATGATGAAAAATAACTTATTAGATTTCCCACTGATGATGCTGGCTATTTATATATTTTAAATGTTTATTTATGTATATTGTGTTCTTCAGTGGTTTACGTTTGCAGAAACATACAGTTTCTCTAAATTTTCTCTTATGCTTTATATAAATTTTCTGTTATTGTCACATTTTCCTTTATGTCATATTTTACTTAATGTCCAATACATTTTAACCCACAAATTAATCATTAACAGTAATGCACTGTATGATATGCCTGAAATACGATATTAATACCCATATTAAAACAGAAATGAGTCTTGCATCAAGCATACCAACTCCTCAGTAGTATCCTTATTGTCTTTGTTATCACTCTACTGCGGATGATAAATAAAATGTCTTCACTTTGTCCTCTGCTATGAAATTTTTATTTATGAAAGAGTTTATCCTTCCAAATGCATGTTCTAACATTCATTCCATATTGCTGTATTGAGCTATTTATAAAAGGGTTAAAACTTGTGTTTGGTGTAAATGCTTTCAAGAGCAATGTCTTTCTTCACTCACCTTTAGGACACAATCCCTTTTTCCTCACTGTATATAATCATCTTACTGTTATTTTGACGGTTATCATTATGTGTTATTAGTGCGGAATTTATGTTATTTTTAATAAATTAACGGTATTTGTATCATTTTTTTTATTTAATATCCTTTAAGTACAGATATGACATTAAGATTAATTTCCGTTTACCAGGCTTACTTTGTATTTGTGTGGTTATTTTGACTGAGAGGAGTTGAGTATGATTTCCTCCGACCTTTCATGTAACTGGTAAATTCCAGTGGCAAATTAGACTTTCTGTTCAACCTCATCCCCAACCTTCACTAACCACTCCCACCCACCATC
Organism: Ylistrum balloti; assembly: GCF_031769215.1. Taxonomy (NCBI): domain Eukaryota; kingdom Metazoa; phylum Mollusca; class Bivalvia; order Pectinida; family Pectinidae; genus Ylistrum; species Ylistrum balloti. The sequence continues at coordinate 877,503 of NW_026782025.1, forward strand.
ACCCCAAATCCAATAAAGACAGGGATATCCAGTGTATCACCAGAGACAGGACTCTCTTTTAATCGAGCTCCTCGATATAAATTGACATAATTCACTCACTACATCAAAACAAATTAACATATATCCTAATAATTCTCTTGCATTCTGAAAAATTATCAGTTAATGTTATTCTAATTCATGGTATCATATAATATATGATATATATCTCTAGAGGAAAGCATGCTTTTCTTGTAATGTTAGTAGGGACTACATGGTATACGTGGAAGCTATCAGATGTTGTAGTAGTGAAGAGGTTAAGTTGCTAGGAGACCTCTGCCAGATACTTGTAATGTTAGTAGGGACTACATGGTATACGTGGAAGCTATCAGATATTGTAGTAGTGAAGAGGTTAAGTTGCTAGGAGACCTCTGCCAGATACTTGTAATGTTAGTAGGGACTACATTATATACGTGGAAGCTATCAGATGTTGTAGTAGTGAAGAGGTTAAGTTGCTAGGAGACCTCTGCCAGATACTTGTAATGTTAGCGGGGACTACAAGCATATAGGCGTAACAGCACTAGAGAAGAGATTTGGTAATATTCACATATACTTAGATATAGATACAAGTCCATGCTATTAATTTTAGTATACTTATTTAGTAGTTTGACAACTGTTAGACCTATTAGGTGCCTAGACAAAATTGGTACTTTAACCAAACAAAAAATGGTGTTTCTGAGTCTCTATAGAATTCAAAGCTCTCCACCCTCTCTTGTCTTGAGATTAAATGCTATGTCTACCTCACTGATGAAGAGAGAACTTACCTTTAAACCGTCCATTATGACGAAGCACATTAAGAAACATTGGACTTTGTCCCACTATTTGTCAACTTTTATCTAACTGTCTGTTTTCTAGTGACTACATTCTGGAAGATAGCATGTTTACAAGATAAACAGATATGTTGATTGTAATCATGTCTACAGATTGACTGGACAAGAGTTTTGAGAATTCTGTCCTATTCGTGGGACCCCTCCACCTGTACAGTTGATAAACAAATCATGCCCATTATGATGAGTTGTGAAACACTGGACTTTTGTTCCTAGTTTGCCCAGTGTTAACATATATAGGTAGACTATATTCACAAAATAATCTCAATCAACTAACATCTCTGTCTTTATTCTGTTTGTCATTATGTATATAAGCATGATGTTTTCTGTGTTACAAATATACCATATGAGGTTTGGTTAAAGACTTTCATAATGTGTGCTTCTGTCAAAAAAGGTTAATGAAAATAGTCCTATAATTATGCAAATTTTGATTGGTTTATGGTGTTTTATCCTTTTGATCTTTTCCAAGTTTTAATTTTTTTCGTATACACTGTATTTCTTGATCCCTTCACCAATGTAAATTTACAGGTAATTACGTTGATATCTAAACGTCTACAAAAGTATTTTTTAATTTCTTTTTCCTCATTAGTCAACAGATGTGTCACGAGTCATTACTAACCTCTTTTCCTGATTGAATTCTTTATCATTTTGATTTTCAACAACTTCCTTTTTAATAATCATTTATTGTTTCAAGTATGTTTGTTTCTATCCAATTCTTGATAACTAAAAGCACGTAGTTCCATATAGACTGTCCATGCTACGAGCATTATACCATGTCGTTGAAACTTACCATAATGGCATATTCTAAATTATTGTTCACCAGTCTTTTGTATAACCTTTCAGCTGATGTAGTGCCCATGATTTGAGAGGTGGCACATAGCACTTGAAAGAGTGGTTTCATTTGGATAACATTAATTGTTCCTGCCTGTGTTCTTTCTACTGGCGTTATTGCTCGTGGCTAAAGTGCCAAGATATAAAAATCTAGTTACCACAAAATTTCATATCATTTGTTAATAGAGTTGTTGCATCAAAAATTAAAAAAAAAAAAAAAGATTAACAAACCTAGGGCTGTATTGAGAAAATCATGCGACATTGATGACCCGTGTCGAATCATACACGTCACCAAATATTCCACAAAGCCAAGGATATGCATTGCTTTGGAGTCCATGTGACGACTTTGACATTATATCACAATATTACTCCTCTTTCTTCCTTTCATTGTACATTGTTCCTGGCGCCTTGCCTTGCCCAGTTAAAGCCTTCCAACTACTGACAGCAAGCGACCTTTCTCAGAATATCACCATATAGCCTACTTGATAAATTTATGCTGTTGTGTCTTTTTTGAATATCTAATGATAAAAACGCTGTACACTGACAAACATTGTATTGCCTCAAATATATTGATATTTAGATAACAAATGAGTGATTGTTTAGACTGTAATATACAATTCTTCTATTTTCTGTTTTTGATGGTTCAACTTTATATCTTCTTTTCATGACCATTATAACAGTTCAAGTCCTCATTAATGTTTATTATTCCAACAACTACACATAAATTACAACTGCTCTCGTGTGTCGGTAACAACTGTAGTTTAAATTTTGCAGTAAGTCATCAAATAAAAAAACAATGTGTATCACGGTTGATACTTGTCCACTCTCTTTAGGTCATGTTGTGGAGTTGACATATAGGATGAGAAACCAAGTTAAGAAGTCATATTAATGCCTTTTCCAAGCGTTTGACCACCAATATTGTTAATCAGTGAGTTGCAAAACATTGGGTCTGATTAAATAAATCTATCAGTAAGTGTCTTACACATTGCATTATGTAGAGGAACAGGTTTGTTTTAATTAGTTCTCAACTCTGACATGTCTGCAATAAATATACTTTGAACATTACATGTATTTAGAATTTAATATGAAATTAGAAATTCATCATATGCTCCGTAAAATATATTTCAACAAATTAGAAATTCAGTTAAGAAATGTAACTAATTAACATAAATTTCAATGGAATTTAGAATCTCACGTGAATGATTGTTGTCCATGAAATGGCTTCAAGATGAGTATAATCTTTGTGATGTAATATATCGGCCACTCTCTCTGTCAGGTGTAGCCGGAATCTTCGTCATAGATAGTCTGTGGGGATGTATAATAATTATCAAAGTTATGTCGTTTATTGTCAAAAACATAATTATTAAATTTAAGATATCTAATATTTTGTGAATCATTATTTACATAAATATATATATATCAATTATTGAAAATGCAAAAAAATCATCACTTTTTTATTTATGATGGAAGTGAAGGAATAGTTTTCCTAAATTTTCATAAATATGTTAAGATATAGGTAACAGTAATTGACGTAAAAAGGTACACGTAGTTTTAAAACACATTTGTACTTGAAAGGAAGAACACGTTGTTTGATCAGATCCGAGACTGCGACAATATGTAGTCCTTTATCAGTTTGATTGCACCACATAAGTATATATATTGACACGTTTGTATGTATAAGGTTGATGTGCTCTAGTGTATCCTTTGTATGTCTGGGCAGACAATATGGATAAATAAACATGATGATGACTTCAGTTAATGCTATGGTATTTGTGTTTATGTACGACGTGACAAAAACTGAGGACTTCCCACACAGGATACTGTTTGTCTTGCTCTGCCTTGGATTTCAGCGTCAAGAAGCAATGTTTAAGCAACAATGTGGAGCGAGTATGAAAGACACAAGTGAATAGCATCCTTAATACAGAGTTCGATACAGTCGAGCCAAACAATGAATAAAATCGCATCATACAGCCGTTTCGTCCCTCTAAAACTCGTCTGTGATGCTAAGGGCCTAAATTTTGAAGCCCTGGAGGTGACTGAGGAAAATCCAAAATGATAGAAAGGAAATCTAGATGGGAATATGCAACACGCCTTGTATCTGAAAAGGATCACTCAACTAAGTCTCATTTTTGTTGAAGGTGACTTAGCCTAACCCATGTCTTAATCCTACGTATGATCTGCTTCTATGATAACCTACCATTATATCGATAAATATGATGTTCCTTCATAATGTATAATGTATAAACTAAACTATGACGACCCATGACATGTTACCGGACAGGCATCTATGGAGTAACTTCACAGACTGATCCTTCTTCCTGACATTAACATCTCAATGTTGTTCTAAATTTAAAAAAAATTACTTGTGATAAGCATATCAGTCATTTCTGGGTATCTTGGTTAAACGAACCTTATTGGACTGCGTTGAGTATCATATGCCTATATATCAGATCGGCAAACCCCACCCCAGCTTTATTCTAACGTAACAATCATAATAATTCTTTCTTACGTCTTTTATTCTTGACAAATTTTCGATCTGACAAAGCAACATACTTGGTCGCACGCAAAAAAAAAGAGTCCTTTACTGTGTTCTACACCTCGTCAACCGACATCAATAGTCACTCAAGTTATTTACTCGCCTGTATTTGGCAAGACTCATTTACTACTAAATGATTCCAGAATTCATTATATATATTGCCATAAGTTGAACACATATTCAACAAAAGTAAAGAAAAAACAAAAGTCGAGCAAGACCAGGTGTACTGAAAAATCTAGCGTTTTCTACTTCTTCGACACCGCCTAGGTTATAAAATGTCTAAGTCAATTCCAAGACGTTCTCAAATTGTAAGCATTTTCAATCTCAAATTGTTGACACCATCTGCACTTAGGGCCCCATTATGTAATTTTGAGATCATTAAGGTCATAATCTGGCACTATCATATTCGCCTGCCGAACGCATTATAATTTACAGTAAGATTTTCCTTCCGCCTGCCATATCAATGACGGCAATCACGATATCTAGAATACGTCTTCTTATCGAAGAAACTTTGGCAATTTAATGCTTTTAATTCAAAGATGAAAAATATTACTACCAAGAAAACGAAAATTCACGGTAGGAAAACCAAAACTGCCACTTTTACTTTGTAGCGTGGTTGTTACGTGTTAAGAATGTGACTTACGCCGAGATGTGATAACAACTGTGGGAAGGTGAGGCAATCCTAGTCAATGAGTTCATTTAAGATGATTGAAATCCAGACAGATGTTTCGAATTTCGAATGCTGTCATGATATACCTATAGTCTTGCAAAATAGTCTGTGAAGCATACTGATACGTCATAGTCATCAATAAACATCCATATGTCACAGAAATACGTGTGACCTAGTTAAGTTTACAACTATTTTTGTCAATAGCAAGCACTAGCATTAGAATTCGTCACTGATATTTTCGATATACTATTTTTGACGCATCGCCGATTTCATAACTCAGTACAAATACATTAATGTCAGTGGATCGTTTCTCATGCCTACATCCCTTATATTAATATACAAGGCTTTGGGTCTGCGGAGCAGCACTTGTACGTCCTTCACTCTAGATATCTAAACGAACACGCGGATTTAATGACCGTTATAAATTTTAATTGTTCTTGAGCCGAAAAGTAAAAGTATTTCAAGATATTTTTTTCTATAATTCCATAATTCCCCAAGTCTTATTTTCTATCTCCATGTGTGCCTCGTATACGTCGACCATAATTACATTTCAGAATTACAATTAGGATGCAATGGTAAATATGAAAATAACAGGTAGGTTCAAAGTTTGAAAAAGTGCTGTTAACTTGCGCGGACAAAATACTTTTGTGGAATCTATATTTGTTTCAGAGTGGAAATAAAATCATTGCATCATCTTTTGTTATCAATACCATGGCCATCATATAGTTCTTTTTTTCCAACATGAAACATATTAATTAATCATGAACGTATTTACTTTCTTAATCTGCCGTCGATGCTACACCACTTTGAACAAGTAGAGTGAATGTGTCAGAAATGTGATATATTACGGAGCTGTCATCTCTCGATTTACCTGTCCTATGTAAATTACTTCTATAACCAACCAGTCAGATCACGTTAAGTGTGTGATGTAAGAAAATTGTTAGACCTAGCTGTTCATCGCCTCTACACTTTCGTCGCACTTGCTTTTGGGTTAAGACGTCGGTCGTCGCCAGGAGATATGTACACTAAAGTCCTCCTCATTTTTATTCTTCTCTGCGTTGGATATGCGAACTCAAATTTTGCCACCCGTCGCAGAAGGCCACAAAGGCATCACAGGACACATATACCAAATACTCGACCAGCTCCACCACCTGTCACGCGCAAAGTCACGAACCTGTGTGAGAAAGTAGTCGGACATGATTTCCTCGCCAACCCTGACGATTGTTCCAGGTACATATTGTGTATTGGTACAACGCTTCACGATCTTAGCTGTGGAAATCAGGTCTGGGACGACCAGGACCGCAAATGTGTTGAGAAAGGCACGACCATAGGTCCCGACCCATGTCAAAAGCGTAAGTATTTAATATATTGCCAAATCCATAGGAATACTCCCATTCTGAAGGTCGACATTTCATTCTTTTGTTAAGTGAAAATATATCAAGTGCAATTATATTTTCAAACATTTAGAAAATATGTGCTTGAGGTAAAATTACAAGAAATTTTGTCCTTGTCACCCCCATGTACCAGTTGAACTTCAAATCAGTAATACTATAGACTATTTTTCACCAGCCAATAAATTTTCAGACAATGTGGCCGAGTTTGGCAGCTTATCACTAAAGATTATAGTCTGAGCATTTACTATGACGGAGAGACCTACAGGGATTCTGGAGATGCATTTTGTTGTAGATACAGTCGCTATCATTGTCTCCTTGTGAATTATTGTATTCCTTTTTCTGATGTGGCGTTCAATAGATTTGATCCTCAATAACGGTAAGGCTTCTGCCACGTGGTTACGTTATTTCCACCCCGATTCTTGCTTTGAGAACCAGGCATTTAAAAGTTGACCCTAATAAAACCAAAGCGCAAGCGATGAAACAAAAGATGCCTACCTTTACAAAAATAACATGGTTTTATATTCTTGGTAATGAAGTTTGGTTACTTTTTCAATCTTTGTAGATATTCTGTCCTGGTATTATTGTTTTGAATTGTAGATCTTTCCTCGTTAATGGAAATATGGATGCAAACACTTTGAAATCTAAACCCAAATATTTTCTGGGTATATTCACTCATAAGAAGACGATGAAAGAAATGATGTGATAAGACTTGCTAAGATCATCACTGTGGTTCAGATATCATTTTGAATGTGTTTTCATTATCCTTTGTCTATCTTTACAAAAATAATAAGCAAGATCATTTTTCGTGATATTCACGGGAGTATTTAAATGTTTGAAAGTGCTTCAAAGCAACCCCGCGTTTTAATATTCAGGACATTCCACAAGGCTATGTGAAGATTTCATGTAAGATTTTGTCTAAAAATATAAGATTATAAAAAACAAAGATAAGATGGATACAGAATCATGGAAGTTGCTTCATCAATTGTATCCACCATGTAAAACTATGTCATTCCAACAAATATCACGTTTTCTTAACGAGAACCGTGTCAAAATCAACATATTTAGTTTCGAAAAAAAATTCCCGTGATTATAATATCACCGTGGTAATCCTAATTTTCTCATAGTCTTCATCAACTTACGTTCCCAATATCCTTTGTTTTTATCACTCATATATTATAACATCTATCATAGAAGTCCTGTCATTAGGTGAAAGCAGGTCCCTATAATAATCATAATTAAGATTGTATGCCTTTCATATCAAAATGGATTAGATCTCTCATCAAGCCGCTAATGTTGTTTATCATTATGTGTTCAAAAACTCATCATAGTACTTTATTAATTAATTAAAGCCTTTTAACCACCATTTATCTAATTCTTTTCTGGTGTGGCTGACGTGGATAGCGCTATGATCTTCTCGTAACGTCTCCGACAAGGACTTAAATGTAAATGTATTGTAATGACGTGTATTTCCTTGTGTATCTAATTATCAACCATGGTCTGTAAAACGCTAATTAGTCAGCATGTCAATCAAAACACTGGCTATATATACTGACTACCAACATATCCTAAACACTGGCTATATATACTGACTAACAACATATCCTAAACACTGGCTATATATACTGACTACCAACATATCCTAAACACTGGCTATATATACTGACTACCAACATATCCTAAACACTGGCTGTATATACTGACTACCAACATATCCTAAACACTGGCTATATATACTGACTACCAACATATCCTAAACACTGGCTATATATACTGACTACCAACATATCCTAAACACTGGTTATATATACTGACTACCAACATATCCTAAACACTGGCTATATATACTGACTACCAACATATCCTAAAAAAACTGGCTATATATACTGACTACCCACATATCCTAAAACACTGGCTATATATACTGACTACATATCCTAAACACTGGCTATAGATACTGACTACCAACATATCCTACACACTGGCTATATGTACTGACTACATATCCTAAAAGACTGGTTATATATACTGACTACCAACATATCCTAAACACTGGCTATATATACTGACTACATATCCTAAAGCACTGGCTATATATACTGACTACATATCCTAAAGCACTGGCTATATATACTGACTACCAACATATCCTAAACCCTGGCTATAGATACTGACTCCCAATATATCCTAAAACACTGGTTATATATACTGACTACATATCATAAACACTGGCTATATATACTGACTACCAACATATCCTAAAACACTGGTTATATATACTGACTACCAACATATCCTAAACACTGGCTATATATACTGACTACATATCCTAAAGCACTGGCTATATATACTGACTAACAACATATCCTAAACACTGGCTATAGATACTGACTCCCAACATATCCTAAAACACTGGTTATATATACTGACTACCAACATATCCTAAACACTGGCTATATATACTGACTACATATCCTAAAGCACTGGCTATATATACTGACTACCAACATATCCTAAACACTGGTTATATATACTGACTACCAACATATCCTAAACACTGGCCTGAACATATCCTAAAGCACTGGCTATATATACTGACTACCAACATATCCTAAACACTGGCTATAGATACTGACTCCCAACATATCCTAAAACACTGGTTATATATACTGACTACATATCATAAACACTGGCTATATATACTGACTACCAACATATCCTAAAACACTGGCTATATATACTGACTACCAACATATCCTAAAACACTGGTTATATATACTGACTACCAACATATCCTAAAACACTGGTTATGAATACTGACTACCAACATATCCTAAAACACTGGTTATAAATACTGACTACCAACATATCCTAAAACACTGGCTATATATACTGACTACATATCCTAAAGCACTGGTTATATATACTGACTACCAACATATCCTAAACACTGGTTATATATACTGACTACCAACATATCCTACACACTGGCTATATGTACTGACTACATATCCTAAAAGACTGGTTATATATACTGACTACCAGCATATCCTAAACACTGGCTATATATACTGACTACATATCCTAAAGCACTGGCTATATATACTGACTACATATCCTAAAGCACTGGCTATATATACTGACTACCAACATATCCTAAACCCTGGCTATAGATACTGACTCCCAATATGTCCTAAAACACTGGTTATATATACTGACTACATATCATAAACACTGGCTATATATACTGACTACCAACATATCCTAAAACACTGGTTATATATACTGACTACCAACATATCCTAAACACTGGCTATATATACTGACTACATATCCTAAAGCACTGGCTATAGATACTGACTCCCAACATATCCTAAAACACTGGTTATATATACTGACTACCAACATATCCTAAACACTGGCTATAGATACTGACTCCCAACATATCCTAAAGCACTGGCTATATATACTGACTACCAACATATCCTAAACACTGGCTATAGATACTGACTCCCAACATATCCTAAAACAATGGTTATATATACTGACTACATATCATAAACACTGGCTATATATACTGACTACCAACATATCCTAAAACACTGGCTATATATACTGACTACCAACATATCCTAAAACACTGGTTATAAATACTGACTACCAACATATCCTAAAACACTGGTTATAAATACTGACTACCAACATATCCTAAAACACTGGTTATAAATACTGTTATAAATACTGACTACCAACATATCCTAAAACACTGGTTATATATACTGACTACCAACATATCCTAAAACACTGGTTATAAATACTGACTACCAACATATCCTAAAACACTGGTTATAAATACTGACTACCAATATATCCTAAAACACTGGTTATAAATACTGACTACCAACATATCCTACTGACTACCAACATATCCTAAACACTGGTTATATATACTGACTACCAACATATCCTAAAACACTGGCTATATATACTGTCTACCAATATATCCTAAAACACTGGCTAAACATACTGATTACATATCCTAAACACTGGTTATATATACTGACTACATATCCTAAAACACTGGCTATATATACTGACTACCAACATATCCTAAAACACTGGTTATATATACTGACTACCAACATATCCTAAAATACTGGCTATATACACTGACTGCCAATATATCCTAAAACGCTGGTTACCTATTGTGTTTACAAACATATCCTAAAAATACTCATAAACACTGATTAATGTAGTTTTTATATGTGGCCAGTGCTTTAAGTTCTGTTAGTAGCACAAAGAAATCATAAGACACTAGATTCATACAGTTAGTACAAAAAGGCCCTATACCACATACAACAGTATAAACAGGTCCTAAAAGACTTGGTACATATAGTGAGTTTAAACAGTCCTAAAAGACTTGGTACATATAGTGAATATAAACAGTCAGGGTACATATAGTGAGTATAAACAGTCCTAAAAGACTGGGTACATATAGTGAATATAAACAGTCAGGGTACATATAGTGAGTATAAACAGTCCTAAAAGACTGGGTACATATAGTGAGTATAAACAGTTCTAAAACACTATGTATATATAGTGTGAGTATAAACAGTTCTAAAAGACTTGGTACATATAGTGAGTATAAACAGTCCTAAAAGACTGGGTACATATAGTGAATAACAACAGTCAGGGTACATATAGTGAGTATAAACAGTCCTAAAAGACTGGGTACATAAAGTGAATATAAACAGTCAGGGTACATATAGTGAGTATAAACAGTCCTAAAACAACAGTCAGGGTACATATAGTGAGTATAAACAGTCCTAAAAGACTGGGTACATATAGTGAGTATAAACAGTCCTAAAAGACTGGGTACATATAGTGAATAACAACAGTCAGGGTACATATAGTGAGTATAAACAGTCCTAAAAGACTGGGTACATATAGAATATAAACAGTGGGTACATATAGTAAAAGAGTACATATATAGTAACTAAAAGACTGGGTACATATAGTGAATATAAAACACATATGTATATATAGTACATATGTGAGTATAAACAGTTCTAAAAGACTTGGTACATATAGTGAGTATAAACAGTTCTAAAAGACTGGGTTCATATAGTGAGTATAAACAGTCCTAAAAGACTGGGTTCATATAGTGAGTATAAACAGCCCTAAAATACTGGGTTCATATAGTGAGTATAAACAGTCCTAAAAGACTGGGTACATATAGTGAGCATAAACAGTCCTAAAAGACTGGGTTCATATAGTGAGTATAAACAGTCCTAAAAGACTGGGTTCATATAGTGAGTATAAACATAAAAGACTGGGTTCATATAGTGAGTATAAACAGTCCTAAAAGACTGGGTTCATATAGTGAGTATAAACAGTCCTAAAAGACTGGGTTCATATAGTGAGTATAAACAGTCCTAAAAGACTGGGTTCATATAGTGAGTATAAACAGTCCTAAAAGACTGGGTTCATATAGTGAGTATAAACAGCCCTAAAAGACTGGGTTCATATAGTGAGTATAAACAGTCCTAAAAGACTGGGTTCATATAGTGAGTATAAACAGTCCTAAATACGATGTTTATAAAATGAGTACAACATATTCTAAAACACGAGCTATAGGTAATGACTACAGTCGTAACTCTAAAACATATTCTGAAACAAAAGGATGACAAATGAAGCCGTCTTTTCAGCCGTTCATTTGATCAGTGACAAGGCGACCATTATTCATGTCCAGTTCCGGACAGTAATCATTGTTGCTCAAAATTACCAGAACGTATTTTAACTAAATACGATACAATTAACAATATTTAAATAAACAAAATAATACAAACTATAGGGTAACATTTTAATGGTGATTAAATTGTCTATACATACTTATGAAGGTCTGAAAATATCTTTGATCCCGTATTACTATTGATGTAAGTGGTAGATTCTAATATTCTGTCTAATATACGTTTCCTATCTTTAATCTATGATATGTTCCCCTTGGTGTTGTTGTGGTTATGAATTACTTCAGATATAAACTGTCATACAATTTAATTGTTGCTTTGTGTTTAAGTTACTTGAGATATACATTGTAACGATGTTTAAGTCTTTAATTCGCCTGAAAGGTAATCTGTTTAAATCTCTATCCAATTTCTTGTGAAGCAACCTATTCTTATATCCACAGCTAAGAGATGGGGTCCACCTCAGGTATATGCGTCCCCTCCACGTAAGGTACCTGGAGGACGTAACGCTAAATGGAGGTTTGCCAAGCCCGTGTGTACTGCTGGATCGACCCGAAGGATCGCCCATCCGAGTAAATGTGCGCAATATTACGACTGTGGTTCGAACCCTCAGGAGGACTGGTGGGGAACCAACCTCAGGGAATGCCCCTATCCTCTTCTCTTTAATGTTCGTTTCGCCCAGTGTGATCATTACTCCAACGTTAGGTGTGGACGCAGGACTGTACCCCTCGATCCCTGTAAGTATGGTCTCTCACAGCAATCGTTATGTAAACTGTAAGCATGATTCCTCTCTACCAATAATAGAATAATTTTCCACACCCCTTATAACTATAATCTATCTCGACCACAGCAGGTACAGTAGCTTTCTATCCATGCAAGTGAAACCATCTCGACAACTGCAATTACAATTAGTTTGTATCCTTATTAAGTACTTTTTCCTCTCGATCCCTGTACGAATCGTCCTTCTATCAGGAAAATCCCTGTCGACATCTGTCAGTACCACTACAGAAATGAAGCAATAGGAAAAATGTTATTCAATTAGAAAATTATTTCTAAAAACACATCATGATACATTTAGTAACAACTTCAGTTGATGCATACATGTGCCTGACCTTTCGAGACTTGCTCGAATACTTCATAATATTATTAATGTTTTGGCACAAATAAGAACAATTGGATCTATCGTAATAGATATCAAAGGCATTCCATTGTACATGCAACACAGAAATATTCCTGTCGCTTCTAGTCTTGTAGCTTTGGAGATAAAAAAAACAAAACAAAAAAAAAGACAGATGATTTTTAATGTCTGAAGAACATTCCCTTCTATAGTAACCTCTTGTTTACATATTTCAATTTCTTATGTACGAAACCCCTTTCATTTGTTGGAGTTATATGTCAGATTATGGCTCATTGCTTGTGAATTTGACCACCTCCCCCTAAAATGGTATTTTCTAATGATTTTTTCTATATTGATATACAGGTGGAGTGTGTCTCATTGCTTACATAAAATGTTTAAAACGGTTCAACATTGCATGTAACTCAGTTTTGATTTTTCTCATAAAAGCGATGAAACACTATATATATATATATATATATCTGTGTGTGTGTTTGCTGATGTATGTAATATACAACCTGCCACACTAATTGGATATTCATAACGCGTTTTTTGGAGCCATTGTTTCCTCATTACTTATGATAATACATTTAATATATTCTATAACAACTATACAAGTCACCTAAGCCATGTAGAGAGGGACAAGTCATTTCTAGTGGAGTTTCATTTAATTGGTTTTCAATTTGATTATGTTGTAGTCTCATTATTAATACGTAATTGTATAAATGTATGTTAAGCTTGAAATATCTTTATACGACTGTCAGGTTTGTGATTAATATGAGCAATGCTTATAAAACTTTCATGTCTGAAATTTCATTATCTGTTTGAACTTTTTAATACAATATTTCAATTTTGACAAAATATACACTTGTCTGATTAAAGATAAACTTTAAATTAACACAAAAAGAACAATAAAACTAGTACATTGTTTATAACTGTATGAACATAACACAAGAGTTAAACAGACTCGTCCACCTTTATAAAATGTATTACTTATGACAATGCAATCATACAAATACATACATATGGGTATGTAATATTTTGATTTAAAAATAACAACTGAGTTCTTTGTAATATGGCGGTAACATTTACACATATTTATATGCTAAAAAAATTAACAGATGATAATATGAATGTTTTCAATATATGTAACCAGACAATCAGAAAGATATTTTCCATGTGTCTATTTAATTACATGAGATGTATTTAAATAAAGAATATTTCATGTAACTTTATGATAATAATATGTCTTTAGCTGTCTAGTATATGTAAACGTGTTATATATTTGACCGTGTAACACATATAGTAGTATATATATATACTTTTAACATAACTCATAAGTAATATTGTAGTTGTAATGTTTCAAATGTGCAAATTGATAATATGTGAATATCAATTAGTTAATATAGGGAATAGAGATGATAAGTGACTGGAAAAAAACAAATAAACAAACAAACAAGGATTTCAATTTAACCGGTCACAACTAATACTGGAATGAAAATTCTACAGGTTCACTTTAGTCTGATAACGGACTGTGACCTGGTATCATCTTCAACGAACAGTCCAATTTCGGGCATTAATTGTTCATGAGCTGCAAGCGTAATTCTGAACTTGGAGACTGATACTTCAGAAGGAAAAACGTTACAAAAGATAGTCAATCGCATTGTTAACTACCATGTCGAATATCACAATGAGGTGAAAACACCTATTTGAAATTCCTTAACTTTATGCGAAAAGTAGAGGTAAACATTTATCGCATCATATTGCCATTCCCACTAAGCTGGCATTCATGTGTAAAATTAACTTCCACACTCTCGTTTGGCAAGCGGATTCTTTCTTTTCATTTACCTGAAATTGACCGCTCCGAAAGGTCAAATGTCTGTAAATGTCATATAGAACAGCTTTGAAGTACTTAACTTTTATTTATCCCTCATAATGGTTTTATAACTTTTAATTCGCAGTAGTATTAACAATGCATTTACTCATAAAGGTCATTCTAGCTTCTAATGTATTCCAATATAATGACGTATCAATGCGAACTATGAATCTCCTGTGTTCAGGTAGAGATTAATTAATATCCCGCATGTGCCTGTCACGTGAGTCATCATATGTTAGCTCGCACACTTAATTGGCGTCAATTAAAAGTATTAGAATTAAGCGTCGTCCTGGGCTTAAACTGTTTCTGTCAAGTTCTGTATATCTCTTCACTGATGGCAGACAGTTTGATATATAGCTGACGGTGTGACACGATGTTCGGAATATACTTGTACATTATAGAATAATATATCTACTTGAAAACAACATTACTTTCCACTTTATATGCAACTACAAACGTAAGTGTAGAACAATGTTCAGTGGACCTAGCCTCGAAATATATCTATATGTGTATTCACTTATAAAAAATAGGGGGAAAAACAGTATTAAATACAAATAGTTGAGACAATGTCTACAATATAAGTGTTTTCCTGTTCGCCGGGGCCCTATGTCAGTATGATTGATAGAATGAATCTTATAAACACGTCAACTACATTGCTTTGTTCCAAACAAGAGCCGTCAAATTACAATTGGAAATATCTAATTTGATGACAAAACAGTTCGATTTTCTAATAAAGATCAGCCACCAGAGAAGAGAAGCTGTCGTATGATTGATGTGAATTCTTATGAATCCATGTTAATAAAATTATTTGATTATAAATCAATTACCCTCAAGCTATCAGTCTGCTAGAATGCAATTTAGATATGAAGAATGCGTTATATGTTAAATAAATCATATTTGCACATTTTCAGTAAGTCTGTTATGCAAACTGGAATTAATGGGAGTCAACTGCGTGACACGTTCAATTGATTAAGTTCTATGATATAATCTGTACGCTGTTAAAGTTAAGAGATTTTATCTTTTAACTATAGATGACCTTTCTGTCGCCAGATTCATTTCTTATATCTATCCCTCTGCTACATTCGAAAAGCCAAATGGAAACAAAACCCATTTATTGTGCACCAGTTCAAACCATTAAGCTATTGTTTAATGTCATTACTTTAAAAGCTGCTAATATTTTTTCTCCATATTTTTATAAGTTTCCTCTTCAGAGACTGAAGAAACGCCCAGAAATTTACAACACTCTGGAATCTGGGGCGTTAAGTTTAAGGTCATTTCCGGATAACAATCCGAAAAATAATTCACATTACTAACCTACAGAATCAATCCACATACTGTTTTAAAGTGAAATAGCCATATTTCACCTGCTCTCACTTCATCTGTATAAGAAAATTCACTTCTTATAATAAACATATATCTTAATGTCTTTTTTCTCCTCGTATCTAACCTGTCCATTACCTATGGACCGCCTTTACAGTTTTATGTTTGGGAATAATTATAGTATGTTATAACGTTTGTGGAGTTGAGTCTATCTTGTTTAATTTTGTTATTAGATGTGTATATTTTCTTCTCTCTTCGACAGGTGACTACATTGCCAATCAATGTAGAACGATCTCTTGTCCTCCGTGTATCATGCGTTACGGAACATGCAAAGGCCTTCCGAATGGACTTCATCCATGGAAGAACAGGGAACAAACACCACACTTTTTGGTTTGCAAAGATCAACGCGTTGTGTTCCATGGAAAATGTATGTCCCCGACCCCAGGGTACAAATTTGTGTTCGATCCAGTCATCCACACCTGTCTCCAGCCCAAGGATGGTTACAAATTCCCTTAACTCTCTCAAAGGACCTCTCAATCAAAATAAGGTGTTACAAAAGGCATTAAATTATATTTTTCATAATTGGACTGGAGTTGTTTCGTATGTCCTTTGTACCAATTAACATCAAAAGCAGTATTTGGTTGATAATAAATAATGGTTTTCAATGGTATTGTTGAGTATGTGATATCTTATACTAAATACCAATAAAGTAATAACACAAGGACTTGTCCGTGATATGTACGTCAATAAAATCACAGCGTCAGCAAATTTATTTTTACATGATCGGAAATAAATACACGCTACAATCATTGTTTAGATAGAGCATGTAAGTACTTGGATTTTCCTAGGTTTTCATTTCAAGTGAAATTGTAGGCACTTATCGTTCCGGTACAATAGTACTGATAGTCCTATATGTATCTCGTTTGTCAATGTTCCTGGCAGTTTCCGTGATTTATAGAATTATGATTACACATAGGCGATCACATGATTTTCAACGTTGTAAAATTTTAGTCACATTTCGATATTGGATAGCTACTAAAATCCGATCGCCATAACGACAATATAACATAGGAGAACGTTAATGATACTTAACTCTTCACTCTGTTTACTACCGTGATAAATACTAAAGATTATTTCTTATTTGTGAAAAATTACAGATGAAATATACGTCGTGTTAATACTTAAATTTCTATCTGACAATAAAAATACATCAATTTAGTATTTTGAGGAAATATTGCCAGACCTGTCTTCGTTTATACAAAGTTTTTTTTTTATAGAATTGGTACTAAATAGGATGCAAAGAGCTTTAAAAGTCCTTCAATTTCACATTTTAAATTTTGAAAACAATTGTATTGATTGTGCTTATTGAAATGTAGTAACATAACATGACACTGCACATTTTTCTGCTTAATACACGGCCTTTCTAGCCATATCTCGCGGCACTTTGATTCAGCCATACTATCTATTTATCAAAAGTGTCTTCATGTAAATATTAGATTGGTCAAACGCGATAATAACTAGCTTGCTTACATTATTCTCTAGTTAGTTTTTTTTATACAGAATTCGAATCCTCAAAGAGTGTTAAAGCTATTACTTAATTTTATGTAACTAATGTAAAAATATATAGAACAGGTCTAACGTCACGAGGTATAACAAAGATATGCATTAAGGAGCGCTAGGTTTGAAGTTTTGGTGAGGAAGGTGTTATTACTTGGTTACACTAGACAGGACATATGTCATATACAAGTAACACGACATGAATAAAATAGTGGGATGTTTTCATTAACTGTTGTATTCTAACGCCTTTGTAGCCTGTTTAGAATACATATACATTTTAATTAAACACCATTACCTAACACTATCCTGACCTGAATTATATTTATGTAAACGTGATGTTACATCACTATTAAACACGGATATTGTCGACGTTTCCAATAACCCGTACGACATTGGTGTAATCATATGCAAATTCGTTTCAAGGTCAAGTAATTAATACTGGTAATTACTAATATGAAGTTGAGTCGTTCACTTTCCAACACGAAGCTGAATCCAATAATGAGATTTTTCCAAAATGCATTTGTTACCTATGTATGTGATTAAAATCATAACTGCTTGTTTATTGACACGTATACTTTTGTCAAGTGACTATTGAGGATTTTCTAACGGTATATGACGGTAATGAATAAAATGTAGATCACAGCAAATTGTATGTCAGTCAGAAAAGTGACTTAAACAAATGTGTTTGTTAGTTACAGGTCTTCCGTCTCCATAATTCAATCTATAGCTAGCCATTGTCTCATTACGAACGTGTATGATAAGGCAAACAAATGCTTTATGATGATTCATGATGGATCAGATGATATGGTCAATCACCAGCTGTCTAAAAACAACAGGAAAATTCCAACACGCCAATAGAATCTTATTTCAAACGCAATGAAACTATGTGAACAAAAGAAAAATATACATAGACACCAGAAAAGAAGCATGTAAAATATGAACCAATTTAACAGGTGTTTGTAATGTAAAATTAATTTTTGTTACTGATCGTTGTTAAAAAAAAAAACACAAAATATTTTTTCATAATAATAACAATTTATTTAATTATGATTAAGCATTCTAAAAACACAAATGCAAATGCAAACAAAAACAAAGCTATATCTAGTGCAAACAATCTCATAAAAGCTTAGGAAAAAATTAGACGGAGATAAAATAAAACACGGAAAGATAATATTTACACAATAATAGGACTGAAATATACACATTTCTTTAGAACAGGATCAAATAGTTGAGGTTTTGCTCCGGAACATCTTGTCTGCAGGACAACACGATCGTTTTTGCAGACAACGTAATATGGCGACCTTTCTCTTCCGGACCACACGTTTGGCCCATCCGGATATCCGTCACAACTGGGCATGCGCAGATGACAGGGGATACAGTGAGCTGTCTTACACTTGTTGGCATCATAGTCACCTGTAACATAACAAACCATGTTTACATACATACGCCTTATTACCCTTTAGAAACAAGTACTAGAATTTAAAGTTAAGACATATGACAAAAGGAAAACTTTCAAAAGAATCAGATTTATTGTAAATTATAAATGAACGGCCAGATGCATTGCAACACCAAGCAAAAGAGATATAAATAGTATTTTAGACACGATAATTCACCCAAGCCGAATTTAACAGATTTGCAATTTTCCTTTGAATGTATCCAACGATCAAAAAGAAGAAAAAAATATGACAAAATTCAAAATTTCAAAATACAAATATTTAATACAACAGCTGTATAACATTCTAAATGAATAGTGGAGCCAAGCCAGCGCCATGTACTTATGTTTTTTTTCAAGTTTCCTAAAAACGTAATATTTGTTGTATACGTTATAGTATTGTTATAACCACTAATGCTGTGTTATCGGACTTATAAATCAACTGTTCCATAGTTTCAGTTTCAGATAGTAACAGAACGAACATCAAAATAGAGGTGATACACAAAACAATCAAGTTGAGTACACATGGTGTTTATTAGACCACCTCCTGTCCTATGGTGTTCAATGGCGAGGTAAAAAAGTTTGTAAAAAAATCAATCTCAGCCTTATTGAGAAGTTGGAATGGGCGTGGTCAAATAAACATCGCATGTAATCAGCTAAATTGTTCTGTTTGTCAAATAAATTTCATGAATATCAATTGGGTGTTTTCATTCGGCATTTTGTGAGACTTCAGAAGTGACATGCTTAAACACGTTAAACCTAAAAACATTAAAAAAATAAATATAAAAATTAGATTATCACTCAGCTATTTCCAGAAATTTTCACTTAAGTTATGATGAATAATAAATAAATATGCGTCATGCATTCATTTCGTCCTCCGTGACACTTTATTTATGAGAGGAGCGACCGAGCATGGTAATTCTGACTGTAAGTAAGGGACATCCCTAAAAGTGTGTGACAATAGTTAAAGAATTCTAAATACAATGGAAAACATGCCTACGTTTTAATAGAAAACTCTAGCACATGTAAACGACAACTGCTGTTCTAGGTTAGCACATGTAAACGACAACTGCTGTTCTAGGTTAGCACATGTAAACGACAACTGCTGTTCTAGGTTAGCACATGTAAACGACAACTGCTGTTCTAGGTTAGCACATGTAAACGACAACTGCTGTTCTAGGTTAGCACATAGGTTAGCACATGTAAACGACAACTGCTGTTCTAGATTAGCACATGTAAACGACAACTGCTATTCTAGGTTAATACACAAATACAATCGCAAACACCATCGGTATAGCGATTCGACCAAATTATGGGAAAACTTCGGTTGTCATTAAGCCATTTGCTTCGGTGGACATATGCTGTTGGAGGTTTCACGGCAAGATATGTAAAGAACCGTATATCAAAGAAAACATAGTATCTGTCGATTAAGATCATGAGCACGAGACATCTTGAACGGCTTAGGTAGAATGACAAGATTCCCAAAAATGTCTCTTTTCGCTAGGCCGACTGAGGCGGACAATGCCATTGGGAAAAAACACACACGAACGAGAAAACAACATAAATCGATGTCATTATGTGATCTGGTTAAGTCGCACTTAAAACATGGAGGTGTTGTCGTTTTTTGTTTTTGTTTTGTTTTTGTTTTTGTTTTTTTTTTTTTTGTTTTTTGTTTGGGGGGGGGGGGGTGGGCGGGTGAGGGGGTGGGCGGGTGAGGGGGTGGTGGTAAATGAATGCATTGAGAATGAGTGTATTTGCTACACGATGTGGAACACTTACACGGTTCCTTGGGCTCCATTCTGTCCCCACACGTGACCTTATCTGGTTGTCTACACCTTCCCATTCCTTCGTCATATAACTGGGGGTAGGAACACTCCTTCTCCACGATGATCCCGGTCCTACGGGAGGCTGGACAGTCTATGTACTTGGCGCAGGATGTCGCCACAGACAGGTAAGTTTGACCGCCTTGACAGGTGTCCAGTTCGTGTGTAGCATCTGCAGAAAATACACGGGAATACAACCATAAACTAGACGGCATATACTGAAAATCTCATCGAGAAACCAAGATATGTTACGTCTGCTAGTATATATTGTAGTTTCCGTTCTGTTGGGGACCCACTTAGACAATTATCTTATATGTATATCAATATAAATTTCCTGTTCAATATGATGGTTTTGCTTTCATTGTGCTCTCTCTCAGTTTCATTCTCTCCACAATATAATATTGCTTTCCTTTTATAAAATCCACGATTTTACAGCTTTGTTTTATAAAACCAACGATTTTACAATTTTGTTTTATAAAACCCATGATTTTACAGCTTTGTTTTATAAAACCAACGATTTTACAATTTTGTTTTATAAAACCAACGATTTTACAATTTTACAGATTTTACAATTTTGTTTTATTATTTTAAAATCCACGATTTTACAGCTTTGTTTTATAAAACCCATGATTTTACAATTTTGTTTTATAAAACCCATGATTTTACAATTTTGTTTTATAAAACCCATGATTTTACAATTTTGTTTTATAAAACCCATGATTTTACAATTTTGTTTTATAAAACCCACGATTTTACAGCTTTGTTTTATAAAACCCACGATTTTACAATTTTGTTTTATAAAACCCATGATTTTACAATTTTGTTTTATAAAACCCATGATTTTACAATTTTGTTTTATAAAACCCATGATTTTACAATTTTGTTTTATAAAACCCATGATTTTACAATTTTGTTTTATAAAATCCACGATTTTACAGCTTTGTTTTATAAAATCCACGATTTTACAATTTTGTTTTATAAAACCCACGATTTTACAGTTTTGTTTTATAAAACCCATGATTTTACAGTTTTGTTTTATAAAATCCACGATTTTACAGCTTTGTTTTATAAAACCCATGATTTTACAATTTTGTCTTATAAAACCCATGATTTTACAATTTTGTTTTATAAAACCCATGATTTTACAATTTTGTTTTATAAAACCCATGATTTTACAATTTTGTTTTATAAAATCCACGATTTTACAGCTTTGTCTTATAAAACCCATGATTTTACAATTTTGTTTTATAAAACCCACGATTTTAGTTTTGATAAGTTTAACGTTACTTCATCAGTAACAGGCGTTTCTTATATTCTACATTAAAATGGTCCCTGTTTACCTATTATTTGTCTTTTATTAATCTGTCTTGTGCCTTTTTACCGATGGTCAGTCTGGTTTATTTTGTATTGTTACGGTGTTGGTATAAATAAAATGAAAATTAATATCTAAAAACTTTAAAAATTTGTAAGATTAATGAAGAAATAAAGATGATCGTAAATAATTAAAAAAAAATCCAATTACTTGTTCGATAAATGAACTACTGTATACTATATAAAGATCGCCCAGGGTTTAAATATTTATTTTCGTCCGATGTTAATATTCGCGTTGGAAGAATTAAAGCAGCTCTATCTTCAAACATTTGATGACAAAATGACAAAGTTTGTGGAAGTTAAAATACGACGAAATACTACCGATATTATTAAATAACGAACCCAATCTTCTACTTTATACTTCCTGCTTATCATGTCGGAAACATGCCTATAACCAGTAATAATTAATGAAGTAGATGTTGATATAATTACAAACTCACTTGTACACCTGTCTTGGATGGATCCCTCCTTAACACATCGTTTACTGCTGACGTCTACAACGTTACCCTTAGGACAGCGGAACTGTGACATCACGGTCCCCACACACATGTAGAACACAGAACAGTCTTTAGGATCCCCTATCCATCGAACACCAACATTCCCGTCACAAATCTCGCGAGATTCTGACAGAACAAACGCTCCGACCACCAAAACAATCAACTTCTCCATATCACTTAGATACAACTTCAAAGTGAATCTGTCTTTTATAAAAAGAAATGCCCTTTAATATATCACTATTTTGTGTTAGACTCCTTGTTAATGCACCAAAGGATGATAGATTCAACTTAACACTGGTATTATGTGGTATGGAGTCGGTTATGTACCTTTTATAGAAACTGACCACTCCTAGGATGACCCCGAAATTCAAAAAGTACAGGAATGACGTCAATAGATCGTGATGCTGGTATTGCTAGTGGTTATGACACCAGAAACATCCAGAAGCATCTAAATACCCGTATCGGTTAAACAAAGTGGTGCAAGTTGTACCAATATCATTCATATTTAAAGTTATCCAATCAAGACAGCCCACACTTGGTATAATACGTGATTTAGTGAAGGAAACAGTCGACAAACATTCGTAAAGCATTCTGCAATTATTGATATCTTACTGTTATCTATCACGTTGAAACTCTCATTAGAATAAAAAATGAAAAAAGCTTATTTATTTTTCTACAATTACTTTTTCAAATAATTTATTTTGTTTCTCCCATTCCTTTTCTGTTCACCATTCTTTCTCTCTTTATAACACCGTAAATAAATTTAAAATGAAAACAGGGCGATGTGCGAAGTTCTAAATATATCTACACGTAAATTTTAACGCCCACGAAATTACGGATACCTGGGTATGCATGACCTACCTACCGACACAAACTTGTCACGTATTTGTAACATGGTGCACATGAAATGCTAAACTGCCCAGTAGGTGAACGATATAGTGCCAAGTCAATAGTGGCGGACTCACTCTCACGTGATATGGGAAGGGGCAGATTTAGGGACCCTCCAAGTCGATATCATATCAAGAAAATATGCTAAGTATGTATGTTGATGAAATGTGTAATTCTATTTCCGGAGATATCAACTGGAGAGGGGGAGGCGAGGGCGAGTTTGTCAACAACGTGGGATCGAGGCGTTCTACTTCGTCATTTCCTGTGACCTGTAAAGTGATTCTTATAGCATCATTGCAATTTTGGGATAGTTCTAAAAAGGTATTTATACTGGAACTATCAGACGATGGAGCATAGACTTAAAATTTCTTTAGTGTTCACTGTTCTGAGGGAAATTTAACAACAGAAATCATCATGAATGGATTTGTTTTACTATCAACTCTCGCGATGGTATCGGCGTTCGAGATAACCAGAGAATGTGAGAGTAGCACCGGTGTTCAGTGGAAAAAAGACCAGGACGATTGTTCCGTGTTCTATCTGTGTTACAATGGTCGGAAAACTAGATACTACTGTCCTGAAAACATGGTGACAGATCCAAACAGCCAGAGTTGCGTTCCAAGAGGGTCGACACTGGATAAATGTAGGTATCTCAAAGTAACGTATTGTCAATGAATTGATCTTGAAACAGTTATAATTTGTTTTTTAATGGAGCTACTGTTTAATATTTATTAATAGGTTGATATATGATTTTAATTGTGGTTGAATTTTTACAGGCTCTGGAAAAGGTAAGCCTGTCCCACAATGCAACGCTGCTTTGAAGGAGTCCTGTGCAAGATATATTGCTTGCCCCGTTCCGAAAGAGACGGGGACACCAGTTATACCAGAGGTACAAGAGTGTCCCTACCCACTACTGTATGACGAGGAGAGTCAGCGGTGTGCCTACCCAGAAACTGTCAAATGTGGAGACAGGACCGAACCCAAGGATCCTTGTAAGTACATACACGCTATAAGAAAAGATAGTTGTTATATTTGTGTTCAGTGTTTGTTATGACGATGTAAGTTTAGTTTTAATACACGTAACATGGGCTCTGGTAATTTTAAATCATATTTCCGGGCTTGTTCATAGAAATATTATATTTTATACTTTCGGTTGATTATTTATCAAGATGAATGTTTGTTAATTACAAAACTCGGTTGTTTTTTATGTGCTGATAATCATTGACACTTTACTGTTACATAAGCAATCGGTAATAGGTTTAAAAGACTAAATATCATCAAATGATATGAAAACTGCAATAAAATTATAATATATATATATATATTAAAATGTAATAGTAACATATTTGCTCTCTTTTTCACTTTCTTGCACAATCTTACAGGTGATTATAAGGCTAACCAGTGTCAGGGTCCTAATTGTGTGCCGTGTAGTGACCGTCACCCAGGTTGTTCCGGACGACCGGACGGACTAAATGTATGGAGCGGGAGAGAGAAGACTCCTTATTTTGTTGTTTGTCGAGGCGAACGTGTAGTGTACCAGGGTCTGTGTCCCCAGGGCAATAAAGGACAGATATTTGATCCCGAAATAAAGGGCTGCGCGGATATATAGGGAGACATGGAACGCATCTTTGACCAAAAGTGAACGTGTGGACCTGTAGAGCGAACAATTGTAATGAATACATGTTGAAGTGTAAATGTATTTCGGCAAACCGATATTATATTGATTCTCCACAATGATATTTCTTTTCTGAGATTAAATGTTACACTGTACATTTTTACAACAGTTTGTAATAAAAAATGGACTTTATTTCTTTCTGTATTTGTTTTATTTGAAGTGATAATACAATAATCTGACAAAGTTAATATAACAGTGTTATTAATATGACATCTGACTTATCGCTTACAATGTTAGAGTTTATGTTGTTGTTCAATATTATGATCATTTCAAACTTTTTCTATCTGACATCACAGATTACAAATTAACATTATCAATTACAAAACAATATGACATGATATTGCTGCATAACGAATAACAACATTCAAATAAATATTAATTCTACATCATTTTGTAATTGCTATATCATATTTACATATTTTATTCTGCATGGTGAATCAACATCCAATTCTTACTATCAACTATTCCAGTTTATAATTGGTCATTAGTAAGACATCGTTAATTTTTTTCTCATTAATAGATTCTAATGACGACCATAGGAGAAATAAAACGATAAGAGGGAAGTCATCTTAAGAAAGAAGGCGACATCTACCATGTAAATAAAATTCAAAACGAAAATATTTCTCACACAGAATCAAACTCTTACGTAAAACAGTCAACAGTAAATACGGTGACTCTTGAAAAATGGAAGAACAAAAGTAGACAATGACACGATGTCTAGGTGAGGACCGTGTAACTAACATAAATCACCCATGCATGCTAGAAGAATCTACCGATAGCTTGCGTGATGCAATTATGAATGAATTGATTTAATCTAGATTAAAAACTAGATCCAATTGAGGCCAACAATGAATAAAATTGTACCACATAGCTGTGTTTCAATGACTCGTGAGTGATGCTAATAGCCTCACGTTTACATTCTCGTATTCCATCGGCCTGGCGAAGTGAAACCAATTGCAGTAACTGTGGGAGATCATAATGCACTTTTGATACCTAGGAAGCGACTGAGAAAAGCCAGACATAATCGAAAAAGATGTAAAAAATTAGGTTTGGAGGTACATTACACAATAAATCAATAAGTTTTGTTTTTTAACCTAAATACTTGTATCTGATAATGTCAAAATAATGTGAGATAAATGTATATATGCTAAATCGTGCCACTTTCCTAATGTTACTGCAAATGTTACCAACGAAACACAAATGAATTTTACCCACAAGAGAGTAGCACCTCAAGTTTAGAATCAGATACAGTAGAGCCAAGATATAAAGCAATCTAAATGATATTGATGAATCGTCCTTGTAAGACTCAACAGCTTAAATTGTTGAAATGTTGTAACATAGGACGACACTGAGGAAAATCAATAGACGTGAAATGTTAAAATCTAGGTAGGTAGGTGGAAGGGTGGGTGGCTAGGTCGGTTCATTATCCCCGTAGTTCAATTTTTAGAACGCCAAATACATGTGTATGTATTCTGACACCTGTCACTATTCTTATGAATTTTGAAAAATTGCATGCAGTTTATGGCAGACCGTGAAGACGTAAGTCTACCTGCAAAGTCTCAAAAAGCTAAAAAGATTGTACAAAAATGAAGAACACCTTCCTATACAGAATAAGATACAAAGGAGGAAAACAAAGCATTCAACTGTGTTATATATCAGATCCTTCTAGGATACATCAGTGATGGCGCCAAGAATATAAAAAAGGCTACAAAGGAAAATCGAAATTGGCAAAAAGCCAAAGTCAGATATATAGATGGAGATGTCACTGTCCTGTGAAGTCAGTAAACTGCTGAATGGTTTAAAATATCGTGTTTCCGTGTGAATATTCTATACCATGGCTTATTCAATACAAATGTGGGGTTGGTTTTGCGAAGACTCCGGTAACTGTCCCGATTAGCTCCCTTATAGGCCTTCTTTAATGCTGTCATCAAACATGGTTGCTGGAGTATATAGCAAACCCTGGTCAATTAATTAATTAAATTCGTGAAACATGCTTTTAACCTAAATCAGTTTATGTTGTTGAATGTTTTAACAAAATATGCTTATACTTCAAACCTGTGGTCGTTAACAACTACAACATTACTTAGCATTTACCTAGCATGTCGGTTCATAGTCTCTACAATACAGATGTAGAATACATTTGCAATTTTAAAAGAAAAAACGAGAAAAGTTAAGAAGGGGGACAACTCCTATTAACTTCTACGAAATTCCACATCTTTCTGTTTAATTTGTCATTTTTATTTCTTTTTAACGAATTTAACATTAAGTAAGCAGCTTATCTTCTACCGGTACTAAAGGGTTTTTTAAAATTTTTTTTAATGGCATCTTTTGGATGTTTTATTCCTTAATGAAAAACCCACCTCATTTCTACCTAACACTCTTATGGCTAGAGCTAACGGAACAGCAGACCGTATCACTGTTTTTTCAGTGATTCAAGTGAAACAGCTTTATGATACCTTTGATTTATCATCTAGTACATACTGTTAAACAACAGTATAAATCAAAGGCATCATGAAGGTGTTTTGTCCTTGCATGACCCACAATGAATTATGAACAAAAGTTTGTAATGAAAAACGATCTTGAATTTGTATTTGTCTATTGTATAACGCATTTGAATATGTTTGAAAAGTTTCATAAACTTGTTCCTCTGACACATTTAAGTTTTAGTGTACGACAAGTGGACACGCTTAACGATAAGTACAATTTGTTCCACAAAGAAGACACAAGTGAACAGCGCCTATCTTTCAAATATAGAACTGGATGAAGCATACATATATCTAAATATAGATGAGGATGTATAGTCAGCATATATTTTTTATGATTCGGATAATTTCATAACGTACATGTCTAAATTCTCTGAACCGCACTATCATTAAAATAAAATCAAACTTCAAGGGCAAAAGCCATACCAGGAGATTCTATCACCTGCAATCCAAAAGGGCTGTATAAAAGACAAAAGCATGCTTTCCACAAAAATCATATATAGATACAGTAAAGTTAAATAAAAGATTTAATCTTCTTTACATATGTACAGCTCTTAGATCGTTTTGCGACTCGGAAGTGAGTTGTTCAAGATCAATATCAAATAGAGACAGGAATATTTCAACCTCAGTCAATAGGGAAATGAACTGAAACGTAATATGTAACGTGTGAGATAAATTAATCTTTGCACATGTACAGTTGTTAGGTCGTTCTGCGACTCGTCCGTGATGCTAGGGGCCTAAAATATCAGGAAGCGACTGAGAGCAATCTAAATTGTCCAAGATCAATATCAAAATAGAGACAGGAAGCGCAGGATTTCAAAATAGGAAAATTCTAAACTCTGCCACTAGGGAAATGAACTAAAACTTAATATATAAGATGTGAGATAAATCATGACACATATGATAACATTAAAACAGAAAACGTCGATATAGCAACATAATGTAACAAAGCAAAAGCAAAACAGAAACCATAGAAAATGTGACGACACCCGACATGTAAATCTTAGTACCAGGAATGCCCTGATCTCAAATGAGTGTTCACTATAACGGGACTAACAGGCCTATCAACGCGCATTAAACAAATAGCGTTAATACCAATGAAATCACTATAACGGCCATAATCTTCTTCAACCTTCATCTCTTAGAATACTCTCTTTGAGTTTTGGTTTTTGTTTCTTTTGTCAGCTGTCGATATATTGTCCTGAAACCATGATGCTTAATTGTAACTTTTGATTGCGAGACCTGTAGCATCATAACATTCATGTCAAATAAGCGCACGCTTCATACCAATAACCAAAACAAAGGGGAATAATTTGAAAAAAAATTTTTATTACAAAATATTGTAAAGATGTACAGTGTAATTTAATCTCAGTAAACGGAATATCAAGATGGAGAGAATAAATGTAACATCGAAATAAGTCTATACTGTTACACGTATTTTTACAATTCTTCACACAAGTCCAAATATCCCTTTAATTCAGGATCAAAGAAAGAAATAGTGTCCATTTTTTATTACAAAATGTTGTAAATGTGTACAGTATAACATTTAATATCAGAAAAGAAATATCATTGTGGAGAATCAATATAATATCAGTTTGCCGAAATACATTTACACTTCAACATGTATTCATTACAATTGTTCGCTCTACAGGTCCACACGTTCACTTTTGGTCAAAGATGCGTTCCATGTCTCCCTATATATCCGTGCAGCCCTTTATCTCGGGATCAAAGATCCGTCCCTTATTGCCCTGGGGACACAGACCCTGGTACATTACACGTTCGCCTCGACAAACAACAAAATAAGGAGACTTCTCTCTCCCGCTCCATACATTAAGACCGTCCGGTCGTCCGGAACAACTGGGGTGACGGGCGCTGCAGGGCACACAATTAGGACCTTGACACTGGTTAGCCTTATAATCACCTGTAAGAGAGGGAGAGCACATTTTTTACTATAAGTTATAATATCAGGAGTCATGACGGTACATTTAAAAATATAGATCCTATATTCTGTTTCAATCAGGTCATTTTACTTCTCGATTCTAGACTGACTAAAACATTAAGTGATTCATTTCATTGTTTTTCTTACTTTTCAATCAATTGTACATTTCACAGAAATGTAGAAGGTTATCTTTAATGAGTGCCCAGAAGAAATAAGACAATTCTTACGAATCATAGAGCCTTGTAATCGAACAAAACCAGGAAACATTTAGCTCGACATTATTAATAACAATCACTTGTCTAAAATATCACTCATCATTTTTCCAAAAGTAAACACTAAATAGGAGAATCATTTTTGGATATCATCATGAGTGTTAAACATATTAACAAAATGATTTAAATATATATTTATATCGTCATAACAAACACCGAACACAAATATAACAACTATATTGTCTTATAGAGTGTGTGTACTTACAAGGATCCTTGGGTTCGGTCCTGTCTCCACATCTGACAGTTTCTGGGTAGGCACACCGCTGATTCTCCTCGTCATACAGTAGTGGGTAGGGACACTCTTTTACCTCTGGTATAACTGGTGTCCCCGTCTCTTTCGGAACGGGGCAGGCAATATATCTGGCACAGGACTCCTTCAAAGCAGCGTTGCATTGTGGGACATGTACTTTTTTGTTTGAGCCTAGAAAATAATGGAAAATCTTAACTTAACACCCGATCTTATTCTTCTTGCGCTTTTTCAGGTGTCCTCATGTAAATCTTTTATCTTTTTCATATTTTACCAAAGTTTTATTGAATTTATATTCTGAATCTGTTCACATACTGGTATTTCCTGATGTTTTTGAAAAGGTATCTGTTAAGACTTTCTTTTCTTTCTAAGGTATTTGAAAGTAAATAAGATTTGTAAATAATGGATTATGAACTATGAAATGAATTATGTTAATTAGCCAAATCATTGTAGGTTAATGTAAGTTCTGTCCCAATCTGTATAATATTTACTTACATTTGTCCAGCTTCGAGCCTCTTGGCACACAAGCTTTACTGTCGGGATCTGTAACCATGTTTCCGGGGCACGAGTATTGAGTGCGGTGTCCATTGTAACAAAGATAGAACACGGAACAATCTGTCGGGTCTTCTTTCCACTCGACACCGGTATTACTCTGACACTCATTACTGACTTCCAAAGCCGATACGACTGACAGAACTGATAACAAAAACATCACCTTCATATTGGCAGATTTTCAAAGGCTTTCCGTCTTGTCGTAGTATTTCTTAGTTTGGTTAATATTTCTGAGCTTGCTTCCTATATATATATTCTGATCAACCCACGAACGTATCGATGATATCATTTTGAACTATTTTGATGATCCCTCTGCCGCCCACTCTTGTCTATGTGCCCTGTAGTAGTCAAACACGAGACACACGATGATCATTCTGGTTTTTGTTGGCATTTCAACAATTCTCGTGGTCATCTCAGACTTTACGTCAAAAGGACAGGCTTTCCTAACAACTTTGTGATCGCAGGTATTTAGACTACTCGTGTCGTAATATCAACATTTTTGTTATATCAATATCTCCTCCCTTCATGTCCCAAACATGGGTGGTTCTTTTACATATTTTGTTTGCCATAACGCACAAACAATGTCCGTGCCTAATTGTGGGTGGTTGTTATAGTGGACTTTGAACTCAACATTTACCAGACCATTCCAGAAATTTGACTTAGAGATGTAATGTATAGTATAAGACAGAAACATACTTTCGATGCTGTTTAACAGTTAACGACACTTAGATCCTTCGAAAAGTGGACTTTTAATAATCAACTGATCATGCTATCGGGACGATAGCATTACAAAGAAAATACTAGATAGTTTTGAAAACAATTAATGACAAACTTTTATAAAATGTTATCTTATTACAGAACATAACATTAAGTTGATCCAAGTTTTTTCTAGTAAATTTGAATATAATCATTAAATGTTTTTAAGGATTTTAAATCAATGTACTTTCGTTATGATTACGGCTATTCAGAACAATTGTAAGGTTCGTGGCAATCCTTCTTTATTTCCGCAATTGAGCATCACGGACTGGTCTTAGCAGGATAATATAGTTCTATACATTCCTGTTTAATACAAATTAAATACTCGCTAAAGGTTGTCTTTCACTTGTGTGTTTTGTACAACCCTCTTTAGCTCGGCATCCTGTCCCTACATCATGTCGTTTTAATCTTATATAATTATGCCATCAAGGCACTCGACGGAAGTTTTGACTGAGTGTATATTAAACTCTCGTCGATCTTAAAATTGTCAAAACATACTCTTAACTTATATCTTGAATGGTTGTTGTCGCTGCTTGCTAAAGCTAAACAGCGTAAAACTGCGTGTCTTAGCTGGCTGTTTTTCAACATTATATATCAGTAGATAAACTGCATTTAACGATGAAGAATTTCCGTTTTATTTCATTTTTAAGAGGGGAAACAACTTCTGCTATATTCTGAAGTATTTATATTTTTAGATTCCCAAAAATAATCGGTTTGGAAATTGCCTTCTCCTTTTGTTGTTTAATAAAGATGCAAGGAACAATCGCTACATTACCATTGTCTTTTCCCAACATAGACTTACAAGTATTTGCTTCCACAATTAATTTATCTTTACTTGGTAGGCATTCTCACCTAACGATCTATATCCAGGATTGATCAAGATTAAAGTGGATCTAGAATAAGTGAGATGTGATTAAACAGGGGAAATAAGGGGGCGTTTGATCTAGAAGTAGTGAGATAAGTTGTTATACGGGGGAGAAGAGGGGGCATTTGATCTAGAAATAGTGAGATAAGATGTTAAGCATTAGAGATAAGGGGATATTTGATCTAGAAATGATGAGATGTGTGGATAAAAAGGGGCGATAAGGGAGCATTTGACCTAGATATAGTGATATATGTGGTTATACGGGGGAGATGAGGGTGTTTGTGATCTAGAAATAGCGGGATATGTCGTTATACAAGGGAGATAAGGGGTATGATCTTGAGACTAGATAATAGATAATCATTATTGTTATTCGGTCTCTGACAATAGAACCTTTCTCAAAGATCCTTCACCCCTTGCTTCTGCCACCTGTATATACAAGTTATTGTGCCCTCGACAATTGCGTTGTCCATAAATACATACGGGATGTAGAAGGGAGGGTGATGGGTCTTTATACAAGTTATTGTGCCCTCGACAATTGTGTTGTCCATAAACACATACGGGATGTAGAAGGGAGGGTGATGGGTCTTTATACAAGTTATTGTGCCCTCGACAATTGTGTTGTCCATAAACACATACGGGATGTAAAAGTAAGGGGTGATGGGTCTTTATACAAGTTATTGTGCCCTCGACAATTGTGTTGTCCATAAACAACATATGGGATGTAGAAGGGAGGGTGATGGGTCTTTATACAAGTTATTGTGCCCTCGACAATTGTGTTGTCCATAAACACATATGGGATGTAGAAGGGAGGGTGATGGGTCTTTATACAAGTTATTGTGCCCTCGACAATTGTGTTGTCCATTAACACATATGGGATGTAGAAGGGAGGGTGATGGGTCTTTATACAAGTTATTGTGCCCTCGACAATTGTGTTGTCCATAAACACATACGGGATGTAGAAGGGAGGGTGATGGGTCTTTATACAAGTTATTGTGCCCTCGACAATGGTGTTGTCCATAAATACATACGGGATGTAGAAGGGAGGGTGATGGGTCTTTATACAAGTTATTGTGCCCTCGACAATTGTGTTGTCCATAAATACATACGGGATGTAAAAGTAAGGGGTGATGGGTCTTTATACAAGTTATTGTGCCCTCGACAATTGTGTTGTCCATAAATACATACGGGATGTAGAAGTACGGGGTGATGGGTCTTTATACAAGTTATTGTGCCCTCGACAATTGTGTTGTCCATAAATACATACGGGATGTAGAAGGGAGGGTGATGGGTCTTTATACAAGTTATTGTGCCCTCGACAATTGTGTTGTCCATAAACACATATGGGATGTAGAAGGGAGGGTGATGGGTCTTTATACAAGTTAATGTACACTCGACAATTGTGTTGTCCATAAACACATACGGGATGTAGGGAGGGTGATGGGAGGGTGACAATGGGTCTTTATACAAGTTATTGTGCCCTCGACAATTGTGTTGTCCATAAATACATACGGGATGTAGAAGGGAGGGTGATGGGTCTTTATACAAGTTATTGTGCCCTCGACAATTGTGTTGTCCATAAACACATACGGGATGTAGAAGGGAGGGTGATGGGTCTATATACAAGTTATTGTGCCCTCGACAATTGTGTTGTCCATAAACACATACGGGATGTAGAAGGGAGGGTGATGGGTCTATATACAAGTTATTGTGCCCTCGACAATGGTGTTGTCCATAAACACATACGGGATGTAGAATGCAGGGTGATGGGTCTATATACAAGTTATTGTGCCCTCGACAATTGTGTTGTCCATAAATACATACGGGATGTAGAAGTAATGGTTGATGGGTCTTTATACAAGTTATTGTGCCCTCGACAATTGTGTTGTCCATAAACACATACGGGATGTAGAAGGGAGGGTGATGGGTCTTTATACAAGTTATTGTGCCCTCGACAATTGTGTTGTCCATAAACACATACGGGATGTAAAAGTAAGGGGTGATGGGTCTTTATACAAGTTATTGTGCCCTCGACAATTGTGTTGTCCATAAACACATACGGGATGTAGAAGGGAGGGTGATGGGTCTATATACAAGTTACTGAGTCCCCCGACAATTGTGTTGTCCATAAAAACATATAGGATGTAGAAGGGAGATGTTGGATCCATATCTCTGTTACTGGGCAGGTGAACAGTTGGAACGTAAACAAGTGGATGCTGATACAGCACTAAAAACAAGCCAGTGTGACCTTATACCAATGGAGTATTTCACTATAACATGGGTTAAGGTCCGTCTCCCGATAGGACGCCTTTATACTCCTCTGGTGATGTATTTGTGGGTTTGTAAGCTTATTCCATGATTCTGTGTAAATACATTATTTCAAACTCTTTCATTTTATCTGAGTTATGTGTACCTGCCCTTATTTTGACACCGATACGATATCAAATAGTTCAGAGTAAAGATTTTTGGAAACATTCTGCCAAATGAGCATCCCCAGTGTTAAAGAAATAAAGAAAAAAAAACAAAAAAAAAAAAACAAAAACAAAAACAAAACTATATGCTACGTTCACTGAAGTAGGTTGTATTGTAATGCAGTTATTATCATATATTATTAGCCACAAATGGTTAAAAATAAGATGAAAATGTTATAACATCAAAATCACGAAACGAGAGCAAAATACATTTACGCAGAGCTCCTATAAAATACAAGGACTATTTAACCACGTGTACAATCCAAGTAAGTAATGTCACGATCTTCGATCTCAAATCAACACCTAATCTAGCACAAAAATCCTTGAAAATCGAACACATCTAACCTCATATTTAACTAGGAGATAAAATATTTTCACTTGTGTTTTGACTGTCAAATGCAGTTGTATTTTACAAGACATGATGCAGGGGTTGTTATTGTATATGACTTGATAACAGATTTTGGTAAATACTTAGGTGAGGTCGATTTTAAAGAGGGCCTAATAGAGAACTAACATTTTTCATAACAAAAAAATTAAAGAGAACTGATTTTGATAATCAGAGAGCATTCCATTCTGTAGCTTTCACAAAAGACTTTTACCCCACAGCCCGAAAGGGTGTGGGGTATTGCGATCACGCACGGCGTCCGTCCGTCCGTCCACAATTGCATACCGCTTATTATCTCAAAAACTACATAACCGGTCATCACCATTTTCACTGGGGATGTTGGGCCTATGGACCTACACAACTCATTCTTGAGATAACTTTCCACTCACCCCAACCACACATTTCCAACTTTATAATAAGCCTGTGGGGTATTGCCCGCGTTTGCGGAGCTTTTTTTCATATTTCAATATGCGGTTGTCAATCTTTAACAAAGAAACTCTGACTACAAAATAAGAATCAGACACGCAACAAAATTGATAATGATTGAATTGTCATCACGTGTTATATGTCTTCATGAAATGTTCAATCGTAAAGCCTTTGATAATACAATTAGAGTATAATATCATGTTTAAACTATACACACAACAATCAAGAAGACCCTTCACCGACAATCATATTAAAGAGCAAATAACTATGTATGTTTAAGGAATTATATTTCCTATTGGTAGACAAGTTACAGATCTAATTATTTCAGCATGGAACGTTCAACGAAAATCACTTCTATGTCTGGTGAAAAAAACGTCATGGATATCTTTCTCGGTGTTCGCTGATGTGAGGTTTCCTAAACAGGTGTACATTTATTGCAGAATCACCGATTTCGGATTTTTTAGTCTGTTTGATGAGAGATTAGAATGACGTGCTTTGGGTGTTCTCTGAACCTGTAACGTCATCTACTTCTCACTACCCGCCGGTAGGATTACTTCCGTTGTGGGTTTGGCAACTGCTCGCTTACCTAACATAAATCAGATGGATCTTACGTGATAAGTAAAAATGTATTATTTATAATTAAGTAATACATGTGATCGTCTAGGTGAGTTTGTGTGTTTCTAGGCTGTGAAGAAATTTGTGAGTTTACTTTGGAGGAATGTTCGTAACTCCTTCTAACTACGCCTAATGCATATCAATTATCGTGTCTGGACCGTGTACATTAGCTGTCGCGCACGTCCTTCCGGTGACGAAAGCAAAAATGTATTTTTTGTATAAAATACCCGTAACTTAAACCAGAAAACAAAATACTGATTTCACTCGGCCATACACAGGTTTTAACCTCTGAGCGGATATTGCTGAAAACAACGCCATGGTTTTATCAAGAATTCTAGTTTTGTTTCTCATCCTGTGTTTATCCAAAGCTGATGACATATGTCAAGGAAATACTGGTATCCAATGGATAGCGGATCCCAATGACTGCTCCGTGTTTTATCTCTGTTTTAACTCGTCGTCGTTCAAATACATGTGTCCCGTCAACTCCGTCCGAGATTTTATCACAAAAGCCTGTGTTCCAAAAGGATCCAGATACGATACATGTAAGTAAGAAAGTTTCCAGAGGATCCCAAAAGGTGCTTCCGTATAATCTATATATTGTAGTATCACTTTGTGTGTTAATTTTCTACCCGGCGCAGCGTATGTAATGTAATGTATGTAAATGTATATTAACATGGTATATTATTCTGGAGACGATGCAGATTTATCAAATATATATACCTCCTTGCCAATTTGTATCAATTCCAGGAAAAGATTTGAAGTATTGACAGTTAATACATGACTGGTTTGTAGATAGTAATGGAAATCTAATCTGGCCGTTATAGTGTTTAATAAGGAAAAGCGAAAGCCGATGTGTCCATAAGATAAGGATACAAGTTTATTATCAAATGATGTCTTCTCATTGGAGATTAGATAATGTTCGTTATTATCAGAAGTAATACAAGCTAACCAGTAGGACGTATTTCTATATTTATGTTTTTAAAGTATAATGCATGAAGTCTGCTTTTTAATTGAATGGAAACCTAGTAGCCTGGACGTTGGGATACAGATACATCAATGATATACATACTGTTAAACGTTAAACACAACTTCTGGTGATACAGGTTGGAGACAACATTCAGATCAATTACTTGCTTTTGGTTCTAGATTCTATATTGTTCCTCCTACCATCAACAGTTTACATTGTTGACAAAAGAGCCATGCCTCGGTTCTTTTTGTAACGACAAATCTACGACGACAACGTGTTTTGTTCCGGATTACATAAACAGTTAAATAATCCGATATCCAATTTGCTTCTGAAAGAAAAATTAGCCGATAAGTTTCTGATATGTTTAAGTAGTGAACCAGGATTCTTTGTTTTGAACTATACATCTACGACCTCGAAAGGTTATCGACGTTATCGACTGTTTTTCTATTAATTATCCTGTATGAAGCTTGTTATTTAAAGAAAAAGTAGCCGATAAGTTTCAAGTGTGTTAGATAATGAATCATATATTAAAACGTTTGAATCGTTTAGAAGCTTTGCAATGCTGACTCTTTCAAACGCATATGCGGCAGTGTCAACAAAATGGCGACTGGTCGAGAAGCAAGCGATTGGGGTATAACAGCATATATTTCGGGAAGTAAAACTTGTACAATGTCCCTGTTTGGTCTCATCATTTAACTTATTCATTATGCAATCATATAAGTTGTTGTATTGTCGCTAAGGTCTTTAACATTTGTAAAAATCTTATTTACTTCTTAAATTTGTTTCGGTTTGCCATTTAACTTATTAGTGTAAAAGACGTTGATCCATGCGATGTTTTAACACATCAGGTACCAAGAAAGAGGAAACAATCTGTTCACCTGATGATATATTAAAACCACATCCGACCGGAAACTGTGCTAAATACATCGATTGTGAGATGATGCTGACCAGGTCTGCTGACTTCAGAACCGCAACCAAGGAATGTGACTACCCTCTATTGTTTGATGAAGACTCTGGACGCTGCCAGATTCCGGAAACAGCCGAGTGTGGAACTCGCTCCGTCCCTAAAAATCCATGTAAGTAAACGTTTACGAAGATGGGTGTCTCCAATGAATGTGTCTAAAGTAGTATCGCTGTATGTGTTTTGTGATTTATCATTGGAAAAATAACAAAACCGTCTTACTCTACAAATACTAGATGTTTAAGGAATTGATCCTAGATTAATACCCAGCGAGTTTAACACTATCCCTGTTGTAGGTGAATACGAGGCTAACCAATGTCAGCGAGGTCACTGTATCCCTTGTTACATCCGGTTTCCTAGCTGTGACGGACTTCCAGATGGTCTGAATGCCTGGAAAGGACGGGAAGATTCGCCCTACTACGTCGTCTGTAAGAAAGAACGTGTAGTGTACCATGGACAATGTTCCAATGAGGAAAAGACTCAGTTGTTTGACCCGGAGGAACGCGTATGTAAGGCCCAGTAGCGTTCATACTTCACTATTCTGTCCTACATTTTGTCATTCTTTGTCATGTTCTTTTTCGCTTTTATCGAACACATCAATCTATATATTGTCATCGTTATTTTGAAATATATTCATTAAAAATCAGATGTTGTGTTCTTGTTCCAATGATGACAGTAAAAACCGGTTGAATAAAAAGACAGGTGTATTCCGATCCTGGGGAAGTGTTCCTTGTATACTTTGTGAGGGGATCTCGATTTTGCTACGAAAACCTCTTTCTTACAGGGGTAGGGACTGCTGGCAAGTGCTATGACTCACTGTAGGTTTATGTTGCATAATCACAGGTGCTAGCCTTTTCTGTCAATACACTCATTGTAGAAAAATGGAAATGAGAAAATTGAACAACCTAATCAACTCCGAGTATTGGGAAGTTTAGACAATCGAGATCATGTTTACAAAAGCTGAAAGTCATTTCGTTCTGAGCAATTATGACAGGGAAACGACATGAAACTGATCCTTCTAACACCACAACGAAGCCGAATGACGTACATGTCGCGTCAGGGGCTCGGCGACTTATTTCAAGGACACCTGTCTGACTAGCTTACATTTGGCGATGCTTGGTGAAGTCTGATTACTTTTTTACGGCATTATGGCATTATTGTGTTCTGTTGATTAAGATATCGTGAATCAAGCGAAAGATTCTAGACATCGCGGTCGTTCTGCTAGACTGACGGAGTAACAAACCGTTATCCTACAATGAGTGTGTTGACAAACCTCAACGATTTCCGAGCTGTTACGATCTTGTGCTGCTAGCCAAATTTTTACATATGTGTTGAGATATCCTTGTTCTATTAATCTATCTGCTTACCAATGTAAGTGATTTCTTTGTCCTTCGGGGATATGATCGGAGAGTTCAAGGCCAAAGGTGTAGAAATCCGAAGGTAGTCGGAAAAGATCAAAGAAGACAGAGGAAGATAAATTTAAACTGTATTAGAATCAATTTTAAGCATGAGGTTACAGCCAAACAAGGTACCAACGGTCCACATTTAGAATTCCGGAAGTTATTTTCACTCGCGATAAACAGTTCAAATATACAACATTTAGAGGTCGACATCAGCAAATAGTTTACAGTTCTTTGCATTAGGTAAAAGGAAATATGCTATTTCAGTATCATAGTTTACAACCCTATGCATTAGGTAAAAGGAACCACATTAGAGTTCCTTCCACTCAGAAACACAAAGAACATACTAACATATCACATCATAATAACTTAAACTCAAAGTAAACGTAACCAGAATAAAACAAAAGAAAGACTAACACGGATATTCATGGTTAAGCACAAGGAGAAAAAGATAAGGTGTTCCGGAAGATTGAGCGTCATCTGTTTCATCAACGACATCCGCCAATAATGTTTGGTAAAAAAAACGAGCTTCAAACACGTCCAGCTTCATATCGCACGATGAAAGAGAATATTGCTCAACAAGATGAATATGACGACCGCAAAACTTCCTCATAGTTTTTTTTTTATCAACCTGCATTTTTTAAAAGCCTTTGTCACGAGTTTGTAAACCATTTGTTGCCCGAAAATCGCGACAATGGAACTTAGGCCTTTGAAAATCGGATAAGACGCGATATGTAAACACCATAGGTTGGAGATGCTTCTATCCAGAAATGGCAAATTCTAGTGGCAACTGAAATTATCTTGCCTATAATACAGCTTCGTGGAACGATGTCCATGCTGGTTTCGTCATAGGAAATGATTAGCCAACAGAGGAGTACAGTTAGTTTCCATAAGTACTCCAAACATCTGTTGGAAGATCTTACCATCAAACTCGACGAAGATGTTGTCAATCAGAATTTCGTTCATTTTTATGATTTCGTCCGCTTCGATTTGGGCGTATTTTTCATGAAATATGCTTCGGAAATGTAGGAAATGATAAATATTGAAACAAAAGGAACAACGTTGTTTATTATTTAATTCTCATTTATTATAAAACAATTTTGCACATTAAAGACATTGAAGATACCATCTCGTACCAATCAACAACAAATAAATTAATCCTCTTTTTATTTATATAACATAGTTACATCCTTTACGTCAACGCATTGT
The DNA here is from genome assembly GCF_031769215.1 of Ylistrum balloti. NCBI lineage: Eukaryota > Metazoa > Mollusca > Bivalvia > Pectinida > Pectinidae > Ylistrum > Ylistrum balloti. The sequence continues at coordinate 918,633 of NW_026782025.1, forward strand.
TTCTTGACGGGATCGAACACATAACTCCCAGCACTGCTGGCGTCCAATGTACACTTAGACTGGAAAGTTAGGCGTTCCTTGTAACATGTGATGAAATATGGTGTCCATTCCCGTCCTTTCCAGGGATTGGGGCCGTCATCTGCACCTTCACAGCTGGGAAATCTAACCTCACACGGCACACAGTGAGAGGACAAACCACATTGGTAGGCGTCGTAGTCACCTGAAGAGAGTAATATGTGATTTTTTTTATTGGGAGAAAGAGAATATCAAATTCTGTATAAAAGTCAAGGCCGTTACCTTTACGTCTACGATTTCCACCCGATCTCAATTACTAAATATCACCTGGTGAAAATCTTATATTTTTGTCATAGATTCGTCTCTTTAAAAAACCGTTTGATTTCCCCAATGCAATTTTTAAGCCAATAGTTTGGCCTTCTTTACACTCATTGTTTCCTTGCAAACGTAACGGAACATTTTTCAAATATTTGAAACAGAATTTTGATTTTGCAATACAACTAAACAGGTTATTATTCAAAACGAAAAATTAAAGTATTTCTAAACATCTATGAAAATGATTTTAAAAGTCAATTTCTTCTATGTCGCTAAGTATGACAATTCAAAAATGAAGTTAATGAAACGATAAAAAAAACGGGAAATGATACCATGCGACAACTACAATACACTTATATATCCTTAAAGAAGGGAATGTTTTCTGGAACGAATAACTTGATAGCCAATAGACGGAAATTCTAGAAATGTTTAGAAAACGAAACAATAAGACGGGTTGATTTTAAAAACAAGTGAATTAATTAACAAGGCGTTTCATGTATGTATTTAAGACATATCAATTTAAGAAATTGCAAAAATTACTCCGTATGTTTATTTTCCTTAAAACGTGTTTCAATTTGTGTAAGGTTAAATATAACTTGTATCGAATACACGCACACGTTTTCACAAGCGATGTAAAATAGCGTTTTAAAAAGGTGTCAATCTTCTCTCATTTACTTATCTATCGACATAACGGATCACCTCTCACGAGTCTGTCCTACAGGTATCACATAAAAATAGTACCTGCTGTCCCAATAGTAATTGTAAGAGATTACTACATTTGGAGTATCTAAATTTCTATTTTCTTAAAGTTTTTCCTCTTTCTTATGCCTCAATTGACAATATTCACATTTTGCTACTAAGCTGGGGGTCCTGTGAGGAATACTTTGGGTTCTGTACTCTGGCCGAGACATACCCAGTATTGAGGTAGAGTTATGACTGATTTAACCGTTGTCGGTATAGTGTGACCGTTTAGGGTGTCCTGCTGGGAACATTTAGTGTGGTAGCAATATTAAGTCGGCTTCTGTTCCGCACTGTCACAGGGAAACATTCACGTACATGCCGCAGCCTCCCAAAATCACACGCATGCAATACATTCACTCAACTCCCAGAGAGACCGTCTTTAAACGGCACTGACTGCTTAAAAGACATCAAAGAATATAAACAAAACAGTCTTTCATCGGACAAGGTAAGAAAGCACTGAATAATCTCCTACAAATGGAGACCTCATTTAAAGTCTTGTTTCACTTACAGCCAACCCCTTAATTGCATAGCCAGCCCTCATACAAATACCACAGCATTGTCAAGACTTACATGGTGATTTGGGTTCCTTCCTGTTCTCACACTGGACTTTATCATGGTGCTGGCATTGTTCTGTAGTGACGTCATAGAGCTGAGGATAAGGACATTCATTGACATTTGGGACACCGGAGTGACAGTCCACGTACTTGGCACAGTTAGAGTGGGGCAGTCTGTCCTTGGGAGTTGACTGGCACACAGTCTGAGTGTGTATTACGGCCAATCCTCCCAGTGGTGGCTTTCCCTGGTCGACAGTTGGTTTAACTTGGGTCGTGTCGGGTTTCCCTTGGACAGAGTCCGTTTTACCCTGGTCTACAGTTGGCTTTACTTCATCAACATTTACTTTTCCTTGATCGACTTCCGGTTTTCCTTTCTTACCTTTATAAGAGAATCAATAGACACATGTTGTGAGTCGTAACTAAAGCAACAAATGTAAAATAATACATGGCCTTCCGCGGATGTAAAGTTTGTCTCTCGGCAAGCGAAATCAAATGTTCGATATGATGATAAAAATAGGAAAACAATGGAATAAAAAAAAGTAAAAAAAAGATACTTCATATTCAAATAACTGAATTTGATCACCTTTTAGATTGATGATAATTGGTTTGTATTATAGTGTCCCTTAGTTAAAGATGTAACAAACCACAATTATTTATATATATATATATATATATATATATATATATATAATTATATAATAAAGGTTATTGAACAGGTACTTGACACCGGATTACGTTGTCTTATAATTAATTGCTTGTGTTATAATGAATATCAAGGCAAAATTATCATATTAATTTTTCATGTTTGTTTATCATTGACTAGTTGCGAATGGTTATACAGGCAGGGGAATGAATTTCACAAAATTAGACTATGAAATATTACAAAGGGGCGCTAGAGAGTTATATTAAGTGACTGTTAATATCTTTATCATACTTACATGTGTCAAGTCGGGACCCTTTCGGAACGCACGCGCGGCTCACAACATCTGTCACCGTGTTTGTTGGACAAGTATATTTAAATTCCATTCCATGAAAACAAACGTAAAAGCTGGAACAATCATTTGGATCTGTTAACCATCTTGACCCCTTCACATCTCTACAGTGATCTTCTGCAAACGCAACGGAGACGCAGATCGCGAACAAACTTATAAACAACATATTTGATGACTTGAATCTTCTGTGTCTGTGGTGTTTTCTGGGGGCTGTTGTGGACACTGAGTCGGGTAGAACGTATTTATAGCGTCAGACGCCTTTGTTTTGAGAAGCCAAATGAATGTTTATCACAAGAAACACCAAAGGCGTGAGGTGTAAGAGATAATGTCGAGAGAACATTTGGATGCCGCCGCTCCTGTATGATTAAGTAGACGAGTCAATAAAGACGAAAGGAATTTTTCAGATAGTCCATCCATACCGGACATACCAGGGGTCACTGTAGGGTCATAGTCACATCCGTACCTCAATAGATCAAGTAATCCATCGTGTATTACTACAGAAAACACACAGGAAAGCCGACTCAGACATACCTTTAAAAACTCGTACAAGTTGTTTTCCTTGTCGAGCCGTGTCTAAATAGTGATGATAAAGCACATGTCGCGTGCCAGGAATCTGTCGGTAGGGTAGATACCCCTCACGTGCGTGGATAACTCGTCTTCATCAGTGTCCATTCCTACAGCAGCAGTAAACAGGATCCGGATGGGCATATTGCTTGTATGATGATAGGAATTAAGATAAATGTAGACATCCGCGACACATAAACTTATATAACGGTGACATGTTGTGTGTTTAAGTTACGATGCCGAGCGTTGACCCCACGGTACAAACATTTCAATAAAATTATAGGTTTGAAAAAAAGAAAGAAAGAAGAAAAAAGCATTTGAACAACGTTTTATTTTCCTAAAGCATTTCCATTTCAATTATCAAAGTATTTCATATCTTTATTCTTTACAAAACCCATAACACTGGTATGTTAAAACTAGCCACACTTGATAGCTTCTCTGTAACAATAGCTCTACATACATTCTGTTTTCTACATTGTATTCGTCCGTCACTTTCTGTTACTCCAAATCTTTACTGATTACACTAATACATAGCAATATACACGAAAATCATAAAGAAAAATTAATAGGTCACCGTCAGAAAAATGCTTTCATTGAAGCAATGATAAAAAGCTAAAACATTCACCGATTAAGGCCAGGATGGAAGCGGGCATTAGAGCATAATGCAAGAGGAAACCGGACTACACAGGTAAAATTCTAGGCCGGCCAAGATATACTATATTTATACAGACTGGTCAGAAATCTGTCATGCCAAGTTCTATTCTTGAAGGTGTGCTATGAATCCTTTAACCTTATGCTGTTTTCAAAGGTTTGCAATGTCTGTCCGTCCTGGTAATTGTGTCGCCCTTTTGGTACTAATGTTGTTATGAATATTCGGAGAGCTCAACGAGGACCATATGCATCTTATCTGACTAGTATTTTCCAGCATATTCATCACAGGGGAGGGTTGACGGCTGGGGACACTTAATTTAAAACGGATAGAACACGAAAATTATCATCGCTTGGCAGAACCTTTTGAGCTGTTTAGACTGTTTTTGTTGTATTCTACAGATGTACAAAGGACTCGTTATATCGTTATTTATGAACAGCGGTCATGAAGTAATGATAGACAAAGCAGATTAGTAAATGTTTCGACAACATTTCACGAAAGAGACAAGATAAGGAGATTTCACCTTCCTAAAACTTTCGCCATATTGTCGATATCTAGCTGTAAACGGAGTGCTTCAAAGCAATCATGATTGTAAAGCTAGATTTACCTACAACCGAAACCTTTTTCAAAGCCAGACGCATACGTTTATATTTACGTGAAGCCCGGCATATATTGTGTATTCTTTAGACATTACCATATTTCGAAATTATTCGCATGGGTGATCTCCACGGCTGGTGGTTTCCTGACACGTGCATCTCCGTAATGCGCACCACCTTTATGATTCAGAAGTGGTCGCTAGAAACATAATTTTCTATTTACCTTGGTATCTTCTTAATGTTTTCTTCAGATGATTTTGTTTGAGTATTTCAGGTTGTCTTGGAATAAAAAACATGTACACCAATCTTACTTGCTTTGGGTTCCTAAAAATCCCTTTCGACTATGTTTATCGCCAGTTTTTTGGTGACTCAAAGAGCAGGAAACCTCGTACTACCGACCGTCTAGTGCATGTCCGAAGTACAGTAAATGAAAAGTTGGTTTTAGGAATTCTAAAGCGCTTTTGATTTACCGGCACCATCGATTCTTAAATAACATGTTAAAACGACATTGTGAGAGTGAATTTCTAGTTGACAATGTGTTTCAACAGGCTACAAGCGTACCCATGGGAGTAAAGTATTCTTCTTTAGATCTTCTTTGGAAAATGGAATCTTTCCAAAACAGATGGGAAAAAACATTATCCATGCCTTTATTTAAAAATGTGGATAAACATGAACTTTCGAATGTGGTATATGTTTTGTTTTCTGTCATATATAAGAAGCCTTCGATTTTGTGTGGCACAATTGGTTGAAGTTGAAACCAAGAAATAACGGTATTTCGGGTAAATAATTTGATTGGTTAGATAATTGTATTAGTGCTAGCCAGCATAAGTTGCTGATACTAAATCCTTAGTTAAAGCTACCAATGTCGGAGTTCTTCAAGGCTCGGTATTAGGGCCTCTATTATTTATACTAATGATATAGCCAATAACTTTGGAGTTTGTCAAATATTTACAAATGACATTTCTTACATAACTTTGATACCTCTCCTGAAACCATTGAAACAACGATTAATAATGAATTAAGCCTTTAGGTTGATCCTACTAAAACAGAGGCATTAATTATTTCAAATTCTTAGGTATAATTTTATATAATAGAAATTACATTTACTAATGCAAGGTAAATAAATACATATTTGAATTCAAAAAGTTTTTATTTAGACTCAAAAGATAATTTTTTGAATTAAAAAAATTATCACTTGATAAAAAAAAAATGATATTTTGACTTCAAATAAGAACATTCAGAATTAATGGATATTCTTAATTCAAATGATACTTAATAAATGAAAATCATGCATTTTTTAATCATAATGAAATTAATTCAAAAATATTTTTCGAACTGACTGACATTTTCAGCTTTAAATTTTAAATCAGTGCTTTTGGAATTCACCTCATTAGGATAGTATCTGATAAAGTAACGGAAGTGTTCGTAGTGTTATATACCTACATGCCAAATATAATCAAAATCCAAGAATATTGAAATTTCCCCACAGTAGTCCCCCTTCAAGAACAGTTCTCTTGTTCAAATGGAAAACGAAATTTAGATATTATCAGATTTTCGTGAACATAGGTATATAGATGTTGTCTGACATGACAAAACACAACGGTCACCTGTAAAACAAAAGTGTACACAACAAGGCATCGAGGAGAAATTATATATCATGTTTCAGAAATAAAGTTCCAGTACTTCACAAGAAATAACCATAACAAACTTCAATTGTCAAAATCCAAGGTGGCCACCTGTCGGCCACTTTGTTTCACTGATAAGTTATGAAATCGAATAGATACAAATATGGTCACTGGGAAACATACACATTAAGTTCAAGATATATTCCTATAGTACTTCTCAAGAATTAGGGACAACAATCTTCAACTTTCAAAATCCAAGGTGGCCACCTGTCGGCCATTTTGTTTTACTTATTAGTTACAAAATCGAACAGATACAAGTATGGTCACTGGGAAACATGCACATTAAATTCAAAATATATTTCCCTAGTACTTCTCAAGAAATAGCGATAACAATATTCAACTGTCAAAATTCAAAATGGTCATCTGTCGGCCATTTGGCTTCCCTGATCAATGATGAAAATTAATAGGCACAACTAAAGGCCATGGAAACATACACATGAGATTCTAGAAAAATTCCTCTGATATTTCTTAAGAAATAGCGATAACAATTTTCTACTTCCAAAATCCATGATAGGTACTTGACGTTAATTTTGTTTCACTTGTGACGCCTGAGAAATATAACTCCAATAGAACAAGGATTGTTTACGGACGAACAGACGACGGATGTACAGACGACAGATAAACGACTGACGAACACCGATTTGAACAGCCCGTCATCTGATGATGAAAGGATAAAAACGCTATTGTTCACCATATCAGATACAATCCACTATGTTCTCCATACCCATACTTCGAAAATTTAAATATTTAGAATGTTTTTACCTTCGTGATTTTTCTAAACACTAAATGAGCTACATATCGATATTAAGATGATGTAAAACTTGACAAAGATGTGTCATCTCGGTTTTGTGAGATGCTGACAAACTACTACTTTTATCATTACAGTATTTTAGAAGAAGATAACAGTCTATAAAGCATGAAACTTACCGCGAAGCGACAGTGTTTTATGTGTGTGTGTTCCATTACAGTTTTCCTCTGTCCTTTATAAGTAGCATGTTCCCCAATTATTAATGTTAACTTGCATTCTTAAAAAATTGATACACTAGCGAGGAAGAAACTCGTTGCATTTTGGGGCTTAGAAAAAACAATGGTATTCCGGACAAGTGCCCGAACTATTATGGCAGGGTGGATCACGCGCTCGCTCTCTTTTATAGATCTTATTCACTTTTTTTACTTTATTTCTCACATTCTGCTCTAGTGTACATGCTTTGTCAGAGAGCACGACATTCAATCAACTTTTCTAACCCCCATAACCTAAATGATACAAGTCCGTATACACACGTTGTACATATTTAGAATTTAGATAGGTGTGCCAATAACTTGGGGATAGAGTTGTTTAATGTACAAAGAAACCCCGTGATCAACAGACGTCTATCAACATACCTGATCGTGACTGGACCACACCCAACATGCTGTCGAAACCAGGTAGTTTGCGGTCACCATTCAACTTGATAACCTACATTCAAAATTATTTTTGCGATTATCTAATGTAATATATCGATGCTGCTAAATTCTGGCAACTGGAAAATTTTCGCTGAGCATGTCAATAAATTACTCTGATTATAGTTTACAGTACTCGTAAAAAACAATAACACGGAAAAAACACACACGCACACACCACCATACAAAACACAACAAAGAAGAAACCGATGAAGAAGAAGACGAAGAAGAAAAACAGCAGGCGGCTGATAGATGTAATTACATTACTTCGTAAAATATTGAGAATGATAGTCTTTTCGCGCAACTGAATATCGAAGTGGCTATAAAGGATTTCTCCTCACTACGAGACAAATATCGTCTTTTCTACATGTAGGGCAACAAATTTAAGTAACGTAATAACGAAAAGTTAGGACTTGAAGCTGGCGTGGTCTAAAACTATTCAGTATAACTGCAGGACCCACGGTTCCAATAACTTCAAATTATTTTAGTGAATATGAATATTATCAGGCTGATATTGAAATTTTATCCATGACGACAGTCGCCGAAAATATGTCCCTTGATCATCGTATGTTTGGTTCTATTTATAGATTCAAAGTTTTCCTTGGTCTTATTTCATAAAACTTTTATTCTGATCACGTAAGGAGACAATCTTTACATTCCAATGCAACAGAATTAAATCAATATCTCAATAATGTTTAGGACGACATGGCCTCTAACTGTCTAATCACATTTCATGAGGTCTTAGAAATGTGGGTATATCAGGTAACGAAAAGGGTGACAGTGTCGCCAAAGCAGATTTTATATCCATATTTTGATACTAAACTCAATTTTCAGATTTTGAACTTTTTGACACAATATTTGCTCACAGTTGGAAACCAATTGCAATAAGTGTTTAGAAAACAACTTACAGTCAATCAAATTCAAATTCATTTATTGACTTTGAGCTTTACAGCTCATCAGTATGTACACAATACATATAAATACAGTGGCAGGCAATGCAATACCGCAGTGGAGAATGGACAGAAAATGCATGTAGTTACATATATTTTAACATTATATCATGCTATTCCTCAACTGGGTGGCATCATATATATATTTACTTAACATGGTTAATTCTTTAAAGTTCGTTGTACTCAATAATTGTATCAGCTTGAAAACTGATGGTTTTTTCCAGTAATACAATTTTATACGTCTCTCTCTTAAAGCTTGATAAAATGGACAAATAAACAAAAAATGATATTCGTCTTCAATATCTTCAGAATTACAAATTCTGCATATACGTTCATTTCTAACAATGTTTCGGTATCTCCCGGTTTCACTATACAGCATATGCGCTGATAAACGTAATCTAGTTAGAGTAATTCTATTTCGCTTTGGTATATATTTACATAAATATTGTTGCAATGTTAAATTATCAACTAAATGTCTATACAAAAAACATTTCGAGGAATTCTCTAATATTTCAAACAATTCTTGCCGTGCATTATCAAAGATTCTCTGTTTAACAATTGGCAGGGCAACAGACGGGTTCACATTGTGTTGATTCTAAGCCAAGACCGAGTAAAAAAAGTTTGTCTTTCACAAAAGTTACCCAATTAAAAACAGTATTTCGCTGTGGCATATACATGAGTTCATCATAAGCAGTTTTAAGAACACAGTTCTTAGTATTTAAAAGCTTGAACCAGTATTTAATTAAATTATAATGTCTGGTATGTACAATTGGAAGTCTACCCAATTCAAAATAGATCATTACATTGCATGTTGACTTCTTAACACATAATATCCTTTTGCAAAATTCCAGGTGAACTTTCTCAATATCTATGCCTTTGCACGAGCCCCATACCTCAGATGCGTAACACAGTATACTGTTAACATATGTATCAAAAAGTTTAATCAAGGTATGGCAGTTTAAATTCAAATTTTTACATTTTGTATATAAGGCAAATATTGACTTTCGACCTTGCCCGGATAATTGCTTTTGTACAACATTAAATTTATTGTTCCATTTAAAAACGATACCTAGATAAGTAAACTGTTCAACGACTTCTAATTTGTTTCCATCGAAGAACCATTCCTCGTTATTACGTAAGCGGCCTCCATTTCTAAAGACAAAAATCTTAGTTTTTGCCGTGTTAACGGTCAATTTCCATGAATTCGCATATATAGACAAACTAATTAACATATTCTGTAGCTCATTGGCTGATTCTGCAAGTAGCACCAAATCATCCGCATACATTAATAAAAAGAGACTGAGTTCTCCAAACTCATACGGCCTAATACCGTTAGCAATAAAGTAATTTTCAAAATCATTTACATACATTGAAAACATAATTGGGGATAAAATTTCCCCTTGGGCGAGACCCATATTGTTTACAAAAAAATCGGAACATCTTCCCTTAGATGAGACACATGTCTTAACTTTTTTATACATAGCTTTCAAAATTAATAGCAGCCTTCCTCGAACTCCTAATTTTGACAATTTATACCACAATTTACAACGATCGACAGAGTCGAACGCTTTCGTGTAGTCAACAAAACAGCAGTCAATCGAACTTCAAATCAATTAATTGCTTCCAAGCTATTAAGAAAGGCCCCGGGACAGGGTTGTCCCTGCCAGACTCTGAATGAGTCATTTACAAAATAATGCATTCCTATTGACCAAAGTGTTGGATTTGTATCGTTTGCAGGGTATACTGTATGAATACATTGTACAAGCATGGTTCAGATTATCGAGGATTGAAGAATAAAAATGAAAACGGAAACAATGAATAGTTTTAATTGCTATCCCCTTCGTCCCGAGTAGCCGGTGTAAAATTCGCCAACCCAATTGTGCCTTAACTTACACAATCAGGGATTTTGTTAAACATTTATTTTCTTGATACCTACGTTCCAAACAGAACACATTCTTCTGTGTTTGCACAAAAACTTGTGAACCAAAAACAAAAGATATCTGGGTAGCTGTGTAACATTGTGACCTTGGACCGCAGTATACTGGTGTTATGGGTGAAACAGGATTCGTTTAGCAGCAAGTTCCGTCGTGGCACAATCAACATTCTCAACATGGCGTCTGGTGACCAATCAAGTTCGCCGTCTTTATAACCTTACATATCATGTCGTTATCTTCGTGTTTTGACCGAGAGTCCGCGGTTTGAGACCGTACCTCATTCTTCAAATCGAAAGTATACGAATTTACACCATATCACATACAACCACATGCAAATATATGAGTAATAATATACAGGGCAGCAACGTTTCAACAGTTACAAAAACTGTATTTTCAAATAAACACATACAGATATCAATCATAGTTTATGTACAAAACTTTATAACCGAGGCGCTCCCTCCCCTCCAAAGCCTCATTGGTGACTCCGGCGTATAGAAATGGGGGTCAGAAAAGACATGAACTCTACAGTCGGCTGTTTCTAAAACTACCCCATTTAAGGGATTGCGCTTCATAAAGTTTGCCCGTAAAGTGTACGCCTAATTTTAGTTTTTGATTAAATCTGGTTCCTCCTGAAGGAAGTTGTTTCCCCACCCATAATATTTGAAATAATCACTTTGTTATTCATCCTTGGTGGTTTGTTATATAAAAGAACGACGACTTGTTTCTGCAGCATTATATACCTTCCAGGCCACACACTCTTACAGACTACACTCATCAAACGCTGTCCGCCATGCTGACGCTGATCGTCGTCGCCGCTTTCTTCGCGGGGGTACGGACAGAGTCACTGTGTCCCCAAACATCCTCCGTCGCCTGGGTGGAGGACAAAACCGATTGTTCTAGTTTCTATATGTGCTACCAAGGACGACATTTTAAGTACATATGTCCATCAGGTCTCGTTTGGGAACCGGACAGCCGGATGTGCGTCATCAAGGGATCAGCCGAGGATAAATGTACGCATGCTCATTTAGGCAATGATAATATGTAAGATCCGGTCTTGGTAGAGCTTTCTAAACAACATTTTCAGATCTTCAGCATGCAATTTAACGAGGATGATCTGAGTTCGAACTGAAACCATTATTTTTTTTTCTTAATTACCACTCCTTTGACATCTTCTAGATCACTTAGCCAGAGTTTTAATGATATTTACAAGTGTTCCGTAAACCATCTGTGTGTAAAGAGTATCCACGGTCCATTAAATTGCGATCTAAATATGACATGTACTTATTTTTCAGGCACGACTCCAGCTAAAGTCCAAAAGCCGTGTGTGTCCGGCGTCCGTGCACGTGAGTCACATCAGGAGAACTGTGCCAAATATTATGAATGTGGCGTGTCGCGTGTCGCAGGACCCAGTACTCCTACCCTGATGGAATGTCCATACCCTCTCCTCTTTGATGAACAGAAGGATCGCTGCGAGTTTCCAGAAACTGTGAAATGTGACAACCGGGTGGAACCTACAGATCCATGTAAGTATGGGCAACTTGTTTAAACCACCAACAATGTTATTTGCAACGATGATTTCTTGAACTTTATATAATTTAGTTCGGACAGTGCTAATTAAACGTAAACCAAGCTAAAAGTGTGTCCAAGTTTTCCACAGAAACATGAGGTGATCTGACAGACACAATTACTAACACACATATTTATCTTTTTTCAAACTTTTACTAGAATAATTACAAAGCAAATATATGAGTGTTGAGACATTTTTATATCTGTAATTGACCGACAATGTCAGTTTCTACAATCGGAACTTTCTGCTCTTATGTTCCATGTTTATATCTGTAATTGACCGACAATGTCAGTTTCTACAATCGGAACTTTCTACTCTTATGTTCCATGTTTATATCTGTAATTGACCGACAATGTCAGTTTCTACAATCGGAACTTTCTACTCTTATGTTCCATGTTTATATCTGTAATTGACCGACAATGTCAGTTTCTACAATCGGAACTTTCTACTCTTATGTTCCATGTTTTTATCTGTAATTTGACCGACAATGTCAGTTTCTACAATCGGAACTTTCTACTCTTATGTTCCATGTTTATATCTGTAATTGACCGACAATGTCAGTTTCTACAATCGGAACTTTCTACTCTTATGTTCCATGTTTATATCTGTAATTGACCGACAATGTCAGTTTCTACAATCGGAACTTTCTACTCTTATGTTCCATGTTTATATCTGTAATTGACCGACAATGTCAGTTTCTACAATCGGAACTTTCTACTCTTATGTTCCATGTTTTTATCTGTAATTGACCGGCAATGTCAGTTTCTACCATCGGAACACTTGCCTCTAAGGAAAATATGAAACAGACCAATTATAATTAGATTTAGGTACATATTATCATTATTATAAACTCCTAGTTTTTCTTATCTGTTTTCTTTAACAAGACTTTAAATATTGACTGAGGTAAAAGGTCAACATTGGCTATGATCGGTTATATGTGGAAATTGCTTAGTCTCGATTCAATGAGGCCAGTCGTTGTTTAGACGTTGGCGGTACCAGAGAGGTTGTGTTATATACATGTTTATCATATATTGTATGAATTTCCAGTTGATATGTGATTCATGGAACGAGACTGGAAACATGATTTCAACAAGCTGAGTAGATTGTGGCGAGTTTCATAAATAACGAAAGAAATATAAGTATCATCCTTGTTACGTCACGGTGCAATTGAGGAGTATGTGACGTCACATTATCTAAAGCTGACGTCACAATAGGTTGTGGCACATCTGTGAAATTCGGGAAATATTGCATGTGTAAATTCTCTGAATAACAAGACAATCATGTGACAAAAGTATATTTCAAAACTGTCTGTCTTATTTTAGGCGAATATGACGTCAACAAGTGTGAAAGTGCAGATTGTCCGCCATGCTACGTGCGTTTCCCCAGTTGTAAAGGTCTACCGGAAGGTCTCAACCCCTGGAAGGGTAAGGAGTGGACTCCACATTACACTGTGTGCAAAAAGGAACGTGTTGTCTATACTGGAATGTGCCCCAAGACGGACTCTGGAAAACAACGCATGTTTAATCCTGACGAACGCGCATGCGTGGAGCCAACGATCCTCACCTTCTCTCAGCCCTAAGATTTTAAAGACACAAGCTGAAATTCGTTGAGCAAACATCCATTTGAATATACAAATATGAAAATAATAACTTTTTGTAATAATAATGTGTTGTTCTGTTTTGTGATTCAAACTGTGGTAGATTGCCGAGGGTGTTTATTTTCTCGTGTGTACAAACTACTTGTATCCAGTACCAAAGTGAATGGTCTGCTGTAAGTATCATTTATATACAGCATATGAGATTGAAAAATAGAATTAACCTTAGGACTCTACACATGAAACAGATGGCATGATTTATCGCTATCATGTCCACCCGTATGTATCAAAATAGAGAGAGGGAAAGGCGTTCACCATGTATATACTATGTTGAGCTTTAGTAAGTTTTTTGTGAATTCCATCTCTCGATGCTAAACAGTTTTGGTTTCAAAGGATTGATCCTTTTGTCTCCTATCGGACATCACACTGGTGTAACGTCACCAACGTTCCCCGGACTAAACTAGATTAAAACACCCCCAAATAACAGGGAACTTCTTTTGTGTACACGACAAGGCTCGTTCCTCAAGTTCCGCGGAGAACCCTCTTCCTCTCCCCTAACACAGTTCTCTTCCGTACCATAGATTTTCCAACCAACTTGCTTACCAAATTTAAGACTTACTTGATTTGGAAATTTTGGTTTCAATCATTAAAATACACGTGGGAGGTTTGGTTGTATCTTGCCTAATGTCCCCGTATGCATTTTTCGCCTCCATTGGCTGTCTAGCTTGAAACGAAAGGATTCTGTGGGATCAAAATGTTTACAAGCGAGGTGAATGCATGTGAAAACCGACGATATACTTGTGTTATCTTGTAATGTTTCGGAATTGACTAATGTCGAATTTATAGTGCTTCACACTGAAGTATTCTGCCAAAAGCAATTGGCCGAACATGATTTTGAACATTTTTAAAACAAATATTAAACGTTTCATGGGGTTGTTTAAAAAGCAACACGGGTGCTTTTGGGCGTTACCACATTACTTATCATCAAGTCTTCAATGTAGCATTTTCCTGTCTTTTTGGGGGCTTAACGTCCTTGTTCTGGTTATAACCGAGTCTAGGACACCCTCAATGCAGTCGCTGCCGGTTGGTCGAAATATAGTAAGCTACGAGGTCACGTGACATGGTGACGTCACTGGTGCCGTGATCCGAATGATCTCTACTTTGTAAGCAATGATTAAAATATGTTTTCGAACATGGACACTTCTGAAAGTAAAATTTATCGACGTGAACACATATGATACAAAATATCCTGTCCATTTGAGACGACCAGAGCATGAATCACACAATATTCATATGTATCTCAGTAATTTGACGACTGAATATTTCACCAGTCGATATAAAACAAAGGCATGATTTGTAGGTGTTTTTCCTCGTAAACAACATTTCAAATTCACCACAAAAGCGTGAGAAAAAAAATGTAAACATGAAATTGTTTCAGTTTCCAATTTAATTTGTATCATATACATACGTATATGCCACATATAAATGGATATAAACTTTTCATCAACTACACACTGTCATCATACAGAGTTTACATCTGACCAATTACCAATGTCCATCTCTGTGACTTACCTGTACTGCTATTACGTAACGGATGGACGGGTATACCTGGGGACACTGACCACATGTAAGGGATATTTAGAGTTAGTTAGGGATAGCATTAGACAATAAAATTATTTTTACCCCCCCCCCCCCCCCCCCCTTTTAAATATCAGTTTTGGAAAGGCATTTGATTCTGTTAATTGGAGCTTTATAGATGAAGTCTTCAGTTATTTTTACTTTGGTCATGATAATAGAAGCTGGGTCGAAATGTTTTCTAAGGAATCTATGTCTGCAGTTAATCAAGGGGACAATCTTTCATCTTTTTTTTCCAAAATTAAACCGTCAAGGGAACCCAATCGCTCCGTTTTCATATTGTGTGCTGAGATACTTATTCAATTAAACTTAGAAATGATAAAGGTATAAAGGTAGATAACTCTCCATCATTGCTTTCTCAATACGCTGATGATAGTACGTTTATCTTATATAGATCAAAAAAAAAATCTTTAAAAGAATCTTTACTTGAACTTGACAAAATTGCAAAAATTTCCGGCCTGAAAATAAATAAAAGTAAGGCACAAGTCATATGGATAGGGGACAAGGAATATAGTGAGGAGAGATTTTTTCCAGAAATGAACTTGCAGTGGGGAAGATGTAAATTTGTTCATGTTGATTTACATTTGATTCCAAAATTAAACTGTGACAAAACGTTAGTAAAGCTGAAGGTTATATTAAAGAACTGGGATAGAAGAATTGTAACGCCTTTAGGACGAACACATATCATATCTTTACTGATATCTCAGTTATATCACCTGTTTATATCATTACCAAATCCTGATGACAGTTTTATTTCAAAATTGAACTCAGAATTAAATATCTTTCTCTGGAAAAGTAAAGTAGACAAAATAAAGAGAGATGTTGTAATTAAAACCTGTATAAAAGGGAGTCTCAAAATGGTTCATCTAAAACCTTTTACTGTCGCATTGAAACGTATATGAGTTCGTAGACTTTTCACTTCGGAGGGTAAATGGCAACTGCTGTTTAACACTTATGTAGGTAGGGATAGTCTTGTTAACTGTGGTTTTCAATATTTAGCAACTGTACAACAGAAATGAAAACATTTATTCTGGAAAGACATTTTCAGTCTTAGCAAAATAAGTTAAATGAAAAAGTAAGTGTGCTGAAAACACCTATTTGGTATAACAGACATTTTAAGATAGGTAACAAGAGTATTTGCTTTTTTGGGGGAGGAAATGTTTAAATAAAGGTGTTTTAGTGATTAATGACTTAATAAAAGAACATGATTCTAGTGAATTTTACTCATTTAATGATTTTTTGCAAATATTCCAAATAATGAAGACTTCCTAACATAACAAGGTGTTGTGTCCATCATAAAGAAATGTAGTTACTTTACAATTTATAATTTCGCGGCTGGATCATCCGCCTTTAACAAGTTTCATTAGTTTAATTGTTAGTTTCCAAATAAGGCAAGCGTACCTAAGATGTACTAGAACACATACTTGTCTGTTACTTCAGCATTTTCCAGCAGACGCCTAACAGCAAACGATATTTTTATTGGTAATAAATTCTGAAGAATACGTGTCTTTTTTTCTCGACGTAAGCAAAGGAAGACACTAAGATTCATACGAGTGTAAATAACGTATATAGTTCATACCTAGTGTAAATACTTGCCGTTTATGCAGTTAGAATATCAATCAAAATTTGAGAGAAGAACATATTCATCCCTTAATAGTTTGCCTTCATTTTTATGTATAAGACATTTGTTAAAATTTGAAAATGTTAGAATCGTGATCGCATGCAAGAGACGGTAGAATATATGAAGGCAAACAGTAGCTGTCATTTTTTCCCGTCGACGATGAAACGTAGTAAAATATCGGACAAACAGTTCAAAACCAATTCAGTCGAGGTCGGTACTTAAAACGACCAACTTCAATACTAATATTTGTAAACTCGTCGTTTTTGTCAAATAACTTCCGTATTCAACACGTGTGCAAGTTTCATATTTTCCTCGTCAACGTGTTAACGGTTAAAATAAATGCAGCAAGACTACAAAAACCATTAACTATTCTGTTCATTGTTTTACCCTGCACAACATGATCACGTCATAGCATGAACTGCTCAGTGATTTTTTTCCGAAATCAGACACTTTTTACAATTGTATTTTTTGTTAAAGCTTTTTACTACTTTTATCTACACGTATCACAAAAATCGATCTTACTGATTTAGTATTGTACGAAACAACAATTTGATGTTTGAAAAAATATGTAATTAAACGAGAGTGTTTGCCGATCTATAGCTATATGCACACGGATCACCAGTTCATATATGATTGTATATTGCTCGGTTGGAAATTGACTTAACACGCTCTCGTAATTGGACATTTTGTATATCAGCTTTTTTACATAGCATTATCGATTACTAAATGTTGAATAATGATGCATTAACACTATACCAAACTGGAGCACCACGAAGTGGGCCTTAAACGAATTGATTGATTCGACTTGGAAATTGAAACCAGATGCGGACAATCTGAGCTCGTCCAAAGGGAAGTAACTCTACCTGCGGTAAGTTCTAATTATGTTGGTTTTTGCTACATAAGTTAATTACTTGGAGCACCTCATTAAAGCTGGGTGACAAACAGGGATCCCGGAAAACATTTGCGCCGGGACTTAGGACACTTTATCCTTAACAATGAATACATTATCAAGACAGAATTGAAGTAGTGTCGTTAGGAAAAACAAATGTCTTCAGCAGAACAAGGAAATACATACAAGTTAACAGAATCTTAATTCAAACTCCGAATCAATAAACCTAAGGAAAACATAAAAAAATGTACATGGAGACTCCTGAAAAAGTGCAGGGAGAATAAGACCAGGAGTTTCGGAAGAGTGGACGTCTTCTGCTTCATCGACGACACTCGCCATGTAAATCTTGATCAATCCAAGCAAGTAATGTCACATTCCAAAATGAGAACAAGGTTAAAAAAACAACGGAATTACCAGGTTTATTGATTTTATATTGGACAGGTATATAGATTTTTTTCAAAATAGCATAATTACAAGACGACCGTAAAACTTATCTCAAATCTCTCAAAGCTTTTTGTCCGTCAATTACACGAAAAAAATCGTGATATCGGGAGCAAGCCTTTAATATCGAATTACCTGTGACGTGTAAACACCAAAGGTTGGGAATGCGGATTTGTTGCTATCCGGAAAAGGGAAATTTACAATTGGGAAAATAAGACTATAACACTTATACAGCTTAATCTTAGTGGAAAGCTGTCCCTGCTGGGTTCGTTATAAGAAAAGTTCGAGGTAACTTGCTTCAGAAAAAGAAGACAATGGATATACTAAGTAAAGGAATGTAGTAACAGGGTCGTGACAGTTTGGAACAATCACAGTTATCAAGATTTGTCTTCTCAAAAAAGTCCGACTTTCTGGAGATGGAAACCCTGTGTTGGGTGGGGATGGGTTGCCACACAATGATACAATAGTAAATATATTGTACATGTAATACACACCTGTTGACCCCTCTCACCATCCTTTAGACCCTTCTCAACACATACTCGTTGGTAATAACGTTAAAAGAAGAGGAAGGCAGGGGGAAGAGTGGGGATTGGTAAGTCATGTCTATTATTGGACCGAAAGGCCAAACGCTTATAGGCACTCTTTTTCATCAGTAAGAAAGACTGTGACTATACGTTAAATAAGAAAAAATAAAACTTCTTAATCAATTTTCAATGTCATTATATCTTTATCGCTATTTTTCATTGTCTTTTCACCACTCTTCAATTCAATTATTGTACAATATATTCCGATTCTTATGCTTGTTAAGATACAATGTAAGAAACATTCTTCCCGCGTATATTCTAATGCGAATTATATTCTTAGACAAATGTTGATTTTCCTGTCTGTCTATTGTCCGACGTCATCCATACAGTTTTCACTGCTTCTGGAAAACCCATGAACCTATTTCAATGAAAGATAAACCAAATTTTAAATTAGAGCCAAGAGGATGGGATCAAAAGAGGTCAAATTGTTGAAATTTCAAGGATTTCTCAAATACACTTCATATATGGAAAGGTCTTCAGGTGTTTTACCAAAATTGTAAATTTCATGACGCAAGGTTCTCCCTTTTCCCTTCATGGAGGTAAAATTTACGCAGTTTATGTGGGAAGTTTACATTTTGAGCATAATTAGTTAACTTTCTGTTGGAAATAGTTCTAAGATGGTTCGATTTTTTTGTATAAGAAGACGGTTTGATGATATGCATATTTTGACCATGGCAGACTCCTAAGAGCTGATGGCGGGCAAAAAAAGAGTCAAATTGACTAAAATTTCATAAATCTTATCAGTACCCAAAAATAGAAGAAATTTACTTTAGTTTGTATAGGGTAACCATTTGTTGCTGTGCCGCATATACTGATCCTGAGTGAGATTGGTGGGCGCTGTCATAAAAGGGGAAATTTCAAAAATCTTCTTCTCAATACCTAGATAGGATAGAATCAAACACTCTCCATAAATGGAAGGGGCTTTACCAAAATTGTAAATTTCAAAACCGCGGCATTTCACATTTTCCCCTGGGGATGGGGTACCGCTTGCAATAAATCTATATATTCATATCTATATAGAAAAAAATTACATAAGTTTAATGTAATTTGTTTATTTTTTAATGGAAATAATTCAAACTTGATTAGAATTATAAGATGACAGCTTGAAGGTGTGCACTTATTGATCCTGGCTGACCCCCGTGAATTAGAAGGCGCTGTCAATAGGGTTCAAATTGGTTCAAACATCTTCTCATTTCCCACATATGATAGTTCTAATCTATTGAACACTCTTCATGGACGGAAGAGTTTTTATAGGAAAATTGCATTTTTTGTGTAATTTCTTTTATTTCTAACGTGGTGAGAAACCTTAGCATGGGATGACAGTTGGTGCTGTGCACATTTTACATATACATTACATGTACAATGTTGTTCAAGTTATATTATGTAAACAAGGTTCTTTTATGATGTGTTACAAGAACAACAGCATTGTAACTCAAGCTTATATATTTACATAGTTCGTGTGGTTTAGTCTAGATACATTCTGTCCGTCTCTTCCCGATCCCAATTTATTTATTTAACGGGGTTTACATTCACTATTACGACCTTTCGACATTTTAGCGGACGAGAAGAGATAGGAAAGTGAGTAGAGGGGAAATAGTAAGAAGTGATGGGAGAGAGTGAGAAAACCGTGACACACAGATGGCGTGGATCATCACACACACAGTAACATATATTTGGGGAATGACAGGTAGAACAAGTTAATCCGCCCACACAGATGGTGTGGATCATCACACACGCAGTAACATAGATTTGGGGAATGACAGGTAGAACAAGTTCACCCACCCACCTCATCCCTTCTCTACCTGTTCTAATCCACTTCAAAAGAATGACTTATGATTCGTTAGATAGGGCAGTAATGAAGCCCCCGGGGCATCACAGACTGACTGTGTAATACTAGTAAAATCGGATGTAGAAAACATTAAGATCGGATCGATATCGTCAGGGAAATACATATATCAATAGGACGTACGTATCGATATGTTACAGAAAGTGGGACATTAAAAAAATCAAATGACCTCAAGCACAATGGAAATTAATGCCTTAACCATCTATCCTGTGTAGTTTAAGTCTGGTTCTTCTAAAATTTTCAACGTAGCCAGGACCAAAATTTGGACACATAATAAAAAATATCATTAAGTAAAATGACTCTATTTGGGTACTATTATAATTTAGGTTCCATTTCTCCACTTACTGCCACCCTATGAACCATAAAAGCGGAGGTAAATCCCGTGAAAAATATTTTCCAAAGTATATACATCACATCTTATGCACTCAATTGCACTATTGTTAGACTGTCACTTGTACTTTGCTCTTTACTGTAAATCAGTTAATTATGTAATTAGTTAATTAGCTGTCATTTGCTGATTTGCCTATAGCCATGCATTTGCTATTTCGCTTGTATTCTCTGTATACACAAACTTTATATAGTATATTTAATTCAAATAATTACGATTTCTTTTATACGGTGATTTAACCGTTATGCGATTTGTTTAGGAAAAGATGGAGTGATCATGCAGAAAAGGACTTCCTAAATGGAGCTCATCCTCTGTCCCAGGTGAAAATTACACTAATTAAATAAACAATGTTACTACTGTGCGGTTATCAGCCGATGCCAAGTATATGTGAACCCGTAATTATAAGATATTTGTATAATGTCAGCTGACTTGCATCACAGTTTTTCCCCTTTTGATCATTCATGTTAATTCTTACCGACTGTGTACATTCCATACGAGGAGTTATCCCCCTTCCCATTCTATCAGCCGTTTTTCTGGTATATTTTTTTGTCCTTGAATGTGTCTTTTGAGTATTTATACTTATTTCGAATATCTTAATAGTTTTATACCTATGTAGTATTATTAGTCATTACTGAGATTCTTTTTATATCTCTATTTGCTTATATATCCTTAACTAAACAAAAAGTTGTTCAGTTTTTCCCCGCTAGGGGTCAGTGCGTGCAACAGTCACGGAAGCGATTGCCTCTCGAAGGTAAGGCTGTGAAATGTTGTCAAGTTTGGATGTACTTTCGCGTATTTTAAACTTCATCATGTAAGGAAATTGTTCGTGGGCATTCCTAATGGATTTGCTTTTTCAGGTGACCGCCTTAATATGAACTGAAGTGAAGCAAGACGTAAAACTCTTCATAAATGGTTTCACATCAAGATTTCAGCATGACAGCAGACGATTCGAAAGAAACAGAATAATTTCCATCAAAATGTCTGCAACCGTGTTACATTTCGGGGACATTGTTTCCTTGTATGCAGAGGGAAGTGTCTGTGGTTTTATTTCAACGCTCGGGTAAGTTCTGTATCATGCTTATCTTTAGTAAAGTGAATTGGCAATGTTTGCACAGCCTGTCAAAGGCGAGGAGAGTAATTTCTGATTTAGCCAAAGGTCTACAGTAGATGTATAAATAGTCTAGTGTAGATTGATGGAATGCATGTGGTCACTCACTGGTGCATTTATTACCTTGGCTATGGATATAAACTCCACCCAGGCTTAGATCTCCACACATCTCTGAATGTCCATTCACTCACTCTATTAGCTTTAATTTCAAGTAGACCGAGAAGTTCTATCTGCCTGCTGTTAGCCAATGTTGTAAAAGAGAACTGATAACGTTTTGTTTACCTACACATTTACACTCGACATGACGCCAGTTCATCTTCTCAACTCAGAAGTTCTAATAACCATGTCAATATAACCAATTGTAAATTCTGAACCACAATTGTGAACTGAATGATTTACAAAGGACGTGCATCTTCTTGGCCTGCTGTTTATTGACATTGTAAATCCATTGACAAAATATGAGGTGATTATTACTTTCTTCAAAGATTTGTCACAGTCCTACCATAAAAATATTAAGCAATATAAGTGTATTTTTAATGCCTTTAAACTTAGGTCTGTGATGATTTATAATAGGTTAAGCATAGTGGCATTATTAACTTTGCTGAAAGAAATTCCCTTTACCTAAATTTGAGATGACAGGGACCGAGATGTGATCAAAACATGAAGGCAACTGCTTCCAGATAAAAACATGTGATATAGGGCCATGGCTAAATTCTTTAAATGACTTTCAGCTGCAGAATGCTAAGTTGAAGGGTAATACTGAAGGTGATGGAGTTTCATCAGATTAGCAGAACAAGACCAGAATCAATATGAATGGTCATAAATGATTATTTGGTTTTTGTGAAAATACAAATTTGAGACGATGCCTTTTGCATTGTTTTGAATCTGAGATGCAAGAGCTGGTTAAATGAGACCATAAATTGGTAGCATTGCCATGGTTTCATTTATATTAGCATATGTGAAAATCATTGAATAATGATTAGGATGTTTAACATTAGCAATAACAGGCCAGTGAAGCTCTTTGAATGAATTTGTATAACATATGTGTTCTTTTATCCAATAAATTTGATGTTATGCATGAATGACTGAACAATATATATATGATGACAGGTAACCTAAATCTGAAGGTTGAAACATATAGCTTTGATTCATTAGGTATTAAAACTGCCTATGATTTAGGCCAACAAAGTTCAATAAGATCAGTTAGTTATAGATCATGTGATACAGTATGAATCATCCTCTATACTTAAAAGGGTTATTCTCACTATCACTCTCTGCACCCTTAGAACATTGCAAAATTGAAGGTTCCATGTGGGATACCATGTGGATAAGACGAGGAGACTAGTTTGATCTTTTGATGCACAACAAATGGATCTTGAGGATGTCACTTCTTGGTAATCGTCAAAGGAATGCCTCGTTGTCAGTTTTTAGACGAAATGTAACATAGTTATATCTTCAGCCTGTTGTCACAGCCTTTGAAACTAGCTGCGGCTACCAATCCCAGCTTTCTGATTGGTAGAAATTTTCCAGTGATATATTAGTGACCCTTGGCGGCAGTCATATGCTATTTTTCAAAATGTGTCATGCATGTATACTGTTGCTATGAGACAATGTAGTATTATACTAGAACCTTACAAAATTGACAGACTAGGTATTCATGAAATTATTCAGATTGAAAATGGTGTCAACCATAAACTAGCATTGCCCTTGTTTGCAGAAGATTCTCTGAGGTTGGTCAATATGGGGGGAATGCACAGAATTATGGGATCATAGACATCTATTTTTGGCGTTTAATTTAAAGTCGGCAATAAGTAATAATCGTTGACCGTGAGAGTTGTAAAGATACTTTGAGATAATCATTATAGTTAGTGACATCATAAATATGATCACAATACACAAATTTTACCAAGTTTCTTGTTGATATTAATTTGTGAAATTGATTGAGTAGTGGAGAGTTAAATTTTCCTTGATTGCCGCTGGCACTCATTTATTGTGTATCACACTCGAGGGCAGCACCTATTATGTACCTTAAAAATTATAACTAAAGTAAGGGAAGTCAAAAGATTTGTACTTGATATGATTACAATACATTGATATGCAAAGTTTCAGTTTCATATATGAAAGATGACAGTTATGACAATTTTACTCTAGCGAGACCGACAGCTTGGCACACATGTACATTTTATACAAATACCATGGTAATTGTAATGCATCTTCAGACATTTTTGCCCAAGACACTCAAAGAAGTTAGTGACATCAAAAGATGAAGTCCTATAGTCACATTATGTGCATTCTCCCTACTTTGTACCTTTAATTTTTAGTGACTTTTTGTGTGTTGGTTTTTATTGTAGCAAAATAAATCATTTATAACCTGTTGCAAAGTTTTGTCCTGGTTTCAGTATCCAATACCAATGCCAGTAGCAATCTTTTGATTTGGAATTTTAATTTTTGTTCCATGAATTGCACATTTTGCACAAATTTCACTGATTTGATGGAAAATGTATTCAAAATTTCAAATTTTGCCATTGATAGTCATCTTCAATAAAAATGTTTGATTGTTTGGCATGTAATTGATTATGTCCCACATTTAAAGTTTCAAATTTATCAATCATCAACATGTTTAGAGTTTCAGTAATTTCAGCAGCATATTTTCCTGGTTATAAGCATCCCTGGTATATAAGGCATTGGGCCAGTTTTTTAGCAATTTTTTTCCATCTGATCCACATATAAGCAGCATTGGAATATAAGCCACACCCTTTCTTGCGATATGGTGACCATATTGTTGACGTTTGATAAACTGGTAACAAATAACGGAAGGACGTTCTGACAAAGTGATAACTGTTATGTTGACCAAAGTTTGTTGATATCAGATACAATGGAGAACAGTTTATTAAGATCATCAATGAAACATTTTTAAAAGTTTGCACTATACACAGATAATCCGTTATTTGATTGATGTGTTTCAAAACCATAAAAAAGTAATTATCTTACTCATTTTGCTTGGGAAAGATTGCCTACGCACAGATATAGGGCCTGATGTTACCTGCAGTTTATGTAACAATATCTCCATCGGTGTCTGTATTGTTTAATATTAGTGAAGGCCCATGCCAAATTTTTATTGTCCCGTATTATTTCCTCTTGTAAATTACACGAAGCCATTCATATCATAAACAATGGCTGTCGTTTTAGAATTTGACCCGATGGCCTATCTATCACATGATGAACAGGTACTCGTACTCGTAAAAAAATTGGTACCAACATCTCATACTGGTATCCTTGGTTTAAATCACTATTTTTTATTCTCCCTGGAAGCAAGACTTGTCACAGCAACCAAAATTATCAGGGTTTAAGGTCATGCAGGTCAATAGTGAATGTGATATGCCTCGACAGAATGGCCATTCCGAAATATGGTCCAGAACTTATATCCAGCTTATTATATGCTTCTTTTTTTTTTTCATTCTGCCTATTTTTAGTTTTTTGTCCACATATAAGCTGCACTGGTATATAAGCCACACACCTGACCGCAGAGGAAAAGGCTGTGGCTTATAACCCAGAACATACGGTACATATTATTAAAGTTGAAACAAATAAAACATATATGGTTCACACATAAAGGGTTACATTTCTATGTAACATTGGTGGGATGCATTTTTTGAAAACCCAGTTGTGGAATAGAATATACCAGTTCTTAAAGACACCGATATGTATGAAGAGTTCTTCATAACACAGGATGGGGTACAGTTTTTTCAATTTCTGCATAGTTCATCATGAAATCATGCAGGGTATAATCTTTTATCATATTGCAGAACATACAAGTATCGTTCTTCAAAATCCAGAGTTGTAATATAGTTCATCATAGAAAGGAGAGTGTGTGGTGCATTGACATAACATCATATTTTTCTTTGGCAAGGGAATGAAAATGTATTGTTTGTAGGACTGAATGCAACACTAAACAAAACCCTTGGCCTAAACAAACATTCAAACACTGGTGAAAGGGGGCACTGGTTCCTACTGTGTCAGTTTAACAGCAAGATCGGGTCCTTTCTGATTTATTGAACAATGGGCTGATGGGGGTACACCTTGTAAGCCAGTTTGGGTTTCCTCTTTAAATGCCATTTCTATACTGTATTGTATATACAAATAGTATACTGCACTGATTGGATGTGCACCTCATTACCTTTATTAAATGGTTTCTTCAGTAGGATTGATCATGAACACTGCTTTCAGTTGACTGTCAAATTTTCCAGTAATTGTAAATGTTTGTAATTAAAATATCATTTTTCTGAATAGAGCCAAATCGCACTTTTGAAAGAAATAATATAACATGTTAATAATGCCTTTCCAAACCTAGGAGTCAAGTATGATTTAATAACATACACTGTCATTAATGAAGAATCTGTAGAATATCTTTGGTGGATATGTGCCAATATTTCTTGTTATCAACTAATCATGACCATCATACACTACAGTCGAGTGAAGACTTGTAGAGAAAGTTCAACAAACATGTAACATACATATCATGTAAAGTCATTCAATGAGGTGTAAATGTTATTTTCTGCTTGATGTTTCAAAGTTGTATAAAAAAATGTATACACCCAATCTCATAGGCATATTTAATATACATCTGTCTACTATATATAGATTTGTAAAATGTATGCTATAGGTCAGACATCTGCTGAAGTTTTGAGATCAAAAAGCTTGATAAAGATGAAGATATTTCAATAGAATATAGCTTGCAGCAACTTAAATATGGATGCATAATTTATGCGTATTTTGATATATTACAAGTAAATATAAATACATATAATAAGAAACATATGATAAATGCATGGTACTTTTCAATTTCAAGAGCTTCTGAAGTCAAATGCAGGAAGAAGGCCTATATAGGTCATAGTTGAAGCTAATGACTCACAGGACAGGTTCTAAATTGTATTGACTGATCGTGAAGTGCTATTAAATGTTTTGAAGTGATGATCAATATTTTGGTTTGAAATATCTTATTCTGAAAATTATCATGTTTGTTATATGACCGAAAATTTTAGTGAATATACAAGATGCTAATATTGACACGTTTTGAAGGTATAAAAAAAAAGAAACATCCTGTCTAGAAATAAGCTCACTAATTCATAATGTGAAATTAAGTAAAAATGCAAGCTTAATACAATTGTTTTACTGTACAACACATCTCCCAATTAGTCAATGAACCTTTTTTCATTCTAAGGTGAATTAAAAAGTCTCTGATCAAGACCAAGCAGTTATTTTTGAGACTTTGATATTCGAGTCCTTGATGTTACTACTTTTACTGTGGGAAAACCACCTCGTGGCTATGGTACTTGTCAAAATTTAAAAAAATTGTTATGGACACCTGCAAAAATACTGACTTACTGTTTGTATTAGGCTAATCTTAAGCTATGCAGATCTGTAGAGTATGTGTTTGATGTACAAAAAATCCCCGACAATTCTATCTATTAGGTACAACAATTGGATGCCATTTCTTGTCTATGTTATGTATGCAGACTATGGTAGGTCTGTCAGAATGAGTTACATTACTGGTGAAAGTGATAAAGTCATCAGCTGGTTATAAGATGTAGTATGGAAGATTTATTGGATAAGCTATGTACTGTTTGGATACCTGTAGGTATGAAACATGTGCATTTTCACCTCTGAGTTGATCCTGAGGTCAGGATGAAGGATTTTATACAGTCTGTCAGAAATATGTATATAAACATATCGGATCATTTTCCTTTCTCAGAGAGCTCAGAAATCGAACACTATTGTTTACTCATATATGTACTGTACACATGTGATATAGAACTCCAATCTAGTAACTTAGTCTCTTCAGATATCCCAACTAACATAATACAGAAGCTTAGATAGGAACCCATTTCAATCTGAAACCAACTCTATTAGAAAACTTCAGTGTTTATTCCATGGTATCATTGAAATGGACAGATGAGAATGTGTTACACTGTGTAACCTAACGTAAACCTCCATGATGATGATCAGGTGTTGATCAGTGACACTAAGAGATTCATTCATTCTGATCCGATCATACTACCAATATATACTGCTCCTGATTCTAACATCTTTGCTGTAATTTGGTTTTAGCTGTGTGAAAACCCTCTACAGCATGGCCTATTGATTCGTGAGCCTAGATAGATGAGACATGGTAGCTCAATCTACAGCATGCAACAATCCTTTCTGATATAAGATTTTTTCACTGGTTTCTTTCTATAGACTAATTAAATTAGGGTGTACGTAGCAGTTGCTGTAAATTATTTAGACTGTCTTACATTTCACAGTATGTCTCTCGCACATGTATGCATGTGCACACAGTTGTTAAAAGCTCCCCTATCTGCATCTTGTCCTCTGTAACATTCTCCTGAGATTTGATCCTTAACCTTTACTTTACTATAATGTATTTTCTAATAGTTGCTGTTGTATCAATTAAAAATAGTGTATCAGTAGTTCATTCTGGAAAACATTTTTCGTCTACCCAACATGTTCATCGAAGTTGTTGATCTAACAGTTACATTATCATTAATATATGATATATACAAGACAATATTTTTTGGCAGACAAGGAATAACTTCTAAGATATATCATAGGGATGATTACAATACATTTTTGTTAACTATGCATGGTTGTAAAAATAGAAGCATCATCGAAATTGCCTTGTTTGATGTACTTTATGCAAACAAATTCCTTAGCTGCTTTATAGTGTGCTTTAATGATGATGATGATGATGATGATGATGTCTTCTTGGTTGGGAATATGTTATGGGGATGAGATGGTGATGAAAAAAGATATGAAGATGATATTATGATGAGGGTGTGGGTGAGTCTAAACAAAAGTGTGATACTGTATGTGTGTTTGTTCATGTAAAGTCTTTAAAAACCGATTAGAAGAAACAAAAAGAAAGATAACAGTACCTTTCCTCACTTTTAATTTCATGGAGAGTCATGTGCACTTTTTGGTGTTGCTCAGTGCACTATATGTGACAATTTTGCCAATCTTCCTCATTGAGGAGAGACTTCCAATTTCGGTGTCAGTTGAGTTGTAAACTACATGTATTAATCTTCCAAGTTATTCATTATTCAGAATTCCAATTTGCTTACAAGGAAGAGCAAATTGAACTATGTTGTTTTTTGATATCAATAAAATTTTATGAAAAGGAGTTTAAATGCATTTTTAGGTCATCTGAGATAAAGTATCATGGTGACCTATTGTGATCACCTTTGTCCAGCATCGTGCGCCATGCATCTGTAAATTTTTAACATTTTTGACTTCTGCTTAAGAATAGGTGTCACAATGACTCAGATGCCAAAAATCTTCTTAACGTCCAGATAATTGTGATAGTATCAAATGTTGTTCATTGATAAAAGGGTCTAAAAGTGCTTTACCAAAAATGTTTATTTCGTGGCCGCAGGGTTTCTCATTTCCCTGTGGGAATGGGGTAACATTTTCTATAGTTTACTGGAAAAATAGACTTTGGAACATAATTTTTAATTTCCTTTGGAAATATTTCAGGCTTGATTAGAATTATAAGTGAAGGATGATGGCTTGATGGTATGCCCATATAGATCCTAGCTGAGTGGGGCCAAAAGAGGTCAAATTGTCTCAGATTTCAGAAATCTTCTTCTCAACACCCAGATATGTTAGAATCAAATGCACTTCATGGATGTAATTGTCTTAAGGTACTTTACCATAATTGGTCTCACATTTCCCGATGGGGAGAAGGTTAGTTTTATAATGATTTTTATGAAACATAAAAATGTTTTTTAGCATAATGTTGTTTATTTCCCACTGGAAATAACTTTGTAAGAATTATTGGTATAGGACGACAGTTTTTATGTTGTGCATGTATTGAAACTGGCTTACCTGGTACTATCATGAATGTTACAATTTCTTTTTCATGACACTTGAAAGCTACTTAACCTTTAACCTTTATATTCAATATTGCTTATCTCAGGTGACTGTCAAGGCTGCTAGGCCTCTTTTTATGCTTGAAAGCTTTGAAAGTATGCTTTTTTCTGTATGGAATTAAATTCCAGAAAGTTGGCAGTTACAAAGCAATTGCAGCATTGTGGTTTAGACTTTTACAACACAAGGATATGTATATATTTGGCGCTAGGTAATTCCTTTGAGAATCTGGTATATTGTTTGGAGTAAATGAATGCAGATCACTGTAGGCAGTTGAACTAACATGCATTTTGCATAATATCCGCAATAGACATAAATAGATATCGGGAATACATGCCATTTTTCAGGTGATGGGAAACCTGATCATGAATACCAGAAGTCTTGGATATGTCCCAATGCTTGTCTTTGTTCTGCTAGACAAAACAAAAGAGAATACAGCAGACATTTTTGTAGTGATAGTTTGACAATATTACAGATGTGCAATAATTGGTTACTTTCAGTTGTGATGATTGTTGAGAATCCAACATCTTGTGTTTAAACCATGCACATTGTTGGTTCCTATAAATTGACACACAGTTACTGTAAAGTGCACAATCATTATAGGTTTGCTTCTTGGAACAAAATTGATCTAACAAAAATTTAATCTTGTACTGTTGAATTTTTTTTATGTTTTTGTCTTGTTCAGCTTTGTACCAAATTAGCATGTGGTGTGTGTTTTAAGTGAGTTGGAATTAAATGTTAATTAAGTGATGTGATCACTATTCTCTGCTTTAGGATTCACACTGTTTTGGTTCTGTTTGTTGTCATTGTGTGTTAACTGTAAAATGCCACAGTTTTGTTGTCGTTCCAAATGTGTAACATCTGATTTAGTTTTAAAAAAGAGCCCTGTTGTTTGAAAATAATAAGATTAAGTTTTGGTTGTTGGCATTAGTCTTGGAGTAAATATAGTTATCATCAACTGGATACTTTTGTATAGGAATTGAAAGTCAATATCATAAAATTTCATGGCACTATGAAGGTTCATCAGTTACATCCATGTTTCATGAAGCCTGTAAATATTGTATGGTATACTTCCATAAGCAAGATATTCTGATGTTCATATGTACATATAACCATCTGTTCTGTTTCATGGTACATGCTTGGTTGTTATATACCTTCAGCAGTCAGACCTACTACCGGTAGTAACATGTATATTGTGGGTAGGACAAATAAATATTCTTCTATTCCATAGAAACCTTGATGTACCTCATATAATGGACACATTGGTGTACACACTACAGTGATGGAGCTGTAATGGTATATACAAAGTCTAAGGTTAGAAAGCTGATTGCTTATTGTGAAATGCAGAAATATCACTGTGTGTAGATACACTAATGTTTATAACAATTACAGAGGTGTAATATAACCAGAAAGGTTTGTCAGAGGTTTAGAGAGAGAATTACTATTTACCAATATATAATTCAGAAATATCTCTTGATATATTGATATAGATACACTATTGTTTATAACAATTACAGAGGTGTAATATAACCAGAAAGGTTTGTCAGAGGTTTAGAGAGAGAATTACTATTTACCAATATATAATACAGAAATATCTCTTGATATAGATACACTATCGTTTATAACAATTACAGAGGTGTAATATAATCAGAAAGGTTTGTCAGAGGTTTAGAGCGAGAATTACTATTTACCAATATATAATACAGAACTATCTCTGTAGATATATGTCTAGGAGGTTTAAATCTGGATCCTCTCACTCTGACACTCTTGAAATAGATCAACAAGCTTAAATGTGGTAAAGTAGAGTATCTTGCATAATTAACCTATAACTCCCAAGGACAAGACAGCAGGATGCAGATTAAATCAGGTTGATGAAGCTGATATAAGCTTTTATTTAGAGATGCTACAATGTGTTGTATGGCTCTAGTCAAACAAGCCACTGCAAATTGAAAGCTTCTTTAAATGGCAGGTCTTCAAAATTCAGATAATAGAATCCCTTGAATCTCAAAAGTGTAAGATATAGTAACCCTGACTTTGTTGAGTATCTGGAAGCAGATAATACTGACATACCCTCCAAGATAAACAATTAGCCTTGCCAAATCCTTGAATTTATAGTGATAATAGAACAGTAATGTCAGGATGAAGTTTTTAAGGTGTAGATTTAAGCTGCAATGGTTATACACTGGTAATAGGGACATTGTATAGCTGCAGTAGTCATGGATATTTAGTGATAAATACAATAATTATGTAATGGCTGCTGTAGGTTTAGGTTTACAATAGCTATACTTGTTATGCAATAAATTACAATGGGTGTACAAAATAGCTGCAATTGCTATGCAATAACAAGATTAATTTTAATATATTCATGATCTATAGGTACAGTAAATTACCTGTATACGGTAGCCATAGAAAAGGATATGACAATAGTAATGATATTACAAATTATGATTAAGTATGAAATAAGTAACTAATGTTGGTGGTATAGCAGCTATAGGCTGAATTGAGGTACTCTCATTAACTACAACAGATATTCGACATCAGCGACAAAAAACTTCAGGATGGTAAACAGGAAAATATTTTCAGTATATATGTATGGTAACTTAAAAGAGCACCCAGCAATATGACTGTTTTATGATAAATATCAATGTTTTAAAAAATTCTTGAGTTTGTGATCTGGTTCAAATTGGAAATATATAGATTAATGTAAATTAATAACAACAGTTGAATATTTATTGTAAAAGATGTAGCATTATTACTGAAATTTGTGCAAGAAAATATTCTGCTGATTCTGGTGTCAAGATCCTGTGAGCAGCTGTCAGTTCTTGTGTTATAGCTATTATTCAGAATGAGTCCAAGTGTTATTGTCAATCAATCATATTCAGTTATTTACTAAAACTTCCCTTTTGTTAATTGGTATTTAAGCTGTTGGCTGCACCTTCCAATATTTGTTTACCAGCAGCAGTTGCCGTTGGTACAAGTTCTGTTGTGTACCCTGTGTTGATGATAATTTAGTAGTGTTCCATTTGTATGTAAAACCTAGAAACCTGTCTGCGGAATGATTTGGTATATAATAAACAATCTCTACCTTTGGAATTCCAACCTTTTTCACAGCTGTCTGTATTTCTTAGCAACAACTTAGAGAGTCATTCTGTGCCTCTCTCACTTGTGTTAGAGCTATTAGCAGATGTATTTGGTTAAAGAACTCTGGAATCTGTGCCAGATATGTAATTATAGGGCATCAGGCTATTTATCTGCTGATATTTATTGCATATAACTAGGGATACTTGAAATAGAATAGCTAAAAAAATAGTTCCCAAACAAATATTACTGTCCAATTCTCATATCTACCAAATGTTTGTACTTTAAATATTTGATATCTTGGTATATTACCAGCATCGTATAGTTTCTATGATGTGTTTTGATTGTAATCTGAGGATTTTTTAATGATAATTATCATCATACATTTAACACCCACAATATAGAGTACTTTTTGTTTCAGAAATGTGTTGTATTAGTATATTTGTACCAGCATGGTTATAAATAAAGATTTCTAGGTTACTAATGTCATTTTAAGTGCCTCTGCTGTATACAGAACTTGTGGCATCACATGGAGAGAGGTATCCAAGCTGAAGATGAACTGTTAGGTATATCTACTCAGCTAAAGATAAATATGTGTAGATCTATAATCATACATTGAAAAAAATTCTACTGACCCACAAGAATTTATACAACTTTTATAAGATGATGTGAACCAGATAAGATAAAAGGTGTACCTTAGTGTTAAACTTTATACTTTACAACAATTGTGTAACCAGTTACATTTGTATCTGTTCTCTTATAAGAATGATATTAGTAAATTTCTTGACCTGAATGATGAATGAGTACGTATACAAGTGTTTCAAGTGTTACTGTAGGATCAAGGAAAAATCAGTTATCTAGATGAACCTTTGTTATTGAGGCTGGTGACCTCAGTATTTTTCATGTCCCAATACAGGGAAATTGAGGGACAGTCATCTGGGTAACCATACTGCATCACCCGATTCAAGGACAGACACATGTTGCTTGACTTGTAATTCACATTTCAATTAGGAATTGTAATTTAAGGAATGACTACACAGTAATAAATGCCACCTTCAAATACTTTATATTGATTTCCTGTGCAAAATCTGAGCACAGTCTCTTAATATTTTTACAGATTTCTTGAGCAGATAATGTGACAAATTAGTCTCTCAACAGGATATTCTCATACATTTTCAACAAAAAAGGTGTTGCCCTCTTTCTTGCAAGCAGATTCAGAATTGATATTTCTCTTTCTTTATGAAATTTAACCATGTAGAAAGTTATTTTACTGCAGTCAGGTGGGTGTTTTTTGGAGTGTGCAGATGGGAGATCTGATGTGATGATATAGCGAGACCACAGGTATGATGGCACTTTTCGGCCCTTAGAGAGACTCCACACAATATAAATGACATTTCGAGAAATCACTAAAATGTCCAATCGAAAGCAGAGATGTTGAATGAGTAAAACCATCCAGATTCATGTTACACATGTGACATTTTAGTCTGAACAACATCTGGCACTGAAAAGGGACAATACAAATGTGACATTTTTAGTCTGACCGACATCTGGCACTGAAAAGGGACAATACAAATGTGACATTTTAGTCTAACATCTGGCACTGGAAAGGGACAATACAAAATCATGTAAAGGAATATTCTTGTGTAAATAGTCACTACGGCCAAAATATATTTCATTTGAAAGTTATTTTTGGTGACACCACCATCCCCTCCCACCCAATCCCCAATGGATTCAAAATTAGCAGATATCTGCATGATTGCTTATCAGTTATAGCATTCCTGACTCTACTCATCATTATCAAATGTAAGAGTTACGAAGTGATAGAGAGAGAAACATTGAGTCTTAAATGTCTTGATTGTGATCATGAAACAAGAAAAGAGACACAGTTTTGGTGTAGTAGATCTGTAAAAACTTGAACCTAAATGACCATCAAAAATTGAGTATCTTTCACAGTAGTTGGTCTGTAGACCTATACAGTCAAACAGTTAGGAAGTGCAGAGTTTTGGGCCATCATAGTTTTTTAGACCTTGAAGCAGGTACATACAAATTTACACAGTCAAACCAACTGGAGAGGGTTATAACCTATGATGTGATCAGTTGCCACGACGATATTTTATAGCTCCTATATTAGATGATAGGGGCTCCTTTGATTAGCTTTTGTGAGTTAAGAGTTAAAGTGAAGCCTTTATTACAAGCAGATAATGACAGTTTTATATGTTTGATTAGGTTTTGGTTGTGGAGGAGAAAATGAATGTGATTCAGAGTTAGGAGCTTGTACTAGTGTTTCAGAGGATGGACGCTTCATTAGTTTCAGCAGCATTCATGATGAGAATGGATCTAAAATTTTAGAAAAGGAAATTTGATAGTACATGGTATTAATCTAAGGCCATTATAGAGACATAAGTCTTTGGACTAAAGATTGATTTATTGAAATTTTAATTTGGAATTATATTTGGACATATTTTGTTCCTGTACCTTAAATGCTTCATGTCAGTATACCTTTGAAAAGGAATAGTCCATCTGTTCATGATGTTCTACAAATATTTATGTAACCGGAACACTTGATAATGGTTACTGTTTGTTTATAGGAACTTTTAGAACTTGATGGTATCATAAATACAAACATGATTGATTTTAAGCTCTCATCTTTCTTACAAATTGTTGATACCGAAAACTGCATTTTGTAAAAAATTTTGAAAGATGAATGGCATACCTTAAATGAACTGATGAATCTGTCATGTTGAATTGTTCTGTGGAAACATAAGTCTATTTTCCATATTTCTGCAAGTCCATTATAAGTTTGGATATCCATTCAAGTTTGAAATGTAAATTTATTTAAAAAAAAAAAAATCATCTTGAAAATTTGAAACACAATTTAACACAGATATGATTATAAACATACAGATCATGTGGTGACATGATCATCTCCATAATTTGACATAAATATTGTGCCCCGTAGGGCTGCCATATAAAGTTGTTTTCAACCTTTGCTATTTGCTAGTGGTATTCATATTAGCTATGGATATTTACTAATATGATGGGGGAAAAACAAAACAAAAAAATTGTAATGTTAGTATCATTATCATCTTTAAATATCACCAATTTACTAATTGGTTTGTACTGATCACATTCTGTGATATTTTGCCATGTGTTGTATGGAATGTAGGTATAAATAAAGAAAAATGTGTTGTTGTGATTTTCTATATTTTGAGAGTTTTTAATGTTAGACATCCTAACACTAATGGTTTCCATGATCCAAATGGAAGTATCCAAACTGTTGTTTAATTTGTTTATCGTTCAATGTGGATATTTGGAATTTTCAACAAACTTCATGAAATGCCTGTATTAAAATTTGAACTAGGGTAGTATAAATATGATCTAGAGTTTGATGGCTTTCCTTGTCCTGATATCTATACTACAATAAATTATAGACTGATAAATTACACTGCCACATAACAATAACTCGCCAGCAGAGGCAGACAACTACTTACAGAGTTATGACAGGCCAATATGTTCTTAGATTAAAACTTGAGTGCTACCTGATCATCAGTGTAGGTCAATTATAGGTCAGTCTGTTTACATGTCTGGAGTGGATTTTACATTAACTCATAACTCATTGAAATTTAATTTCTTAAAATGTAATCATGTAGAGAATCTTTATTCAGGGAAAGAGCAAGTCAGTTTTTGGTAATGCGGAGTCATTACAATACCTTGAATTGTAAAACTGTCTTATTTTAATGATGTAGTGTAAGGCATGTTGAAGAGTGTCTTGTAATATTAGGTAAGAGTAATCTTCTTTTATGGGTTCTCCACCTACACGTCTATTGCCTTAGTTTTTTGTCTCACTAACAATAGCTGCTGATGTTCTGATCGTGACTGAAGACTTGGAGGGGAACATCTGAGCTTATCAGGGGTGCATTGTGTGATGTACACAGACAGATCCTGCTCATGTTGTTGGCTCATCACATCCTGTTAATACTGGGGATCTAACTCCCAGAATCAATAAAGGCTTCTCCATTAGCAAGTTATATAGTGTTCACAGAGAAATCTCTTGGAACATTAAGCACTTGAAATTTGTTTCTGTTATATTGATGAGATGTTTAAAAGCGGTTGTGGGTTGATCACGTAATGTCAATTTTTTATTCTTATTTTTGAGCTGTTATCTAAGATCATCTGTTAACCTGCCATAGTTTTATTGTGATGATCATTCTATAATACAATGTCGAAATCATGTAATGTGTAGTATGTTAAAACAATAACGGAGAAATATTTTGTAGCTTAAAATTATATGATCAATACAAGTACTAACATTTGTGATTGTTGTTTGATTTGAAATATATTCACAGGGGAATTTTTGGCATTCTTCCATCTTCCAACAGTGAATTTAAGAAGTTTTGTGCATAGCAATGTCACAAAAACATGAATTATGTTTTACATATTTTTAATATGTAGAAAAAAACCTAAACATAACACAGAAAGCATATCTGTGTGTGGTTACCTGTTACCTGTTACCAATCCACTTTGTGCATTGTGGCAAATAAAGCTTTCACAGAGCTTTTCCATCTCTCCCAATCTGTTGCCACTGTTCGTATTTCGTACCAGGATCTCCAGTCTGCTTCATCTCCTTTCTTCTTTACCGTTCTCTTCCTTCTCTTCCATGTCGTCTTTGGATGTTCTCATTTCTGATTCCTTCTGGGATCCATGTTAATGCACCATTGTAGTCGTTCTTGTCCTGCCAGATAACACACCCAATCACTTCCAGTCTGACTTTTTATCGCCTCGCTTACTGATGCCCTGTTTTTGTTCTTTCCAATATGTCTTCTGTCCTTAGTGGTCTTGCCACTGTACTGCACTGAATCTTTCTGAGGCATTTGTTGTGGAAAACATCAACCAACTTGTCATCCCCTTTATTCATTTTCCATATTTCACATCCCTATTATAAAACTGGTATTGCTAATGCTTTGTATAGCCTCAGCTTTGTTCCCCTCGAGACGTTATTTGAGTTTCAAACATGTTTCAGTTGTATAAAAGCACATCTAGCTTTTCATAGTCTTATCTACCATTGCAACAGTGTTGTACATGTAAATTGTTCTACATCCTCTAAATCTTGTTCTCTTAACTTGATGGTGTCCTGATTTCTCTCATTTATCCCTATCAATTAAGTTTCATTGATGTTGATAATTAGTCCTACCCTACTATTATTTACATTCTCAAAAAATAGATCGTTGATAATATTTGTGAAAAAATGCTTTGTTTATTGCTCTGTGAACAGCCAGGGTCATTTTGAGGCAGGAACGCCCTTGTATTAATTAGCTTGTGTCTTTTCCACTGCAATCCTACAGAAGCCCATTACATGATAGATGTGGTTACTTAAGATCTACTGAATGTAGGGATAATTGGTTCATTGTGGTGTTTTATGTGCATAACTGTGAAAGATGATATTGATCATATGTACATGTATCTAATTTAAATGTCAACCTTGTCCCTAAATGGTTGGAGTTCAGTGACATGACTTTGATACTGTGGCATGACAATAATGTACATTAGACATTCATGTCCCAGTAGAGAAATATCTACACTGGCATCCATCATATAATCCCTCATATTTTATATCTTACTTTGTGCTCAAGTAGGAAAGTGACTGCACTTGTATGTACGAAAGCAATATTTAGTTTGCCTCCATTATGAACGACTAGAAAACCCATATTCTGTTCATTTGTTAATGATGTCATAACCACTTTATGTTTTCTCCGTTTTGGATCCAATGAAGAAAAGAAATCACTTGGGAGCTCAGTGTCCACATTGGCCTAGTTAATTTGTAGTGGATGATCTTTGGAAAAACCATAGAGAAAATTAGGAAGTGTTGATAGAAATCAGTTAAAGTGTCAGTACAATGTAATGTAGAATACACATTGTTATGAAATTTATATAACATTGTGTGGTGGTGTTTTAATTATGTAATTACATAGGCAACTTAATTAGGTTCAATAAAATTCAGAAGATAACTGTAATTGTCATATAAATAGATATTTGAGGTAGATATTATGTGACTTACATTTTAGGTATTTAATTAGAAAATAATTCACATTCAATGATCATTATACAATATGTTTTTTATGAAGCCTTTACAGCATTATTGCTAAAAACAATGAGTCTTAATAAGTAAGATTTCAGTATTTTTAGAAATTCTTTGAGTCCCAACAAAACAGGACTCTGGACTCACATGTTAATTTATTTATCACTGCACATTATAAATAAACAGAAGTTTTTGAAGTAGAAATGGTGTTATTTAAGTTATCACCCAGGTGTTACCTGTTAAGGGTTGAAGAATTGATAATGGTGCTTTACATGTTATAGAGGTTGATACTAATGTTGTATTTCGGTATGTGTTAAAAGTTGTGGAACTATTGAGTAGACGCTGATGTTATATACCAGTATTTGTAGAACTACAATTTTTGAGTTGAAAATGATGCTGTATATGTTACAGGTTGAAGAACTATTGAAATGACAATGAGGTTGTAAATGACACTGATGTTGTATATGTTACAGGTTGTAGAACTATTGAAGTGACACTGATGTTGTATATGTTACAGGTTGTAGAACTATTGAAATGACACTGATGTTGTATATGTTACAGGTTGTAGAACTATTGAGTTGACACTGATGTTGTTTATATTACAGGTTGGTAGACAACAGATGTGTGGTACAGCCAGAGGCTGGTGACCTTACTAATCCTCCAAAGAAGTTCAGAGGTAAAATTACTAGAGGGAAAGAAACAACAGGAAGCACTTATTCTCTGTTAAAAAAATCCGACAAAACAAGCCCTTGATTATGTTTAAAACAGATTGCTGGGACAATGAAACAAAATTTGTTTTTAAAAAAAAAAAATTTATAACAGATCCTTTCGGCAAAAAAAAGCCAAGCTTGTTTGGAGGGGATTAAAGATAATAAATGTCCTGTTCTATCAAATAAATGCAGGTTTAGTGGACATTTTCACATATGACATCTGGTAATTAAGACTAGTAGTAACATAAGGCTCTTAATTTACAATATTGAAATGAGATGTTTGCAGAAAAAATCATACTTTTTTCATGTTATGTACTTTACTATGTCATTATAACATCTCAATTTTATAAGGATGTTTGGCTGTGTAACTCAGTAGTCTGGTTGCATCAATTGCAGCCCTAAATTTTAGAAAGCATATTAAAAAAGAGTTTTATATTTTCAGATAACTCGTATCACACAAAAGAGAATTGTTCTAAATATGTATTTCTCACAGAAAAGAAAGAGATCAAAACAGATAATCATTTCTGTGGTGTTCAGACATTAACCATTGATGGTTATCACCGGGATTGGTGGTGATAAATTGACACAAACACATTAGTACCAATTATGTGTTAGAATTTGTCCCATATTTTATCCCTGATTAGCTAACTGCTAATCATTGGACCTGGGAAAATTCATAGGGAGAGATATATGAGATAAGTTTCAACTTGGGATGTAGGTTAATTTTATGTGTGTGAGCAGCAGTCAGCAAGAAGTTGTTTCATATTTTCTGCTAGGATAAATCTATACGGTGAAGTAGTGCATCAAATTAGAAATCTGTCTGGGTTTTGCTGCAGTTGAACTGAAGTCATAGATGATTTATTCATTTTGAGTGGGTACTATCCCCCAAATACTTTTCTGTTAACTATGTCAGCAAAATTTTAATTCGAAATCAGAATCATTAACAAAGGCAAAATTATGAACAAAGTGAGAAAAATTAAGAAGGATACTCTTTAGAAAGTACAAGGAAAATAAGACCAGGTGTTCCAAACAGGTTAACACCTTTTACTTCTTCAAACAAACTTATTGTTTCATTATAAGATGTCGTGTTTCAAAAATTAGAACCAACATCATTAACAAAACATTTAGCATCAGGCATACTTACTTACAAGCAACAAATTAAGACATATCTAACTTTGCATTGCTGAAGGATTGTTTGTTTATTTGCTGGGTTTATTGCCCTAGGAATAGCTTTTGTCATTTTAAAGTAGGGACTCCTTGTAGAAGCTGTTGGCTACCTCTTAGAACAACACATGGGAGGCTCACCACGTGTATAAGGCAAAGTGTCTCGCCCAAGGACATCATTCCCAATACCATAATGATGGTAACCATTAAACTACATCAACTATGAAATATGTTTACAAATTTGGTTTTGGACGGGAAAGGTTACTTTCTTCAAATGTAAAATTCACAATAGGATAATGGAAGTACATGTAAGTGAAACTATGTAAGTAATGAACAAGATTAAAGACTCTTGTAGAAGAGTTGATCTTGTCTTGTCCTTGTTTTCATGCACTGGAAGTTATAAATTCAAGATATTTGCCATTCCAAACAGACAGAAGGCAGTCCACTCACCCTTGCAACAGTTGTTACCTCGGATGAACTGCGTTGATTAAAGGTGTTTACTACAATGTGGTCAGATAACTGAATCCAGACTGAACGCAACAATAAACAAACCAAGATCATTACAGTAATATACAGAAGGAGAATTGGTGAGAGGTTTCACATCTGGACAGAATTTAGTAATTGTTTTCCTCACTTACTTTTTGAGGTATACCTATTATATGTGGGGTCATTGAAGACTGTTTGAAGGAAAAGTCTGTCAAGGATTTGTAAAACTGGTCTCAGTTCATAAACAGTTTGATACTTGATAAAGGAAATCTTAGCTGAAAAAATTTCATGAAAATACCCTTTACTATCACTGTCCAAAATATAAAAAAAAACTTCCTTAAAGGATAAACTTGATTAATCAACATTTTTAAGATGAAGAAGTTTATGAAAACTGGAGTCAGTTAGGGGATCATATGATGATTTTGGTATACTGCGTACTGTAAGTCTCTGGAACTGTTTATGTGGTGTTAGTAAACAGAATGTACACAGACTAATACAGTGTTATGTAAAACTTGTCATCCTCTCCTTTCTCCGAGCTGGATCTGGTTGCTAACAATTAGTGCCCCACCAAAGAGAGTATTGCTTATTAACTCCAGGATACAGTACTTAATGCTATTTTAATGGAATGAAGGAAGCTTGATATAGCATATTTTGTTGTTGTTGTTGTGATCAAAAGTAACAGAAACATAGCATAGTATTCATTATATATCCATGTACACCCATTTCAACTGTAATAATGATCATTGTCCCACTAAGTTCACAAACTACTAGATTTTAAACCAAACTCCCTTAGTCCTAAACATACCTAGGCTGTTGATATAATTTTGCCCACATGGTCAAAAATAAAACTGGAAATGTCTTATAGACAAAATGGTTTGATCTTTCTAAACTGTACTTAATTTAGTCGATTTCATTTAATTTTACTTTATTGATATTCAAACTCCACCATAAAAAAAATGATACTTTAGCCATATTTAAGGGAATTGTAAACTGACGATCTAGGTATTTGGGTTTATTTACAAATAGTAGCTGCATATTGTGACCTTGCAGGTACTGAGACCAAAATGAGTTGAACCAAACACATTTGGTCCCTCCTAATATAACAATGGAACTCTATCATCAGCTTGAAATGAATTATATGATGTTTAGTGTGTAGTTATTGTAAATCTTTTAGGCTACATTAGGTCTACTTCTGGTAGCCTAGGTGACTACATTAGGTCTACTACTGGTAGCCTAGGTGACTGCATTAGGTCTACTACTGGTAGCCTAGGTGACTGCATTGGGTCTACTACTGGTAGCCTAGGTGACTGCATTAGGTCTACTACTGGTAGCCTAGGTGACTACATTAGATCTATGACTAGGTAGCCTAGTTGACTACATAAGTTCTACTACTGGTAGCCTAGGTGACTGCATTAGGTCTACTACTGGTAGCCTAGGTGACTACATTAGATCTATGACTAGGTAGCCTAGGTGACTACATAAGTTCTACTACTGGTAGCCTAGGTGACTACATTAGGTCTACTACTGGTAGCCTAGGTGACTACATTAGGTCTACTACTGGTAGCCTAGGTGACTGCATTAGGTCTACTACTGGTAGCCTAGGTGACTGCATTGGGTCTACTACTGGTAGCCTAGGTGACTGCATTAGGTCTACTACTGGTAGCCTTGGTGACTTCATTAGGTCTACTACTGGTAGCCTAGGTGACTACATTAGGTCTACTACTGGTAGCCTAGGTGACTACATTAGATCTATGACTAGGTAGCCTAGGTGACTACATAAGTTCTACTACTGGTAGCCTAGGTGACTGCATTAGGTCTACTACTGGTAGCCTAGGTGACTGCATTAGGTCTACTACTGG
This sequence comes from Ylistrum balloti, assembly GCF_031769215.1. Taxonomy (NCBI): domain Eukaryota; kingdom Metazoa; phylum Mollusca; class Bivalvia; order Pectinida; family Pectinidae; genus Ylistrum; species Ylistrum balloti. The sequence continues at coordinate 962,037 of NW_026782025.1, forward strand.
TAGCCTAGGTGACTGCATTAGGTCTACTACTGGTAGCCTAGGTGACTACATTAGATCTATGACTAGGTAGCCTAGGTGACTACATAAGTTCTACTACTGGTAGCCTAGGTGACTGCATTAGGTCTACTACTGGTAGCCTAGGTGACTACATTAGATCTATGACTAGGTAGCCTAGGTGACTACATAAGTTCTACTACTGGTAGCCTAGGTGACTGCATTAGGTCTACTACTGGTAGCCTAGGTGACTGCATTGGGTCTACTACTGGTAGCCTAGGTGACTGCATTAGGTCTACTACTGGTAGCCTAGGTGACTTCATTAGGTCTACTACTGGTAGCCTAGGTGACTGCATTAGGTCTACTACTGGTAGCCTAGGTGACTACATTAGATCTATGACTAGGTAGCCTAGGTGACTACATAAGTTCTACTACTGGTAGCCTAGGTGACTGCATTAGGTCTACTACTGGTAGCCTAGGTGACTGCATTAGGTCTACTACTGGTAGCCTAGGTGACTGTATTAGGTCTACTACTGGTAGCCTAGGTGACTGCATTAGGTCTACTACTGGTAGCCTAGGTGACTACATTAGATCTACGACTAGGTAGCCTAGGTGACTACATTAGGTCTACTACTGGTAGCCTAGGTGACTACATTAGGTCTACTACTGGTAGCCTAGGTGACTACATTAGGTCTACTACTGGTAGCCTAGGTGACTACATTAGGTCTACTACTGGTAGCCTAGGTGACTGCATTAGGTCTACTACTGGTAGCCTAGGTGACTGTATTAGGTCTACTACTGGTAGCCTAGGTGACTACATTAGGTCTACTACTGGTAGCCTAGGTGACTGCATTAGGTCTACTACTGGTAGCCTAGGTGACTACATTAGGTCTACTACTGGTAGCCTAGGTGACTACATTAGGTCTACTACTGGAAGCCTAGGTGACCCTTTTGATTGATTGATGAGCTGTATCCTTTAGTCTTGAAGGTCAGCCTTCTTTCATATATAATGTAAAACATGATGTTGAAAAGGATGAAATCAATTTTTCTTCTGACACTGTTTGGTTATGTCAAATGAGTGGTAGAAGCCAGTTGCAACAGGTGAAGGGGTCTAGTTCATCAATCTATTGTTGACAGGTTTCCCTTCAACTTGGGTGCTCTTCAGGGCAAAGTTACATAGAAATTCTTTTACTTTTAAGTACATGAATTAGGATTCCTATTGAATTGTTGTACTATGATATTTACTTTTCCTTCAATCACCATGCTTTTGGGTATCCAGATGGACGAGCTCAATAGGAATCCATTACCTACCAGATCAAGCATACCCAGTGTTGGCTCTATCTTTTCCTACGTTATGTGATATTTATGCTGTGTGTATTGTCCTGCAAACAGCAAAGGTTATTTTGAAGCAGGATATCCTTGTCCTTGAAAATCATGCAAGAAGATTATCACTTGCTATTCAGAGATGTTGAGGTAAAAGGTCGTGCTGAAGGACTGTTCAACAACAGCATATGATGGCTAGCCCTGATCTCAGATCTCAATGAATGACACATCCGAAATCTTCAATACTTTACTGATAACTATTGCATCCCCACGATGCATAAAGGTTATGCTTTCTGTATAGTTTTGTACAAGTTGACAATTTCCTGTGTTACAATGTCATGGTTTCAGAAAAGTGGATGTTACTCTTCTTAGGACATCACTAAATAATAAACTGTCCGTAGCGGCCATTAGCTGCAAGATATTGCTAAGTGTGGAATCACCAAATATTGAAAACTTTCATTAAGACACATTATTATTATTTGATTAAATTCTTCCTTGAATGATTATTTGTTTATGGTAAATAGATTAAATGCATTGCTCATGAAAATAAAGAATTGGTGTGCTAAACTGGACACCTGATACACTTAGCAGGAAGAGGCAAGTCGATGAATTACATGTGTAAAGAGGGAAGTGCTTTGTATATATTGTAATCTTAATTTCATCTTGGATATTTATAGCCATACTTGCAAAACCGCAATACAGTTCACATCTTTGTTGAATTTAGTTAAGGTCCACATCCAAAGTCAAATTGAAGTGGTTTATTTAAATTAATTTTTTCATTCCAGCTGTACTTCTAAATCAGAAAACTCTCAAAGTGAAAATAGCTACGTTGTGTTTGGGCCACATCAGGAATGAAACTTATTGATTTTAAATATAATTCAACAAAGGTCAAAGAAAGTGACTGATATCAAAATTGTCTTGGTTACACCTAACTGCAGCTTTAGATCAAATAATGTGTGGAAAGCTTTGGAAGAGGAAAACAGTTATTGATTTTGTATAAATATATATAGGGTGTTTACCAAAATAGAATTTTCTTGTCCATAAATGCTAAAGCAAAGTGTGTAAATGATGAAGAACTGAATAATCTCACAAGTTTTCAGATTTGATGTAATGTTCTCTCAGGAAGGAAGAAAGAATCTTATTCATTTTGGGTGTAGTTTTTAAAAAAGACCTAGTTTCTCTTTGTCCAGTATCAAACTTTGAGGTAACAAGCTCCAGCTGCCCCCTTCCACCCTACCCTCTCCCTCTGAAAGCTCTCTTATAAAAGTTCCTGATAAATTCTGTCAACTTACAACAATCCAGCTGTTTTGCTGAGAATGAATGAAGGAACCATGGTTATTTTGGATGTTTTCAAGATAAAAGTTGGTTTGGATCTTGGCTATGATATATTTAGATATAGTAATAGAATCAGGTGTGATCCTGATGGTGCATTGGTGATTGAATTTTTTTTTAACTTGATGAAATGATTAAATTTAATATATGTTGCATACTTATATAACAATTTCAATTAACATTGTGTGTCTGAAATGTTGAGAAAGGTTGAGGGTACCAATATTTGTGCAAAATCATCTACTTATGTTCTTATAGAAATTGTACACCTCAGTTTACCATTTAAAGAAACATGATATATAATTTGCAGAATTCCTTTGCTAGATTGATTTACAAATGCTCATGCAGCCCTGATTGTGTCATAGCAAGTTTGCATTGCTGTATGCCAAACACAATGAAATATATATGTAAATCATAAAATCAACAGAAAATAAGCCGAATGATCCTAGTGAAGAAATGAAATAGTGATCCCAGCAGAAAAAATCTAGGATCCAGCGATCTTTCAGTTCCAGATTTCAATGAATGAGTTTTAAAAGGGACAAAACAGCCAGACATTTTGTAACTTGGATAGAAAATCCCTTAAAAACTGATTTTGTTTTTTTACTTCAGTAAAAAATCTGTTCCATTTAATGTTTTTTATGTTTCATTTTAATTTACTTCAAGCTAGGCTTTTGTTTATGTACCAGTATTCATTAATTCTGTTATAATATACAAACCACTTCCATGAGCCTCTTAGGTGTCAGATTATTTCATATCTGATAATTGTTGTACAATAAATGTCTGATGATTTGTGTTTCATAGACAATATATGGTGTTTTGTAGAGAACACAGTCTAGCCAATATGACCATCAGTTTGTTTTGTCTCCAGTATGTTAGTGTTTGGAGCTTTGTTTAGGCTTACTGCTGCATAAAAAAACACACAATTATTCAAATGTCGCCTGTTCCTGAATTTTGACATTGGCAAGTGTGACACTTCATTAACACATAGAAAAGGAAACTGATAAATCTGTTTACATATTATGGAGCATTATACCTACAAAAGTAATCAACTACCTGTAGATTATATTATCATATCCCAAAAGTCTAACTTGTAGGTAGATTATAAAGATCAGATGATTTAAGTCCAACCCACAGGTTTTGATAAGCAAGATTACCTGGAGGTTACAATCCTGGAGGTACCTTTAAATCTTGCACTTATATATCAGTTTTGCTGTGTATGGATACATTTATATTAAAACCAGTGGTGTTGAAAACCTAGACCTTTAAAGATTGTCATTGATATTTTGATGGATGTGAAAGAAGAGTTTTTGGATGAATAAGAGTTTACCTAAATGAACACAAGAGATGTCTATAACATTGCTTTATACTTTCGTATTTTACAAAGAGCAGCCCACTGTGTTCTCCTACTTTTTTTTGTGTAGTGGATTACATATACTGTATAAGGTTCTTATCAAACACAGGGCTTGTAGTGGGGCACTATTTAAAATGAAGTGAAAACTTGTAAATATTTAAAGGTTTAGCCCTAACAGGTGTGTAAACTATCGGACTACATTGATCACGTTTTCAGCCTTCTGTATAATGACTTGCTAGACGGGTTAGAATACACGTACCACCTCAGATGTATAGAGGGGAACCCATTAGGTTTTCATATCTAGAGTTGCTTCTTGTACACTGGGTGTGAAGTTCTTGTTGAAATTATGGCTTGGAATGCTGTGAAAAATCTGTAGATTTGAAATTTCTGATGTCATTGAAATATGGTATAAAAAAGATGATGTTCTTGATCTAATTGACGTGGATTTCTTTGATAACAGAGAATCATGTTGATATATTTACAGTCTGTACTGGATTTCAGATCTAAATTTAGAGTATTCTACTCAAGCCCATGATAACATGTCATTGTGTAAAGACTTTGTAAATATCGGTCTGTATTGATTTGTGGTCCAAAGTCAGTAAAATGATAGATTCTAGCTATAAAGTTGCTTTAAAAAAAAATTTGAGTTTTTATCATTTCGGTGTGATCATTGACATGAAATGATTGGTGACAACTGAATAAACTTCTTTGAAGTTCTATTTCTGATAAGATGTTGGTCAATATAGATAATATGTGCAATGCATAGGGAGCATTGATGTAACTTTTTAGGTCACCTGAGACAAAGTCTCCTGGTAACCTATTGCGATCACCTTCATTTGGGGTCATGCATTGTGTGTCTGTTTACAATTTAACATTTTCGACTTCTTCTCCTGAATAGATTTCAATGAAATTTTGCAGAAACCTTCCCTGGTCTAAGATGAAAAAAAAAGTGAAAAATATGGCCCCCACCTCATTGGGGCCTGAGGGGCAGGGCTAAGAGGGTCAAATTTACTCACATTTTAAAAATCTGCTCAACAACCAGATAGGTTAGAATCAAACACTCTTCATGGATGGAAGCATCTTAAGGTGGTTTGCAAAAGTTATGAATTTTGTGACCTCAAGGACTCACCTTTCTTGTAAGGAAAGAGTAAAGTTCACTATAGTTTATTTAAGTTTGTTTAATTATCATTGAAAATATTTCAAACTTAATCAGAATTATAAGCAAAGGATGATGGCTTGGTGGTATGCCCATATTGATCCTTGTTGACCCCCAGGGGCTGATGGGCATGGCCAAAAGGGGTCAGATTGACTCAAGTTTAAAAAGTCTTCTTCCCAATGCCCAAATATAGTAGTATCAAATGCTCTATATAGGTGGAAGCATCTTAAAGTGGTTTACCAAAATTATGAATTACATGGCCCAAGGGTCTCACATTTCCCTGTGGGAGGGGGTAAAGTTTACTATAGTTTAGATAGGGAAAAAAGATTTTCAAGTATAATTTGTTAGTTTCTATTGGAAATATTTCAAACTTGGTTAGAATTATGAGTGAAGGAAGATGGCTAGATGTTATGATAGATTGATCCTGACTAACCCCCTGGAGCTGTTAGGCATGGCCAATTCAAGATTAATTTGGTATCTGGAATACAATTGTATAATATCACCCCTACAAAGCAGTTTTAGATCTAAGTGAGGTACCAACGATCATTTGGTTAGACTTGAAACCTTTGTGTGTGAGGCTTTAAACAAGGAGCACTTGGTTGCTGTTTTCTTTACGACACAACGTGGAAATACGGCATAATGAAAGATCTGCACGATATAGGTATTAAAGGTAATCTACCAATCTTTATTTCAAATTTTCTATCAGATTGAGTATTTCAAGTCCAGAATGGAACAACCACTTCCGATGTTCATCAGCAGGAAATAGGTGTACCACAAGGCAGCATTCTTTCGGTTACACTTTTTGGACTTAAAATTAACAATATTGTCAAAACATTACCCCCTTCAATGAAGGGCGCTCTTTATCTTGACGACTTCATCATATGCTATTGATCTAAGCATATGAATACCATCGAAAGACAACTTCAACAATGTTTGAATCAACTACAAATTTGGGCAGATGATCACAATTAAAAACAGTTTGTATGCATTTTTGTCAAATTCGAAATATAAAACCTTGTTTCAAAACAAACCAAAAACCATTCCATCATTTGGTATTTGAATTTCAGCCCTTTTACAAAACTCAATAATGATATTAACCTAATTCAGTCATTTGGAACGAAAGAAATTCCACCCTGGCTCATGAATTCACCTGAAGTTGACTTTTCACTTCATGAAATGGTTAAATCAGACACATACAGTTACACCTTTCGTTCATCCTTCTCGAGATTGCAGTTAAAATATGAAATATTTCTACATTTATATACTGATGGTTTAAAAGACAATGATAAGGTTGCTGCGGCCATGGTTACACAAGATGAAACTTATGGATGCCGGCTACCGAACAACGCCTCAATATTCTTGGCAGGAGCGTGAGCTATGTACCTGGCCCTTGAATATATTCAGCAAAACAAAGTATGAGAGCTGTTATCTATTCAGACTCTCTTTCTGTTTTACAAAGTCTTAGCAATATTAATATCGAAAATATTTTCATTTGTAATACCTTAATAAAATATCATGAACTTGATTTTAACTTTCGTATTGCTTTTTGCTGGGTACCTGAGCACATGGGAATACCAGGCAATGAAAAAGCAGATCATGCCACAAAGGAAGCTATATCACTACCACCTGTTGTTTTTCAACTTCATTTTACCAATTTTAAACCATTAATTAAACAAATTATAAAAGCTCAGTGGCAGGAGGAAAGGAAAACATATACCGTAAACATATTGCACTCCATTAACCCTGTTATTAGTGAATGGTCTCCAGGCTAAAGAGACAACCACCGAGACAAAGTTGTCCTTGCCCGTCTTTGGATGGGTCATACATACCTTACACATTCATATATGTTGAAAGGCAAAGATAATCCTTGGTGCATAGGATGTGATGAGCCATTCATCGTTAAACGTTTTTTATTGGACTGCATTGACCTTCTGTCTACTAGAGAATGTTTTTATTGTAACATTACATGTCTAAAATCCCTTTTTGAAACTGTTGAGATTTGTAAAACTCTACATTACCTGAAAGATATTGGTCTATATAATAGACAATGATGTACCATTTTAATCTTTTGTGTTAACATATCCATTTAAGATTTTCAACAATTGTCTTTTACCTTTTGGTTTGTTTAATGTTATTTCCTTTTGGATCGCTGTGTTTTACTGTTTGATGGCCCTAATGACCTTTTATTGTGTTGATGGGCTGTTAAGAATGTAATAATAATAATAATAATAGGCATGGCCAAAAGGGGTCATATTGACTTAAATTTCAAAATCTTCTTCTTCACACCCAGATATGGCTGATTCAAATGCTCTTCTGGGATGGAAGCGTCTTATGGTGCTTTAATTACCAAAATGGCTCCCATATTTCTTCCTTCAGGGGAGGTTAACTTCACTGTAATTTTTATAGAAAAATAGCATATTGTTGTTTATTTCTCACTGGAAATAACTTTTTTAAGATTTATTTATCATTTATAGGATGGCAGTATTGATGGTATGCAGGTATTGACACTGGCTTACTATCATCAATGTCACCATTTCCTTGCCATGACACTTGAAAGCTACTTTCCGTTTAACCGTTAGGTTCAATATTGCTTATCGCTGGTGACTGTCAAGGTCACTTGGCCTCTTGTCATACTTTAACACAGATATAGAGGTGAATGGTTTTAAGAACAATCTTTACATTGAATTTGTAGTCAAGGTTGTATGAATATTTATAAGCTACTCCAGCTAGATATATGGCTTTCTGACATTTCATCTAAACTCAAAGGTTTAGTAACAGTGTTAGCTTTACTGTGAACATTTTAGGTGACTTTGTGTTGCGTTTGAGTAATGAAGGTCAAGGGCATTTAAAGAGAATTCCTGTATTTCTTGAGTTTTAAAGTGTCTTGCCTTTAGTGTATTTCCATTTGCATAAAAGATTTTTTTTTCAAGATTGACTTTTGAGATTAGATGTGAACATAATTTTCTTGGTGTACAGTAATCTGTTGAAAAACTTTTCCACAAAGGAAGTGGTATTGGATTTGAAGTCAAATAAACTTTATTGATGCTCTACACAAGCAGATGAAGTAAAATTGCTTTTAAAAACAAAATGGTTGAAGCAAAATTGAAATGATCTGGTTTGATTTTGCTCTATTTATATGATATTAATGCCTTGATCAACAGCTATAGTCATAATTAAAGATGGCCTCCCTTTTTGTACAAGATGAGTGCTTAATTGCCGAGTGTTATTACTTGCTGCAATATATATGAGTAGCCTCCCTATGATTTTGCGGAACTGAAGCCAACTTATAGTGCTATCACACTGAAGTGAACAGCGGAAGTACCACAGTATGACACACCACCTTGTACCTTACTGACAAAGGGCAACTCTACCAGAATGCTGAAGAATTAAGTTGAGAATAGTAACTACAATTCATAAAGACTGTAATATATCTCAGACATTGGACAACACATGACCCAAAGCCTTCTCACAAGGATGAATCTAACTAAAGGTCAGTTCAGAGACCATGTCAAGGGATATATTAGGGAAAAGATCAAATTCCAAATTCAATTGCTTCATAAGATCCTGCAAGGAGAGCAGCAAGTACGATACTTTCACTTCACCTGTACTATTAGCTTTTAATGTTTGATAACATACAGTATCAATTTTGGCAGATTTTGACTACATTTACAGTTCCGAATGTCAACATGTTTACAAATAATTTGAATATCTAAATAATGAATCATTTAGTTACAGTGTTTGCTCTAACAAAAACTGTATAGGGTGTAGGACTTATATAAAGTTAAACTTTAGCCGGAAGTGATCTTTTTAATGTATACATGCAGATATGTGTATGTTCGACATTCACTGCGCTGTAACCAGGAAGTAGCATCAGTATTATCTACATGTTAATCTACATGTGTGCACATCCTTCATGTCTCAGGTGGATCTGGCTCCAGTTACAATTATACAAAATACTTAAGTAACTGCTTGGGTTTTCTTGTATTATTCGATAACATATTGCTTGATTATCTGCCAATTTCATGATAATTGTATCTTATGGTCAAAGATACAAATTGTATCCTGGTATCATATAGTCTGGAATTTGATAACAAATGGCAACATCCTGGAATTAAAGTATTGGAGTGTAATAACAGAGACATATATCTTACGGTTATTTGTATTGGATAAAAGGTCTTGTTGTGCAGTTTTGAGTTGTATAAGTGGTCTGAAGATTTGAGTGTGTTGTGTACTTTTCTTTTATAAAACAACTTTGTTTTCCTTAGCAAGATTTGTGAGATTTTATTGGATAGATGCAGATCTGCTGCTGTGATATCTTTCAAATGGAAGTTTTTCTATTATGTTTTATAATTAAAATCACTTGATTGTTTGGATTATTGAACATGTCATACCTAACTGTGAATAATTGGTATTTAACAAATAACAAATCCTACACAGTTGAAAGGCAAGAAAGGGTTTTGTCACATTGTGTTCAGAAATGTACAGACTGTCACTGGAAAACAACCATTTGGCTATATTTGTGCTGAACATTTTGTTTATATTGGATAATCAATAGATTTCTTTTTATATGTTGGTAAAGTCAAATTAGTTCTGAACATCTTTCTTTTTCTGTAGATTTTATCAAAATTTTGATCTGTTTTATAAAATTTTGATCTGTTTTATCATCAAATTAATGTTTTTCCCCTTTATTTTTTATGTATATAAAAAATCTGTCGACCTAATTGTCCATCTCCTCAGTCCTTCCCCTTCTTGGGCATTTGTATAAGCTGCCACAGCTGGAATGATAGACTAGACCAGCCAGGTCAGTCTTTCAGTCTTTATGACAAGTCTGAGGACAATATGGGCTCCACCGTGTGCTTGAAGTGATTATAATGATTTCACTGGGGATCGTTAAGATGGCATGACATTCAATATACGTACATCACACAAAATATTGATTGAAAATCTTACAAAACCTGCTGGTATCTATCTATCCTTCTGTCAGGTTTTATGAGGATATATCTGTCTGATACAAACAATCACTTGTTCATCATTCTTCATACAACTGTTTGAGTGTCTTTATCATTCCAATCCCTTCTCAAAACAATGAAAATATACCTTTCTGATATTCTCTTTACATGTTTAAAACATGAAATTGTCTTTTTTGTACAGAAAAAAATGTATAGCTTCTGGTCACCTGATCAGTTAGTGTTTTATATGGATTTTCCATTTCATATTAGATAAATAATTAAATGCACAATTTTTTTTTATTTCACAAATCTCATTTAAAAGGGAATAAATACAAGACTCTGGATACAAAGGCATTTATAAAATTTATTTAGCTTTTTGGAAAACGATGTTTTCAAACCTCTGTTGATGGCTTGTTGCTTTTATATCTCTTAGGAAAAAATTGATTGGTTCAGGACTTGAATACATGTTTGCATAGGGTTCTCTCAATTTGTAAATCTACAGTTATATTTATTAATGCTATAGTCTCTACATGTATGATGTATGTCTAATCTCATGCCCAAATACTTTGAATGGTAAAAATCTTTCAACTTCTGCATTAATCAGTTTTGTTTTTATGTCATTGTTTAGTCATATTATGCTTGTTGTAGACAGAGTGCAGTGATTTCTAATGAATTAAACCAGGGCTTAAGTAGACATTCTGCTTCATGAAACAGTTATGTTTGTCTATATGTGTTTGTCATCTGTTGATGACAGTTTTCTTTAGATCTTATGATTTATATGTCATTTATGACTGTGTACATACAAGTAATTATATATACATTCCTTTGTTATATTAAACTTGTATAATGAGAGTTGACATTGTATAGTGGAGGTTATGTGTGTACCTACTATTACAATTTCTGAATGACTGAGTGTCAGGATAGTATCTTCTCAGACTCTCTCTGATACTATGTGATAGGATACATTTGTCTTCAGCAGTTATGCCTAATTACATCACATACAGCCTGTGTATATTTGCCCTACCATTAAGAATCTATTAACCTGCTGCTATATCACCTGTCCTTGCTTGACAGGTCTACATGCTTACTCTTATTAAATTGCTACGGTGTATAGAACTGACAGAGTTGTTTTTCTTACTTAGATGCCCTCTGTACCACTGTTTACATGGAATGTGTATTCATTTAGTAAACATATGTTAGGAATATGAAAAAGAAATTTAAAAACAAGGCAAGTTGGTATCAAATGACATCAATCAAGGTGGAAAATATTCATATTTGTTCATCTTTTTGTATGTACATGTGTATTTGAGCACATGCTTTGTGATTATCAAAAAGTCCTAATGCATGTATAATGGAACTGCTTCAAGTGCCATCTGAGTAGGTTATTACTTGAATATCATTATATGACAACTGACATGCATACAGCTATTTCATTCTGAGGAGAAATTTAACCAACCCAAGTGATATAAGATGACTTGGTGTAATCATGATAGATTTTCAGTGTTAGAATGATTGCTCTGACATGGATAATAAAATGATAAATTTTGAAGCAGAAGAAAAAAAATATTTATGGATGAGACTATAGGGTATGTTCATACTGCCTTGATTTACTATTGGCAGTTTACTTTCTGGGTATCTTCTTCCCACTTTGATGATAGCAATTTTAAGGTCTAATATCCAATAATAATAAACAATATGATGAAAGAAAGATAGTTTCAAAATACTAATAAATGATTTAACAGGAAAATGTGAATACCTTTGTATATATATGCATGCATATTCTTTTGAATGTAATAAAGGGGGAAAAAAAAGAAAATTTAGATGATATATGTGTTTTATTCATTTTCATTTTTATAAAGAAAATGATAATATCCATTGTAGGCAGAAACCCTTGGGTTCAGATGTGTCCAAAACAATATATGCTCATATATTGTATATAAATGATCAAGATCTAAAAGTGGAAGTGCCCACTCCATCCATTGATTGTTATTGTAATAATAGTTCTCAACAGAGATACTTAATTTTTATGTTCCCCAAAAATGTTGGGGTAGTATTGTCTGTGCATCCTTTTGTGTCTGGAACATAACTATGCCCACAAGTAAGCAAGAACCATGAAACTTGGTGTATATATTGGTCATACTATGGGGATATGAAGGGTATCAAATTCAGGGCCCTTGATCCCTCAGTTACAGAGTTACTGCCTTTTATTATGATTTAATGTCAAGGGGCATAACTATGCTTGCATTTAAACTAGGATAACGTAACTTGTTTACATAAATAATTTTAAGACAATGTGCAGTGTACCAAATTCAGTAAATATTTTGTGTTTAGAACTCAACTTTCAATTGCTTGCATTAAACTAGGTTAATGAACTTGTGGATAGATTGATTATATTTTCAAAAAATATGTAGTGTACCAAACACAGGGCCCTTGACCCCTTATTTAGAGTTGATGCCCTTTGTTAAAAATTTCTTGTATGGAGCATAACTTTGCTCACAGTTAAGCAAGGATCAGGAAACTTAGGGTATACATTGATCATACTAAAACAATGTTATGTTTACCAAATTCAGGGCCCGGATCCCTTTAGGTACAGAGTTATTGCACTTTGTTAAGAATATCTTGCTTAGAGCATACTTTTGCTTGCATGTAAGCAAGGATCTTGAAACTTGGTGCATACCTTGACCCTACTAGGAGAATGTGCAAGATACCAAATCAGGGCCTGCAACCCCTTTATTGCACAGAATTATTGACCTTTGTTGAAATATTGTGTCCAAAAAATTCGTTTTTGGGGAGCATTCATCAATTTCACTGAAAATCTTGTTTGTTTGTATGAAAGCTTTAATTGCTGCAAACTTATGATAATTGTTTAACCTATGCTGATATTGTTATCTTTGTAGACTGCCTGTTCAAGATATGTCCTATGAACCGGTATTCTGCTCAGAACCAGTTCTGGACCGCTCAACGTACCGGAGGTACAAATCTCACCAGTGCTCCAGATACAGTTCTGTTGAAAAAACTCCATGTAAGCTTTCTCTCTCATTTTAAAAACCTCAATGCAACTTATTTGAGATAGCCTAGTAATGTTTGAAGTTAAAAGAAAAAGATGAAACAACAGAATAAAAGCCTACACATTTTTCATTTGTCTATTTCACATACCGTATGAAAACATGAAGTGTTGTCATCATTTGCACTTAAATTACATTTTACACTTGTTTATAACAACTATTTCTGAAACTAGCATTAGCAAGTGATAATTCATCATTGTAGCATGCTGCAGAATTGGAGAAAAAACAGAATGAGGCCGAAAACAAGAAACAGCTGGGATCAGAAATTCAGTATGGCAATGTAATCCAGGTAAATTTTGTACTGAGTCAACATTTATGCCATCTTCAATTTCCTTCAGAAATTGTTAATGCTACAAGACATCAAGAATTTGCTTTTTGCAAACTCTGGACATTAAACTGCTGGTGCAATTCAATTACTTAACGCTGAGAATGTTTTTATGTTCCACAGAGATTGTTTGCCCCCAATGGTTTTATATAGATAAGGCATTTGGACGTACAAAATTGTTATTGTTTTCTGGAGGTTTCTAACATGTCATCACACAAATTGATTGACTTTCTGACATTTATAACATGGTTAACTTAGTGTCTAAAAGCTGGTCAGTTCCATTAACAAATTACTTTCAAAACCATATAGGGCTTTAAAGGATTTTATGGTTACTACATTGTAGAGTTTGGTGACAATTACATGTAAATATTTAAAGATATTACATGATAACTTGGTTATATAACAGAAACAATAGCTGAAGTTAGAAAATAGAACATAATGGTAAAAATCTCATGAGGATACAACATATACAAGAAATAAGATAAGTGACAAGGTAGTAATCAAACGTTGTAAGCAGGATGTCTGGCTACGCTATTAACACGTCAGTAATTAAACCTTGCAAGCAGAATGTCTGGTTAGGTTAGTGACAAGCCAGTTATTAAGCTTTGTTAGCAGAATGTCTGGTTAGGTTAATGACAAGTCAGTAATTTAACTTTGTAAGCAGAATGTCTGGTTAAGTTAGTGACAAGTCAGTAATTAAACCTTGTAATCAGAATGTCTGGTTGGGTTAGTGACAAGTCAGTTATTTAACTTTGTAAGCAGAATGTCTGGTTAGGTTAGTGACAAGTCAGTAATTTAACCTTGTAAGCAGAATGTCTGGTTAGGTTAATGACAAGTCAGTAATTTAACTTTGTAAGCAGAATGTCTGGTTAGGTTATAAAAAAGTCAGTAATTTAACTTTGTATGCAGGATGTAAGATTAGGTAAGTGACAAGTCAGTAATTAAGCTTTGTAAGCAGAATATCTGGTTAAGTTAGTGAATAGTCAGTAATTAAGCTTTGTTAGCAAAATGTTTAGTTTGATTAGTTACAAGTGAATGATTGAACCTTGTTAACAGAATGTCTTTAAAACCTGTTTAAGTGGCAAATCAATAGCTGAACCCAATTAGTTCACAGAAAGTCAGTACTCTAGAGTAACTCTGAATTTTTCGTTATATTAAATGAAAAGGCAATAATTGTAGGCTATGAAGTTAAATTGGTGATTAATAACCAATTATCAATTCACTCGACTTGGTGATAAGATAAAACTTATTCAACAAATTTGATTATCTTATTTACATAGAGAATTTTAAACATTGCTGGGTTTCAGCTTCAACAATAGTGCAACAAGAGGATAAGAAAAGAATCTATGAGATGGAATTGAATAAGTATGCCTTTGAGGCAATGATATTTGGATGCATGTGTTATAATATATATGTATTGGCTTCAGTGTTTCCCCAGCCACCAATTCCAATTAGAAAATGTCAATCATACATCTACAAAAGGAGCTATTTTAGGAAACACAATTCCCATTGACTTCCTCTTAACAGAATCATAACTGTTCAGTGCAGATGATAAGAGTTGCTGACACAGGTGATTGACACTGATAACTAAGTCAACTATATTTATACCTTCTCCCAGCAGACATGGCAGTAATCAAGTGGTTATTGATTGTGGTGCCAGCATCACATACAACCCACACTGGTTCCATGCATAATCTGTAATTACCAACAGCTTCAACTATAAGCATGTCCCTCCAAGACAAAGAACAATTTTTTTTTTCTATGATTTATTAAAAAATATTATACCAGTTTTCTGGCGAGAAGTCTCAGATACAGCAAATCAATATTGTCATGTAACTTTTTGTCAGAGATATTTTCTTTAGAATAATCAATAGTCATTTAATGTACATCAATTAATGATGATGACATATGTATACTAAATGGCAAACAATGATACCTTTGATCAGACGTGAAACTAATACTCTATTACTTTGGATATTTTCTTGACATTTATGAAATTTGATAACTCTTTCAAAAAATTACCTTGCAAATATCAACATTCATTATTGTTTGTTTCAAATGTGATGAATGTCACTTGTTTTTATTATGAGGGGGTAAAATCAATCAATGCCATGGACTTCAAAGAATTACTACAGCACTTTTTTGTCAGAACAATGCATTTTATATGGTGCTGTGATCTATTTGGCATGATTGGATTTGGTTCTTATTTCTCCATCTGGATGGCTTTGAAATTTGGTCCTAGCTGTAGTACAGTGAAAGTAGATTGGGCTACAGTCAGTCTTTCTTGTATTGATGTCAACTCTAGAGGCATTATATGAAAGGCTTTATTGGTGGTCTATTATTTATAACAAGTGATCACTAATGTCTCATAAATTTGATACATGGGGTCTATTTCAAAACACATATTGTACATGAAGGGAATTTTGTACCAAATTTGTGTAAACATTAACATGACTGGTATCTTTAGAGGGTTGGAATGTTGTATGGATCGAAGGTGATGGTGTTGGTTCGTTGTCATGATTATGAAATCAGAATATTTTGTTATTTCTAAAGAGACATTACCTGCCCAAATGAAGATTTGTGTACAACCTTTGTTCTTGTAAAGGTTCATTTAGTGTGTCTCTCTAATGTAAATGAGTACAAATGTTATGTTTCAGTTATTCAGTTATGCCATCAAAAGTGTAGAATAAAGAAAAAAAAATTGTATAATTTCTTTTGTTTTAGTTACTCCATCTAAAGAGTAACAAGTACTTGACTGTAAACAAGCGCCTACCTGCCTTACTAGAGAAGAATGCCATGCGAGTGACATTGGATACGGCAGGAAATGAAGGTTCCTGGTTCTATATCATGCCGTTTTACAAGCTTCGACAGGCAGGGGATCCGGTATGTTGTACAATGGATACATTCAGCTCTCCATTGTCTATTGAATATCTTCATGTTAATATACCAAGCCATTTTAAGGAGAGGGACAGGTTGTGTTACTCACTTTGTGTCTGGTCAGACTGTGGCATGCTATACTGAATCAGTGTAATATCTTGAGAATCTCCAGATTTTGTTTACATATATCACTTAGTATCATAATGTCAAGTTCTACACCTGATCAGATTTCAGTTTACATAGAAGAGGTGGCATTCATGTAGTATCTCAAAAACTAAATAAATAATTGGGAAAAAAAAGAGAAAAAGAAAAAAATATTCCATCCAGTGATCAATCAACAATTTATTTTCTTTGGTACTTTTGACCTACCTTTAATATAAAGTAGAAGTATTTCCAAAAATTCAATGAGTCCCATAAGAATTCTACGACTCACATGTAGATTTATCACTGCACTTCAAAGTAGCATTGGGTTTCAATCAGAGTTGAAATGGTATAAAGGAAATCATATGTTGTTGAGATGTTGTTTTATTATTAAGGTGGTGGTAGGGGACAAGGTGGTGCTCAACCCAGTCAATGCTGGACAGCCTCTTCATGCCAGTACCTACGAACTTATCGACAAGCCAGGCTGTAAGGAGGTTGGTGTTTTGCTCTACTCAATAGAGGATAGAACAGCTATCGGAGAAGACTCTCAAACAATAAGTTTAACCTGCTTTCTTGGCAGGTCCAGCTAGGTCAAAGGAAGTATAGTGCATTTTTTTTATTTAAAATGACTAGCTCATTCCTAGTCTTGAAATGGGTTTTAAATACTTTGTCACTTGAAACTTTACACAATGCAACCGATGTTGGCATGGGTGCCATGCTGTTAAGTTTTCTGACATGCTACTAAAATTTCTTGAAAATGAGTCTTTAGTATGCATACTGGGATCAACTTTGAAACAAAAAAGATCGTTTTGCAAAAGACATTTCAGAAAATAATCAATTTACAATAAATTGTTTTTGTTATGTTTCTTTTTACAATGACCTTTGGGACACCAAACCACAGCATGTCAATGTTGTCATTACATATGTCACCATCATTTATCAGAACACATTTCTGGTACAAAGCTTAAGATACTAAAATAACCGATTTGAACTTCAAGTTTTGCAAAATGAAGTCTGGATTAGGCCTAATAAACATATAAAGTCATCACACATGCCCAGAAAAGCTTCACTGGGCATGTACGTCTTTGCTGATATCATACTCACTTTTCTCAGATGATTCCTTCAGGGTAAATAATGTATAGTAAGTAGTGAAGACTAAAAATCTAATCGGTCATAACATCAGAGTGTTGACATTTTAATCTTTCTTCAAATCATTGATTGTTTAATTTATCTTCAGCACATCATTGCGAGCACTGGTAAGGTGATAGTTAAGTTTTCTGAAACCGGGTTTTCCCTATGCTGTGTTTCACGACATCTGATTGGCCATTAAAAATAGCCACTAATTTAAAAGTCAATGAAATGTGAACACTGGTTTTTTTCAGCAATGCTCAAATTGTGATCTTCAGAACAAATTTTATCGAAGTTGCAGAGGTACACACTGTATATATCAACTTTGCAATGATGCCCCATTATGAAGCCTATACAGTAATGGATGAATAAATTATATGACAAAACATCAGCTGATGACTTAGTAGTGTCACATATAAATCTGACCACATGTAAACTGTGAATATGACTTATGATCATTCACAATAATTTATGATAGCAGTCTAGATATTTCAAAGATTAAACAGACATCCAGAAAAAATGTGTCGGCTGTTAATGTTACATTCCACTTATTTATCACATTTCTCCCAGACAAATGGAACATGATAATAAGCGGGTTTCACTTTATTTACAAATTTGACCAAATATTTTGTCCTTTTAATATTCTTAATATATTCTTATCTTTATGGATATGTGATTCTGTAGTGTCAAAATATTATATACTAAGCTGTACATAATGCACTTCCATTTTGTGGATTTATTAATTTGATACGACGGATTTAATGTTTGTAATTTTTGAATTTACTCTATGAAAAGTGACATTATTTCAGGTGAACTCTGTAAATACAGCAAGCCCAGCATGCTGGAAGATGACATTGTTTATGGACTATCGAGAAAACAAAGAAGAGGTTCTTAAAGGGGTGAGTGCCTTTAATAACCTAGACCAGTAAAAACATTCCAGTCCCATTTTGTCTGTGGTCTGTTGTCAACATTTTGGACATGTATTTGCTATCCATCCTGAAACAGTCCTTGTTAATACTAAGTAGTACAAGAGGGATTCTTTTTCAAAACATAGAGGACTGATAAGAAAAACAGCATGATTTGTAGGCTGCCATTTTGATTGTTAGCATTTGATGTTTGTTGTCGCTATTTTCCAGAAAGTAGGATCCCTTCATTTACTTGACATAAAATCAATATATAGAGCCAACAATGGTTGAAGTCCCAGAGCCTTTAAAACTCTCAGAATTCATTTATTTGTGTGTTTTTTTTTATTATTCATGGATCTGAAGAAGTAATAACTAATTAGAAATAAAACCTTTAGGTACAATATAGGTGTATGGTACAAAGTTCTCTATCAATTTGGCTGAATAATGTGTCCCTGGAACAAGATTGAATAAGTAGCTATGTAGTATTATTCCTTAAGGTTATTGTTAATTCGGATGTTTTTGTCTGATGTAACATTACAGGGTGATGTGGTACGGTTGTTTCATGCTGAGGAACAGATGTTTCTGACGTGTGACGAGTATAAAAGGCAGCAATTTGTGTTCCTTAGGATCACCGCCCGACAGACTGCCACCACAGCAACTAGCTCCAAGGCATTGTGGGAAATAGAGGTATTTACGATAATGTCCCTTAAGTCAAACATCTAACGAACATTATGATTGTTTTTTGTAATAGATTGACAAAGTGATTTTTTGTTGGATATTGTTGGATTCATTTTGCAGGAGACATTTTTTTTTTGCATTACACATTCAGGACTTGCACCATAATTGTACCTTTTGGTTTCCAGGTGGTACAACATGACCCTTGTCGTGGGGGAGCTGGTCAGTGGATGAGTTTGTATAGATTTAAACATCTTGCTACAGGACAGTACTTAGCTGCTGAGGTAAGTCATATTAATGGTTGTAAGTATGTACAGATTAAAATTATTTGCTACAGAACAGTGCTTAGCTGCAGAGGTAGGTCTTATCTATAGGAGTGAATCTGTATAGATTTTTAACACTGGCTACAGGAGAGCACTTAACTGCTGAGTTAGTCATATTTTAGAAGTAAAGTACTTAGCTGCTGAGGTAAGTTCTGCCTACTGGTGTAAGTCTGCCTCTAGGATATACAAAGCATATAGTGATTGACTGCAATATGTGCACAGTAGCCTGTATTACACTGTATTACAAACATTTGTATAAGGTGATTTACTATTGTTCCATGTTGATGTACATAAGTTTGATATTGACTTCAGATTGTGATGTATGGAACAAGGTAAGTGTTTTATTTAATATATTATACCTATGTTAATTCACAAGGAAATGTTCAGATCATCAGATTTATCTCTATTTTGGTCTAGGTCGACAAAGATCAAGCACCAGACACCATGAGGAACAAACTCAGGGGTACAAACACTGCACCAGTTTTCTGTCTCGTATCTGTACCTCATGGCCATGATGTGGCCACCATTTTTGAGCTGGATCCCACGACAATGACCAGAGACTCGCATGTACCCAGGTATAACCAGATGGTCTTACTCTCTGCCTATTGAAATGAGTATGGAGGTTCTGAATCAATGTCACTCTCAGTTTTGATTCATATTTACCTCACAGTATTATATCAAAAACTTCTGCACCTGATTAGATTTTGGTTTGCATATTAACAAGGCATTAATATCTTATAGATAACTGATTTTTTTCAATGGTGGTTCAACCATATCATTTATGCTGTTTCCATCTGACTGATCATCAGTCCCATTTAAATGCTCTTCCTATCTGTAAGAACTTTTTCTTCAGCCACAAGCCTAAATAATGTGTTAAATTCCTTTGTTGTGCTATGCCATGTTTCCACAGGAACTCTTTTGTGCGACTGCACCATCTGTGCACCAATAGCTGGGTCCATAGCACCTCCATTCCTCTGGACAAGGATGAAGATAAACCCATCATGAAGAAGGTACAAACGATATTCTTTTGAAAGTCATTCACTTTTAAAATATTTCTAATAAAAAAATGTAATTGGTGGAGAACTTATCCAATCTGAATGATATCCGTCTACCAAGCTTTGATTATATTGAGTCATTAAAAAACAAATTAATGTTCAAACTAAATAGTAGTGTTATGATATTAGATTTAAAGTATTCTTACTAGTTTGCATTGTTGATCCATGCACATTGCCACTGTTGTATGACTTCAGCAACACAAATTTCTATAATCTTGATAAATTTTAAGAAAGATGTTTTCATATAATGACGAGAACACAATATTTGACATATCATGTTAAAATAAAATTTTCCTGTTGGCATTTCAAGGTTGGGTGTGCCCAGATAAAAGAAGATCGTGAGGCTTTTGCTATAGTACCAGTTCCACCATCAGAAGTTAGGGACCTTGACTTTGCCAATGATGCTAGTCGAGTACTGGCAGACTTTGCTGTCAAGTTGGAGAAGGGCTGCATCACACAGAATGAAAGAAGGTATTAGCGATAAAAGAATGGTTGTGACAAAGGTGTTGTACATTTTACAAAACATTATATCTGATTAATTTCTCTATGGTAGTACCTTTTACCTTCTTTAATAGCTCGTTATAAGATCTTCTTTTCACAAAGTCTTTATCCTGTATTAGTGACAAAGAAGTTGTTGTGACAAATGTTTTTGTGCATTTTACAAAATATTGTATCTGATTCATTTCTCTAAGCTAGAGATCTTCATTTACAAAGTTTTTATCCTGTCTTGATCTCTGTCAGAAAGTTTGTATCTTGTTACGATATATATATTTGTACCCTCTCTGTATCTATACATTTCTGTAGTGCTATCTCATACCAGGCTCTTTGATCAGATAGATGCTTACATGTCTTGATTGATATATCATACTTGGCTCATCGATCAGATGCGAGTCAGTGCATTTCTTGTACTTGTCACAAAGCTTGAGTTATGGAAACAAGATTAATAACTAACTAGTAAGAGAGTTATATTGATACTTTTATAGTCACATACCTCATGAGATATTGATTATATTTTCTGCTAAATTTACGCCAACTTTAAGGTCACTGTCTCATTAATTTTCAAATTGAGCAGATCTTTTTGAATAGCTATATGTTTTTAATGAGATTACTTTGATGTTTGGTTGACAGGTTTGTAACACAGCTGTTATCAGATATATTGCATTTCGTAACCCAACAAGAATCTCAGAACACAGGAGGTGACCCTCTCAAAGTAGAAATGGCAAAACCCAAGGAGTGCAGGGAGAGACAGAAGCTACTCCGAGAACAGGACATCCTAAAACAGGTACGCATGGTCCTCTTCTCTTTTTGTGTTGTCAGCTGTTCAAAAGATTTTTTACTAGAGAAGTAAATAAGTGCACATTCCATGAGCAGTGCTTTAGATTATCAACAGCATTTGTCAAAAAGACAGATGTATGGTTCAATCTGGGTAAAGTTGATTGTAGTTCCTTTTTTGAATGAATCATTTCAACATTGAGCTGTATGATTTGATACCTTCTGAACCCTAAATATACTGATTATACAATCATCACTCAGGTGTTCCAGATCCTTAAGGCTCCCTTCAGTGGGCCTCAACCCCTGCTGAAGATGGAGGAATTAGCGGACCAGCGTCATGCTCCCATCCGACAGATCTGTAAACTCTGTTACCATATCCTACGTCTCTCACAACAGGATTACAGGAAAAATCAGGTATGCCAGACCGAGGTCAAGGACAACTGACATCACACTGTTCTGTTTGATGTTGTTCTCAAACAAAAGAGAATGTCTGTCATCATTTGTATACAGTAGATAAAGTAATTGTACTGCAAGCATACATATTTGCTTAAATTTGATTGTGCCAGATTACATACATTTACAGTATTGGCTGTTTTAAACTGGTTTTTTTTATTGGTAATTGATCTGTCTTCAGTGTTTTATGTTGAAGCAATATACTGTAAACCAACTTATTTTCGTGTTTTGAAAGTAAACCGACTTTTCGCGGCAATTTAATTTTGCAATTTACAGCCTTAAATCCAGATATTTAGGACCAGTTTTCAGTTCTGTCTGTCCAATTTTAGTGTGAGTCATCAACTGCCAGATTAGTAATGACTGATAACACATGATGTATAGAGCCTGTACTTGGTAAGTATTTATCCAAATATCGCTACAGTGCAACTTCCCAAAACCAATCCTGATCAAAACCAATTACGTCTTGAAACCTGAACAAAATGTACTGATCCCTCTCTTTTCCAAATACCAACTAGATTTTGTGATTGAAATAGACTCAAAATACTGCTGAAAACCGGCCTTACCTGAGTGATCAAGACCCAAGTTACGACCAGTGGACTGTGAAATCAGCATCTGTGCTGACAGTTGCAAGCTTTGCACCATGGCACATACTTGTTATTGGTAGGCTTTGTACACAATACCTACATTATCATAGGAAGATGATAAACAATATATATAGTTGCCTCAATTGACAACATGAAACCATTTCTAGCAAGTTCTTTGATGATTTCATTGAAGCTGAAAATAAGTATTGATGTAGAATTAGAAAGCCACAATTTTTAGCTCACTTGGTTCGAATAATCGGTGAGCTTAGCCATGGAGCAGTGGTTGTTGTCTGTTTATTTTTCAGGGTCCATCTGTTATTTTTTACCAAAATAAAATACTTTTTGAACAGTTTTTGACCAAATTTGTAAGTAGCATCTTTCGGGGAAGAGTAACCCAATTGTATAAAAATTGGTTCTTGTCACAAGGGGCTGGAGGGGCAGGGGCCAGAGATGAAATTTTTCAAGTTCTTTAAAATCCTACTCCTCCTGTAGGTATAAATGGATATTGCCCATATGGGTCTTGAGTATTCTTGGGTGAAGGGGAATCATTTTAGGGGCAGGAGGAGTAGGGGCTATTCAGAGAAATAAAAGTTCTTATAAATCTTTGTTCTGTACAGCGGTATTATCAAACTTTTGTCTGAATCAATTTTTATGAATAGTGTATATGACTTCTGTTTGACCACTAGACTGGGACCTAATAGGGAAACTATATCAGAAATTATTTGTAATTCATTATTTCTGTATAGCTAAATAAGTCAGGAGAGTGATGCAGGCACCTTGGGTCTCTTGTTTGTACTGCTTAACAAAAACACCTATTCATCAAATATATCAGTTGGTATGCTAGTTCTTTCAGATAAGCCGACCTTCTGACTGGGGCTAGATCAAGCCATATGTGAGTGTTGTTGCCTGATAGTGGGTCGATAGGTGCAGATTTCATTTATAATAAAGTTGCATCATGTATACAAGTATCACTTGCTTCACTTTACATAGACATGTTAAGTGAAAATGCTGAAAGTATACGGAGTGATTGATGTAATGTACAGAACGGAATGAGTTCAATTATATCAGAGTCATGTTATTAATGCATGGACAGTTTGGAGAAGTTTCAACGTGATTGTATTGCAAAAATGAATGTGTTCACTTCGTTTTCATACGCATGTGTACACATTGATCATACAAAGACAATGTGCAGTGTACCCATGTTTGGGCCCACAAATCCTTAATTACAGAGTTATTGTCCTTTGTTACATTTTGTGTCCTGAGCATAATTTTGCCTGCTTTTAAACTTGGATAATGAAACATGATGCATACATTGATAATTCTTAGAAGATGTACATTGTACCAAAATCCATGCCTGAAACCCATAAATTTCAGAGTAATCGCCTTTTTCTATAATTTTGTGTCATGAGCATTCAATTTGCTTGCATTTAAGCTAGGATGTAGGAAGACCTCGCATCCCATAATTACTGGGAAGACCCACACACTCCATCCCTTTGCTCTCATGTCATCAGCAAGACTGGCATACTTTCCCTATTTACACTTGTATGCCTCTTGACATCACTCCTCCCTAGGGACAGTTAACTCTGTCATGACCATTTTCTTCCCTTGCTGTGATTAGGATATCTTGGCATAGGTTTGTTTGGACTGTTTCAGGGAAAACCAGTCTTTGCCAAATTAACCCACATCTCCCAATTTGGAGCTCTGCCCAGTGTCCCTCTTTGGTGTTATCTGTAGGTGCTTTGCTGCTTATCTATCTCGCCAGATCTTTCAAAGTTGATGTGAGGCTGTTTTTTCGTCATTGAAACTTGGTGTATACATTGTTCATACTTGATGTGCATTGTGCCAAATACTTAATGGTAGAGTTATTGCCCTTTGTAAAACCTATTGTGCCTAGACCATAACTTTTCTTTCATTTAAGCTATTTGGGTAGCATCAGTTTCACTGATACTCTTCTCTTATTGAACTAGCATTTATACAAGGTAAGAATGATATTTGATCTAGTTTTACTGAATACCAAGTCCAATTTAACATTATTATCAGTCCTGACTGGCTTGTAAAGTATTCGTTTGCTTCTTGCTTTATTTTAAAGTAAATTAAAGTTGATGAGGTTATTGCCGTATGTAAATTACCTTTTATTCATAAAATCATATTTCATGAGATGTATTGATGGTTGACTCAGAACATAAACCAAAGTTTTCATGTAAAGGCTTGCTGTTCCTGTGATTGAAACTACCTCACAGCAATTATGCAAAAATAAATCTCACATGAAAATAAGTTGGTTTACAGTATGTTAAACAAGACATTTTGAGGAGTAATAGGGAGTAATTTTATACAAGTAGCCTTGTAATATATCTGAAAAAGGAATTAGTCTGTCTTGATACGACCTTGCATATTCAGAAAAAAGATAGAAATCTGAACCCTCAGCTACAATTTTATGTTTATTATCTCAAATAGAAGAAGCTGTCTTCTTTTTGGTATGTTTTGAAATTTTTAACTTTGTAAACTTTGTATTATTCCCATTGATTAAAAGTATGTTTTGATTAAAAAATTTTCAATTTTTGCAGGAGTATGTTGCAAAATACTTTGCATTTATGCAGAAACAAATAGGATATGATGTTTTAGCAGAGGAAACTATAACAGCTTTACTGAACAACAACAGAAAATTGTTGGAGAAGCACATCACCAAGCAGGAGATTGTGACATTCGTCAGTTTGGTCAGAAAAAACAAAAAACCCAGGTAAAATTTCCTTCTCAATGTAGGTGGTCAATCTGTTATGATCTCTGCTTCTAATTAATAATAGCAATAATAAAACAATGATAATGAAATAAATAAGATAAAAACAATTAAAAAAAAAGGGGGAGTGGGGAGGGAAGTGTCTTTCAAGTGAGTAAATGCAATTGATGATAATCACAAAATTAGACTTGAACACAAGATACTTCAAATGCAGTATCTCTAAATGTATTTTTATTAGGTATCAGCAAGATTAAGACTGTATCTACAACATTGTGGAGAACTTCAGTCTTACAGCACTGTTGATCACGTAAATTAGCATTTAATTATGTAATTTCTGGTGGATGTTTATGGACAGTAATACGGGAAACAGTGTGATATAAACATCTTATAGCATCTTACGTGAGATATTTTAATTGTTACATCAATGTTAAGTACTTTATTAATAGCGATGATTATGTTGACATGTTACGATTCTTTGCTTATTTCAATGAAAAGATGTGTTGTTTGATCAATCCTTTCAGTATTAGTTGTTGTTCACATTGAAGTTCTTCATGTTGTTATAGGCCTTATAGCACATGTCACCACTGTACCGGATGTGGATTAGTTATTTTTGTACATATGCCAATGATGAAACAATTAATGTTATGACATAGTAATATGACAATTATTCTGTCTTATGAAAAAGTCATTTACACATTTTAATAACAATTCTATTGCCGGATTATTGAAAGGTGAGAGCATATATTTGTGTCTTCACATCTTACAATTTCCTGTGAAATATTTCATGTTTTTCTCATATTCATAAAATCAAATTTATAAACCAGACAAATAGGCCTTGCTATTGATCTTATGTCTTACAACTGACCTTCTTAAACTAGTTATGTGCTGTGTTTATCAGCTTGAAAACATTAAGCAACAGTAGACACCTTTCTGTTCCATCTTGGTAAAACATGAGGGCAGAGAAGCAGAACTCTTTTTGTTTTGGAATGTCGTGAAAAAATCCAAGGCTCATTTTCAGCCATTAGACAAAAACCTTACATATTGCTTGATTGATAGCATTCCTTTAAAAGTTTAAAAAAAGCTGCTGACTCATAATTCCTTTATGAAAGAGATCACAGGATAATGGTACAGTGCACTGCCTAAAGATTCATGTCCTCCGCAAAGAGGCTCATGTCAAATTTTTGACATTGTGGTGGCATGTTCTAGTGGAAGAAAACCTGCTGATTTTCAGGATGTAAACCTTGTTGTGTATTTTTGTAGGTTCCTGGACTACCTGTATGTGCTGTGTGTATCAAATAACCAGGCTATAGCAGCCACCCAATACCTCATTTGTAACTGTCTTCTAAGTGAGGAGAACCAGGACATCTTAATAGAGACCAGGTATATTATTAATTCTTCTAGAGACCAGGCAGATCTATTGATTAGTCATTGATCAGGTAGAGTTGTCAGTTAACATATTAGGTTCAGTTATTAATTCCTTAGAAGTCAGATAGATTTATTAATTACCAAGAAATCAGGAAGATTTGATTGTTATTTAGAGACCAAGTACAGTTGTAAATCACTTCAGGGACAAGGTAGATTTGTTAATTACCTCGAGACCCAGGTAGATTTGTTAATTACCTAGAGACCAGGTAGATTGATCGATAACTTATATCAAGGTGTAATTGTAAATTAACGAGAGACCAGATACATTTGTTGATTAGATAAAGAACAGGTAAATTGCATCCTTGTCATTCAAGGGGTTATGATCACTTTCACTTTCTGCACCACTGATTCATTTCCTGCACCACTGATACATTTTCTGGCAAAATTGATGTCACAAAGGAAGTGATTTAATTTGTCTAGATTTCAGGAGAAAAAAACCTGACCATTCACAGACTGGTATGCTAATTTGTAATCTTCAAAGTAAGACTTCCAACTTCAGAGACAGTACATTACACCAATATATGACCTCAAGATTTGTTTGATGTACATAAGGTGTTGCACTTGGAACATTCAATTTTGACATGAAATTTTCCAAGAGTGCAGAGAGTGATAGTCTGCATTATCACTGGATATCAATAATGGGTTGATTGGTTAATGACCTGTTTAAATTGAAGACATATTATTCACAGCTTATGTTGATAAGAACATCTGAATCCATTTATTACATGTAATAAAAGATGGCAATTTTTTTTTCATTTTATAAAAATCCAAGAAAAAAAAAGACTTGAATAGTTTATCGACTTCAAGGTAATATTCCTATTTATTGAAACTGAATAGTGGAGTTCTTGTTTTAAAAATATCTAAAGTAAGCTATTCCATTTATATTCTGGTGATGAATTTAATGATAACAATTTTAATTTACTGGATATTAAACTGAAAAGGGTATTTGTTAAGATATTTATCAAAACATAGTGATTGAAAGAAGAAAGGACGGATGTTACTCTTTTGTTTTTGTTCTACATGTAGATATTGATACACTAATCAAATATTATTTGTTTCCTGTAACCATCTACAAGGTCAAACAGCCAAAAAGGGTAAAAGTTTACCTTCTTGCGGGCGATGGCATATTGTTATTATATTATGTATTTCTCACTGTGTCGAAAGGAGATAATTCACACTCATGCTTCAGTGTTGGGAAATCTGTTTTTGTTTTTTGTTTTTTTTTTGCTTTTAACAAGTTTTTGCAAGAGGAAAAGAAAGAAAGAGGAAAACAACCATTGATTGTCACTTCAAATCTTGGAATTATGGATATAAAATGCTGTATTTGTGTCACATTAACTTGATATCTATGTACAAAAGTGTTGTATTTGTGTCTGTTGTTTGAGGTGGAGGAAGGAATATTTACTTAACACTGTATCGTTGTCACAGCAATAGATAACTGTCATGTTTCCATCACATAGTAGAGAAAATTAGGTGTTTATCAGTAGGCCCATCCATCGATTCATATTTAAACATCCTGTTAGATTTGTATTTTATTATATTTCTTTCAAAATAAGGATCAGGAGAGTGATGCATCATTCACAACCATCTCTAGTGGACTTTGCTCATATTTAAGCCAATGATTTTAATGAATTTCAGTTTAAACACTTTGTTTTTAAATTGAGAAAAACTCTGAACAGATTTATGAGAATAAATCACTTAGTTATGAAATGGTATGATTAACAAAGAAAACTAGATAACATGAACTGAGAAGTATTCATGAAAGAAAAAGTATTCACTTGTTTTTAAAGATCCAATGAATTCTACTTCAATAAAAGAGACTAGATATGAAATACATGACTGCAATGTTTTAAATTTTTGATACAACAGACTAGAGAAGACTCAGATGGAAGTGGAAATGGAAGTAGAGAACCCAGATGGCACGTCGGCTCCTGAACCAATTGTCACTATTGAGGAGGTGGAGGAGGTCATGCTTATTTGGGATCTTGGCAAGAAGACCAAGAGTATACGTGAGCTAGCAGAGACCGCAGCAGAATCTCAGGGCCTTGGTGAGAACTCTGAGGACCAGGACATCTTAGTGTATTACAGGTAACAGAGGCTTGATAAAAAATTAACAGAACTTGTATTGTTTCATTGCTTTGCATAAACTTTTCTCGATATTAATGTTTTCAATTGTCTGAGTGTCTGTTTTCATGCTCCTTAATAATATCGTCAGTTGTTATTGTGACATCATTTTTATCTTTTTTTAGACACCAATTAGATCTGTTTTCTCACATGTGTCTGGACAGACAGTACATAGCCATCAATGCTCTCTCTAAACAATTGGATATAGATCTGATCCTCAGGTAAGTTTTACATTTACATATATATTGATATAGATAAGATATTCAAGTAAGTGTTGTATTGACATACTGATCAGATTCTTGGGTTTTACCTATATATTGATTTATGTCTTATTTCTATGTCACATTGGTATGAAATTACATCAGGCTTTGTAGTGATATAGGTCTGCTTCTTATGCCATCTTTGTATAGATTTAGATATAATTCTCGTTTAAGCTTTGAATTGATAAATCTCATTCTTATGTAAGTTTGTATCAATTAAGATATCATTCTAATATATTGGTGTTGATATAGATTTGTTTTCCATTTGAGTTTTACTGTAAAAACCCATGTGATATGCTCACCTACGTAATGTGTGCAGGTACATTTTGGGTTGAAAATAGTAAAAATTCCTTCTACTTGCATAATGCACACACCAAAAATTCAGTCAAAATCAATCTCCAGGAACAAAGAAATCTTTCTCAGAATATTCACCTCATATGTCAGACCAAAGATATTAGTAAGTCCAAACTTGAAAATATTTTCTTAAAAATTCAATTTTAATTATTAAATTATAGGTACTATACAAGTGACTATACTGCCTAATGCTTCTGCACTTTTTGTTTGTTTTCTTTGACATCAGACAAGTTACGCTTTATCATTCACTTACCTGCCCAATTAAGCCATATTTCTTTATCTTACGTTTACAAACACTTGTCTTCACACTAGGCCTGTTTTCAGTGTTGAAAACAGGTACCAGTCATTATCTACTTATTTATGACCAAACCATGTAATTACACTTCCTGCAAGTCAAGTTTTCTTGCATGTCTCGCTGTCAAATCGTCAACACACGAGCTTACATAAATTGAGGCCCAAAATCTGTATATGCAAGCGATAGCTAACTTCCACCACTACACATGAAAACAGACATGGCTACTAATTTGTTGCGATATATGACTTGAAGGAGAATAAGATGTAACTATGTGAGTGTTTCCAAAGATTATCATTTGGCTACTAAATGTGCACACATCCCACTTTGGACATTATTTTTCTCAAAAAAGAAAACCTGTGCATATTACGTGGGTTTTTGGGTAAATTGATAAAGAATGGATTCTCCAGTAAGTGTGTTATGGTTGTTGTGCTTCATTCCTAGATGATGGAATAATTTGGTGACAATTCTTTACAGGTGTGTCTCTGATGAGGTTCTGCCTTATGACCTGCGTGCCTCATTCTGTAGATTGATGTTACACATGCATGTAGATAGGGATCCACAGGAAATCATTAAACCGGTCAAGTATGCCAGACTGTGGTCCGAGATCCCCACGCAGATCTCAATCGAGGAGTAAGTATCAAAACTGTGGCCAACATGTACGGGAAAATTTTGTGGTAGTGTTCTAATTTGTATTACTCAATAGGTCCAAACACTGGTGGTATAAGCTTCCAGTAGTACTGACAAGAAAACAAAGGCTAAATGAACTTTGATCAATCCTTATTCACACATTTATCAGACATCATTAAAAGAACAAACCAGACATTAAGTTGGAAAATAATTTGTGAGTATTTTGAAGTGTCATCATCACAATCATGAAGTTGTTAATGATGATTTTGATAATTAATTTATCAAAGTGATGTTTCATGTAGCACCTACTAACCAACATAGGTTTTTCATTATATAACTAAAAGGTTTAAACTAGATGAGATTTACAATGAAACATCCTCATAAGTAATACACTGTGACCTAGACAACATGTATACAAAAGAGATTTTTGGAGTAAGGTGTTGTGATAATATAGGGACAGTTAGTGTACTTTGTTGGTTACACACTGACTTCTGCAATAGCTCAGTAAGCAGAAAGCATCAGCGTACCGTGTGAAATCTGAGATGTATGCACATAGTTTTGTTTGGCATCATGCATCTGTAAACTTTCAACATTTTTTGCTTCTTTTCAAAAACCCCTTAACCAATTTCATTGAAATTTTGCAAAACTTTCCCAGGCCAAAAATGAACCAAAATAAAGAATTATATGGTCCCCAGCATGCAGGGGCCTGAGGGACCTGAGGGGCCATGCCAAAAGGGGTAAAATTGACTCAGCTTTTCAAAAATCTTTTTTTCAACACCCAGAATCAAATGCTCTTAATAAATGGAAAAACCTTGGAGACCATGGTCTCACATTTCCCCTTGGGCAGGGGGTAAAGTTTACTTTAGTTATTATAAGAAAAGTACATTTTTAGTATTATTTGTTTGATTTCCAATGGAAATATTTCAAACATGGTTAGAATTATGAGCAATGGATGACAGCTTGATGTTATGCATATACTGATTTTGGCTGACCCCAAGGGACTGAGGGACAGGACCAAAAAGGTTCAGATTGACTCAAATTTCAAAAATCTTTCTCCCAATACCCAGATATGGTAGAATCAAATGCTTTTCATGTTTGGAAGAGTTTTAAGGTGCTTTGCGAAAATTGTGAATTTCATGACTTTGAAGGAGGTAAGGTTGACTATAGTTTTGATAGGAAAATTGCGTTTATGAGCAAAACATTATTTATTTTCCTATGGAAATGACTTGGTAAGAATTATTAGTATAGAATGACAGTTTTGATGGTATGCATATATTGACACTGGCTTACTGTTGTCAATGTCACAATTTCTTTTTAATGAAACTTTAAAAGCTTAGCCTAAAACCTTTATATTGAATATTGCTCTCTCTATATATTGCTTGCTCTAAAGGTCTCTTGTTTAGTATTGTGACCTTGGGCAAGGTGATTTACAGCAGTTGTGTTGGATGATGTGTGACAGGTCTCAAACATGTTGTTGCATCATCGTAGATAAAATTTGTGGCAACAATTTATAAACAACAAAAAGTGGTGTCCATCATAATCAGTTCTACACATAAATGCTGATGCTGTAAGTTTGATGAAGAATGCATCTTAATATTTCAGATATGATAGTACATGGAAGTCAGAGAAGTAGGTAGCATGGACAAAACACATGCTCCACCCAATAACTTGCTTCACTCCTATTGACAAAATACATTTAAGTTGTGAGCGTAAATGCTGCTTCTTCTTCAGCTTGAATGAAACGTTTAAAGACTTCGTTGAATTTTTTCCAAATTGATTTTTGTGAAATGATGCTCTTCGTTTAAGGAGTTGGCATTTACTGCTCCAGGCATTGACCAATCCAATCTTTTCTTACCAATGAGCCCAGGCCTATTTAATTTGAAATTCATAAACATTATCTGTACAAATCATCAAATTTTGCGGCAAGAAAGTTGACGTCACCAGTAAAATAAGATATTGGGAGTTTCATGCCAAATCGATTCAAAATTGTTATCTGGTCATGTCCTCTTGTTTTTATGGCAATGACTGCAATGAAATAAAATGGTTCGAAATTAA
The DNA here is from genome assembly GCF_031769215.1 of Ylistrum balloti. Classification (NCBI taxonomy): domain Eukaryota; kingdom Metazoa; phylum Mollusca; class Bivalvia; order Pectinida; family Pectinidae; genus Ylistrum; species Ylistrum balloti. Next base: position 994,816 of record NW_026782025.1, read on the forward strand.
ATTAGTGTGAGGACATACCTTGTTTTGGAGCATCCTCTGATTCTATGGGATCATTGTTAAGCAGACTTGTCTACTTTCTATGATAACTCTTCACCATTGTCTACACTGTACTTTATCACAGTTGAAACTAATTAAATCTACTGTTATAAACCTTACACCCAGTTAAAATATCTTCGTTTTGAATTACCTCCCCTTCGTAAATTGCCATTATCTTCCTGTGTGATGTCAGTCTATTTCCTATGTACAAAGGAATAGATATAAAAATACTGCAGCTATTGATTCTGATAATGCTCTAGATTGGAATTTTATATGGTCAGCATGAGAGTAGGTACACAAGTATGTATGTGTATTCATTGTATTTGTATGTGTTTTTTAATTATGTATCATTTTAATTCCTGAACAAAAGAAACACGACCATTAATTTCAGTGTTTAAAGTGTTCAGAATTGCTGAAGTTTGTTAAATTTATCCTGACTGAACCATCATATTACCCTTTTCTTCCTTAACAGTAGTCCTAGTTAATAATTGTGTTCATTTTATCCATATTCTCAATTTCAAGTTATCTTGAATTTTTTTATATGTTAAGAAATCATGATTTATATTAGAACCTCAAAAAGCTTCGAACATGATTTCAAAATAAGTGTTTTTTCTTTAACAATTGGACTATTTGCTATTTTGTGAAGTTTTGTACATGTTTACTAACAATATCACACCTGCCAACATTGCCTTGGTGTCTTACTGCTGTTAGTAGTTTCACAGTAGATTGTCAAGTATACTGTAAGTAGGCTGACAATTCATCGTTTCTTGTATCAAATCAAGGCTTGTAACCCTAAACTCTTCCATATTGTGATAGTTTTCTAGTGTCATATTTTAGAAGTTGATTAATGTGATGGTAATTCTGTCATATTGTAGAAGATTATGTGATATATACATTGAAATTGTATATTTCTATCAAGTGTAGATGTTGATTTGTTTTGTTATGTGATGTTTTTGACCCTCAGAAAATATCCACCATTTAATAAATTATTCACTCATGTTTGATAGAGCCCACCTAAAACTTTGCTTTCAGTGAGGATCTTGGATTTGTTTGAAGAAATAACTGGATTTTATTGAATCTTGCCTGGTTTCAAACTCAATTGTTCCTCAATAGCTTTATGCTTAGCATAATTCTTCATAGTGCAAATTTTCTTATTTTTAAAAAACATATATTTTTTTCATTTTCTTAGTTATGAGTCCAACATTGGAAAAGATCCTGAGAAGGAGAAGGTGAAACCTCGATTCTCTCGTACCATCCTCTTTGTAGAAGACTACCTATTTAATGTTGTCACCCAAGAAGGTGCCTTTGTTGACAGAAAACAAAACAAACTCACATTTGAGGTGAGGATTTTCATTTCCTTGAAGCTTTAAAACTTTTTGATTCTGTTATGCTTTAAGTCCTTTTCAATTCATGAATTGAAAAGGATCTCAGCTTACATCAAATTGACGAGTCTTGAGTAGTTGCATGTGGTATGTTATTATCACATCTGACAGCATACATTATAGCAACTGACAATGTTTTCATTCTTGTTAGTCTTCAATTAATTATTCTGTTTCCCATTTTAGTGTCTTCAATTGATCTGCTGCTTCTTGTTTTAGTGTTGTGAATTGGGTATACCACCTCTCTTTGAGTGTTATGGATTTCCTATACTGTACAACTTTTAAGTCTTGTTTTAGTCTAGTGAATTTACTGAACAGTATTCTGTTTTATTGTGACAGTTATCTGTATATGCAATACCACTTCCTGTTTTGGTGATGTGAATTGACTACCACTTCCTGTTTTGGTAATGTGAATTGACTACCACTTCCTGTTTTGGTAATGTGAATTGACTACCACTTCCTGTTTTGGTAATGTGAATTGACTACCACTTCCTGTTTTGGTAATGTGAATTGACTACCACTTCCTGTCTTGGATGTGAATTGACTACCACTTCCTGTCTTGGTGATGTGAATTGACAACCACTTCCTGTCTTGGTGATGTGAATTGACTACCACTTCCTGTCTTGGATGTGAATTGACAACCACTCTCTGATTTAGGGTGGTGAATTATTTGTGCCACTTCTTGTTTTAGTTTTACTGTGATGAATTGGCTGTATGATTTCCTGTTTTAAAGTTGGAATTGACTATACCACTTCCTGTTTTGGTGTAGTGAATTGATAATATCACTTCCTGTTTTATTGGGATGAATTGGCTGTATGAGTCCCTGATTTAAAGTTGGAATTGACTATACCACTTTCTGTTTTGGTGTAGTGAATTGATAATATCACTTCCTGTTTTAAAGTTGGAAATTGACTATACCACTTCCTGTTTTGGTGTAGTGAATTGATGATATCACTTCCTGTTTTATTGGGATGAATTGAATCCAACTTTCTGATTTTATATTTAGCATTTTCCTGTTTTAGGTGGTGAATGTAGTCACAACTTTCTGACATAGTATAGTGAACTAACTTTACAACTTCCTGACATAGTATGGTGAACTGACTGTACATTTTCCTGTTTTAGGTGGTGAATTTGACCACATCTTTCTGACATAGTATAGTGAACTGACTTCACAACTTCCTGATATAGTATGGTGAACTGACTTTACATTTTCCTGTTTTAGGTGGTGCATTTGACCACATCTTTCTGACATAGTATAGTGAACTGACTTCACAACTTCCTGATATAGTATGGTGAACTGACTTTACATTTTCCTGTTTTAGGTGGTGCTTTTGACCACATCTTTCTGACATAGTATAGTGAACTGACTTAACAACTTCCTGACATAGTATGGTGAACTGACTGTACATTTTCCTGTTTTAGGTGGTGAATTTGACCACATCTTTCTGACATAGTATAGTGAACTGACTTCACAACTTCCTGATATAGTATGGTGAACTGACTTTACATTTTCCTGTTTTAGGTGGTGAATTTGACCACAAGTTCTTAATTTACTATGGTGAACCGACTTTACAATTTCCTGTTTTAGGTGGTGAATTTGGCTAAGCAACTGATCTACTTTGGATTTTACTCATTCAGTAATCTCCTCCGCCTTACCAAAACTCTTCTCAACATCCTGGATTTTGCACCAGAGAAGGAAATACACGGTGTTGGTAAAGTGAGGCAACCTGTCTCCCTCAGTGACCATGGTAACCAGATTTCTTAGATATAGATTTATAATATTATACATAAATCTGATTTCATCCCTTTTGTCAATATTTTTGAAATCACTGCCCCTTTTTGCTAAACTATTTGGTTTTTTTCATGACAGCCTAATATTGAGAGATAGACAGGACACTGCAATTGAAGACATTCCTGTTAAGTGAAACACAGTTGTAAACCACTCTCATAATATGGAACATGTTACTTTCTCTTATTCATCCTGATTATTTCCCCCCTTGGTGTCAATTGAAAAATTATTTAACATCTATGTGAACAGTAAATTCTGCAAAACATCCAAAGCTGTCTCAAATGTGATATGAATAGAAATTTTTATACTGACCAAGCTCTGACAATATTATGTCCAGTGAATGTTAAGTCCTGAAAGAATTTTGTATTGACAAGGCCCTGACAAGCTATTCCAAATAATGTCTTGATAATAGAGAATGTTGTTATGAACAGGTCTGATAATGCCTCATCCAATGTGATATGGATAGAAAGTGAGACTTTAGCATAGTGATACCCAATAAGATATTGATAGAGAATTTTGTATTGAACAGGTCCTGATAAAGCTATTTCCAATGTGATCTCCACACGAGGCAATGGTGATGCAGCCGAGGCTGATACTCTTGTTATGGACACCAAGCTAAAAATCATTGAAATACTAAAGGTAAGTCTGTACCCTGCAGACATGGACATTTATATGTACAACACCTGTGTGAACTTGGCAAGTTGGTGTATCTACAGCTAATGACGAAATGATAAAGCTGATATGCCCTCTTAGATAAATAATTTAAAAGCAATTTCCTGAAAAAAAATTGATAAAATTTAATCACATGGTTCTTCCTGAAGTTGCAGCATTATTATGATATACTGGTTGGAGCAGTAAGCTGCTATGTCATGTATATTTACACAATAATGAAATAAATGTGAAATATAACCTAAGTTCACAATTTTTACAAAATTTAGCGACATGCCAGGATGTCCTGATAAAATATATGGTTATAGCTTGATTATAGAGTACAAACAAATGACCATTTTTTGATTGGCTACTGAGTCCAATTTTGTACCACAATTACCTTGAGAATTTGTTGGATGCACTCCACAGATAGTAAAAGTAGTTTAAAACTCCTAGATAATATCTCCAGCACACAGGCAAGTCTGAAAAATGGAAATAACATTCTATTGCCAACAACAAGTTGAATGTTAGTTTCCATGGTAAGGAAGGTACGGCAGAGATTTCAAAACCTGGCAACCACACCCTATGTATTGAACAGATATTGCGACAATTTAGGATGAGTAAAAATATTACAATAATGTTTACGGCTATGTCTTGTCAACAAAGCACAACCATTGATTAAACGATGTGTTCATAGATAATCTGAAAATGTGTTCCGCTGGTTTAAAGAAATTGGTCAAAATCTCCTCTCTATTGTAGTTCTGATGTTCAAAAGAATTGTTGATCATTTCAATCCCATCTCTCAATTGCCTGGTTCTTTGACAACAGTCATGAAGAACTCCACAATAAGTGGAGTCTCAGTCAGTTGAAATGTATCCAGAACTCCAACATCTGGTTAAAAAAGCCTGATGGACTATTTTATGTTTGCACAAAAGAAAAAAACAAAAGAAGAAAAAAGAAAGAGAAAGAAATAACAATTTAGTATTTTATTAGAAATTTGTTATCTTCCTTGCTTTTATTAATCATACTTCTGGAAAATTTGGTTGTGTCAGTAGTTGGAAGTACATTTACATAATTATGAAGTATTCAGTGTTGATTAGCTAGAGCATTTAATTGTACACTGTACTTAGTGTAGGTAATAGTTAAGCATTTAAATATACATGTATATAGTTTATTGTAGATAATCAAATGTGTTTTAATGTATAGATTCTTCACAATTTAGCTGTTGGAAATATAGTTCTTTTAAATATGTTGCACAAGAGTTTTTGATATGTTTTTGTAATCAATGTTACTACTAATTAATTAACACTGATTTGATGATGCACCATTGATGTTTATAGAACACCAAATAGTAGTTATCCCTTTCAACAGGTAAGACATACGACGTTAAATTTGAAAAACTGTTAAAAAGAAATGGAGATGGTGAGGTAAACTTGTTCTTGATAAACTACGATATTCAAAAAATAGAAATGAGGTAGAGTGGGGTGAGGTAGATAAATTTAGCAAGAACAGTAAAAATAAAGGAGGAGGGGTGGAGCTGACTAATTTTGTGTGAACTGTTCAGTATAGGAAGGGTTTTGGAAGGCTGCTGTAAAAAGAATTATTTGATATATAAAGGAGGAATGGGTTATGATTTTTATATAATACATGTAGGAGGAAAAAACATTTTCCGGGTTATGGTGGTAGTGGTTGGGTTAGGGGTAGTGATAGCTGAATAGCTGTATTATGTTACTTGCATGGTTAGAGCCTTTTCTTCTTAATTTGTTTTCTTTCTTATTCCAGAATATCAAATATCAGATTAATTTCCATAATATCTTTGAACGCGTTTCAGTAGCCGGCAATGTCATCTAAGAAAGGCCAGTCAAAATACTAAAATTTGGATTAAGTTTGAAACCAAGTTATTTGGAATAGGTGGTCTGTAGTATTGGTTGTTTACACTGTTAGAACATATGGTAAAGTTGGTATACATCCATGTTGTATTTTCTTTCCAGTTTATAACTGATGTGCGACTGGATTATCGTATCACATGCCTTCTGTCCATTTTCAAAGGAGAATTTGACGAGAACAATGTTTTACGGGATGAGGACGGTAATGGACTTTAAGTGGTCTTGATACTATTTGTAAGGTGGCCGGTTGGGGGCGATTGGTTTGCCTTGTTGATTGGTGGTCTGGAATTTTAACGGCATGGACCCAGACTTTTGTATACTAAACACTGTTTATTTTTCTTTCAGATACAGTTTTCTTTCTTGCTGTTCTATGTTTTGCAACAGTGCAGTTGATTTTGAAAAGAATTTTAAAAAAAAATTTGAAATTTTGTTTTGATTTTAAAGCCACAATTCTGATGCTTTGAAGAAGTTTTACCTCACAAAGCTTGTCTTTGTAAACCCATACTTAATGTTGCCTGTTATTAAATAGTAACAACTAACATTTATCTATTATTACCCACTTCACCTGATTATCAGGGTTATGATAGCTGTGCCTCATAAGGATAGATTCTTCATGAAATCTCTGTCCTACCTTACACATCCTCTTTTTTTACCAGAAAGGCATTAAAGTTAGCTAAATCTTTGAAACTGTTTTAGATTCATGTGTAATGTTTTAGATTCAAGTGTAAACAGTTTTGAAGTCAGCAAAGCAGCTTATTTCAGAACATTCGCTTCAGATTGGTAATATCGGTAGAATAGAAGTTCTTATAACACAACCAGTGGAAGAGTAATCTTCTGCTGGTTTTGATATATGAACTTTTGTTCCAGCAAAGCAGCATATTGTTAGTTTTGAGTCAGTGGGTGGTCTTATCACAAGACAATGAGAAAGCAAAAGCAATATACAAGGGTTGGCCTATAACCTGGCTTGGTATTTTTGCTGGATAAATACAGTGATTTTTCATTACCTTGTAATAGGATCATCCCTTACTTTAAATCAGAAATTTAATCTTGGTCACATGGGTGTACATGTATTGCAGGGTAAATAGGGAAGTTTCACTTTAGCAAATTGGTTTTTATTGAAGTATCGGAAAAGCTTGAAAATACTGTAAAATCATAGGTCTTTGTGGGGCTCCTTAAAAATCGCCATTTTGCAGACACTTGATTTTGTGAATAAACATAACTCAATAAATCTGGGTGTACTAGTTTTAAGAGTTTGTTAGCATCATCCCGTCTCCCTCATCCCTCGTGGAAAATTAATAAAAAAGAATGTTAAAGAACAAGAAATGACAGAATATCACAAGGGAAATAACCCAGTGTAAGACTGCCTCACAGCTATTAAAACCCACAGTATATAAGGTACACTAGTGGAGTGGGTGTTCTGTAGTAGATAGATGATCCTGATTCCTGTCACCGTGCACGCAAAGTCACAGCTGTACTACTGCTTACACATACAACAGCTGGTGGTAGTAGGCAAACTCTGGATACACCATGTATAGAGAACCAATGTCTGCCTCATTATTAGTGCCTTTTGTTGTTTCCTTATATGGTGGGTCTGGAATTAACATGATCATTTAAAATCACATTACGTTGTGCATTTGGGTTGATTTGCATTTTGGATTTTGTTTTTAAAAAAATTCAGTGTTAATGAAAAACATTTTGAATGTTATTTGTAACTGCTTTCAAAATGTTAAGTGATAATTTGAATATTGTAATCGTTACAGTATGATCAAAGCATTAATACCAGATCTTCTGATATGATCAACAGGGGCATCATAAAAATTCTGATGCATTGATTGGATTCTAATCTAGTTACACTAACAGCATGGCGATTCATTTGAGAGTATGTTTGCCTGAGCAGTAATCTACTTATAACATAGTATGTAGATTGAACTTTAATAACCTACACTGTATTGGTAGCGTCTGGGACCTACCCTAATTACTATCAATCAACCTAGTAGCAGTTGCTACTTCCATATGTATTTATCTGTGTGTGCCCTGTATGTTCCCTGTTCATCTTTTTCAGTATTTAATGCATGTACGTTTGGACTACCGTTTAACTTGGATTCTCTCCATGTTCAAAAGTCAAATTGAACAACAACCCTGGATCAACAGCAGCGATGAGGATGAGCTCAGTGGGTTTAGTTTAAAAGAATGGCTGTCTGTTGGCACCACCCGTATATAACCCAGTGTCATACTAAATTTTTTATTTTTGCATCCCATTATCATTGTTGTGAGTCTGTACATTATCCCAGTTGTATAGTGTATATTACATACTAGCCATTCTTCCCTCCTACCATCTGTATAACAAGCTATTTGTCCACATAATGTGTTAATAACATTCTCCAAACAAAACTTTTTTTGGTTGATATGAAGTGGGTCCCTTTTTTTCGGGATGGGGAAAAGAAATGAACTATTGGGAAAAAGAAATATGAGTAACTACAAAAACAATTAGAAACATTAAAAATATGATTTTCACAGCGAATGTGTTCCCCTATTGACCTAAAAAGGCCCATTCCCTTATTAACCCAAAAAGGCACACCAGCGGACATTGGTTAGGTTTATAGAATTTTGTAGTACTTTGATCATGTCATGATGAGATGAGAGATTTGTAGAGTCTGTAGTTATTAGACTTCATTGGTGGTACCCTATTACTAAATTAACAAATGTATCCCTAATGATTCTTGATCTGGCGAGTATTTATGTGGGCCTAATGATTCTAATTTCTTGATCTGGCGAGTATTTATGTGGGCCTAATGATTCAAATTTCTTGATCTGTCGAGTATTTATGTGGGCCTAATGATTCTAATTTCTTGATCTGGCGAGTATTTATGTGGGCCTAATGATTCTAATTTCTTGATCTGGCGAGTATTTATGTGGGCCTAATGATTCTAATTTCTTGATCTGGCGAGTATTTATGTGGCCCTAATGATTCAAATTTTTATGTGGGCCTAATGATTCTAATGATCTGGCGAGTATTTATGTGGGCCTAATGATTCTAATTTCTTGATCTGGCGAGTATTTATGTGGCCCTAATGATTCAAATTTCTTGATCTATAGAGTATTTATGTGGCCCTAATGATTCTAATTTCTTGATCTGGCGAGTATTTATGTGGGCCTAATGATTCTAATTTCTTGATCTGGCGAGTATTTATGTGGCCCTAATGATTCTAATTTCTTGATCTGGCGAGTATTTATGTGGGCCTAATGATTCTAATTTCTTGATCTGGCGAGTGTTTATGTGGCCCTAATGATTCTAATTTCTTGATCTGGTGAGTATTTATGTGGGCCTAATGATTCTAATTTCTTGATCTGGCGAGTATTTATGTGGGCCTAATGATTCTAATTTCTTGATCTGGCGAGTATTTATGTGGGCCTAATGATTCTAATTTCTTGATCTGGTGAGTATTTATGTGGGCCTAATGATTCAAATTTCTTGATCTGTCGAGTATTTATGTGGGCCTAATGATTCTAATTTCTTGATCTGGCGAGTATTTATGTGGCCCTAATGATTCTAATTTCTTGATCTGGTGAGTATTTATGTGGGCCTAATGATTCTAATTTCTTGATCTGGCGAGTATTTATGTGGGCCTAATGATTCTAATTTCTTGATCTGGCGAGTATTTATGTGGGCCTAATGATTCTAATTTCTTGATCTGGCGAGTATTTATGTGGCCCTAATGATTCTAATTTCTTGATCTATAGAGTATTTATGTGGCCCTAATGATTCTAATTTCTTGATCTGGCGAGTATTTATGTGGGCCTAATGATTCTAATTTCTTGATCTGGCGAGTATTTATGTGGCCCTAATGATTCTAATTTCTTGATCTATAGAGTATTTATGTGGCCTAATGATTCTAAATGAGTATTTATGTGGGCCTAATGATTCTTGATTTATGTGGCTATAGAGTATTTATGTGGCCCTAATGATTCTAATTTCTTGATCTATAGAGTATTTATGTGGCCCTAATGATTCTAATTTCTTGATCTATAGAGTATTTATGTGGGCCTAATGATTCTAATTTCTCTGTATTTATGTGGCCCTAATGATTCTTGATCTATAGAGTATTTATGTGGGCCTAATATTCTAATTTCTTGATCTATAGAGTATTTATGTGGGCCTAATGATTCAAATTTCTTGATCTGGCGAGTATTTATGTGGGCCTAATGATTCTAATTTCTTGATCTATAGAGTATTTATGTGGCCCTAATGATTCTAATTTCTTGATCTGGAGTATTTATGTGGCCCTAATGATTCTAATTTCTTGATCTGTCGAGTATTTATGTGGCCCTAATGATTCTAATTTCTTGATCTGGCGAGTATTTATGTGGGCCTAATGATTCAAATTTCTTGATCTGGTGAGTATTTATGTGGCCCTAATGATTCTTGATCTATAGAGTATTTATGTGGCCCTAATGATTCTAATTTCTTGATCTATAGAGTATTTATGTGGCCCTAATGATTCTAATTTCTTGATCTATAGAGTATTTATGTGGGCCTAATGATGCTAATTTCTTGATCTGGCGAGTATTTATGTGGGCCTAATGATTCTAATTTGGGCCTTGATCTAATTTCTTGAGAGTATTTATGTGGGCCTAATGATTCTAATTTCTTGATCTATAGAGTATTTATGTGGCCCTAATGATTCTAATTTCTTGATCTGTCGAGTATTTATGTGGCCCTAATGATTCTAATTTCTTGATCTGGCGAGTATTTATGTGGGCCTAATGATTCAAATTTCTTGATCTGGCGAGTATTTATGTGGCCCTAATGATTCTAATTTCTTGATCTATAGAGTATTTATGTGGGCCTAATGATTCAAATTTCTTGATCTGGCGAGTATTTATGTGGGCCTAATGATTCAAATTTCTTGATCTATAGAGTATTTATGTGGCCCTAATGATTCTAATTTCTTGATCTATAGAGTATTTATGTGGCCCTAATGATTCTAATTTCTTGATCTGTCGAGTATTTATGTGGCCCTAATGATTCTAATTTCTTGATCTGGCGAGTATTTATGTGGGCCTAATGATTCTAATTTCTTGATCTATAGAGTATTTATGTGGCCCTAATGATTCTAATTTCTTGATCTATAATGAGTATTTATGTGGCCCTAATGATGATCTAATTTCTTGATCTAATTTCTTGATCTGGCGAGTATTTATGTGGCCCTAATGATTCTAATTTCTTGATCTATGTGGCCCTAATGATTCTTGTATTTATGTGGCCCTAATGATTCTAATTTCTTGATCTGGCGAGTATTTATGTGGCCCTAATGATTCTAATTTCTTGATCTGGCGAGTATTTATGTGGGCCTAATGATTCTAATTTCTTGATCTATAGAGTATTTATGTGGCCCTAATGATTCTAATTTCTTGATCTGGCGAGTATTTATGTGGGCCTAATGATTCTAATTTCTTGATCTGGCGAGTATTTATGTGGCCCTAATGATTCAAATTTCTTGATCTATAGAGTATTTATGTGGCCCTAATGATTCTAATTTCTTGATCTGGCGAGTATTTATGTGGGCCTAATGATTCTAATTTCTTGATCTATAGAGTATTTATGTGGCCCTAATGATTCTTGATCTATAGAGTATTTATGTGGCCCTAATGATTCTAATTTCTTGATCTATAGAGTATTTATGTGGCCCTAATGATTCTAATTTCTTGATCTATAGAGTATTTATGTGGGCCTAATGATGCTAATTTCTTGATCTGGCGAGTATTTATGTGGCCCTAATGATTCTTGATCTATAGAGTATTTATGTGGGCCTAATATTCTAATTTCTTGATCTATAGAGTATTTATGTGGGCCTAATGATTCAAATTTCTTGATCTGGCGAGTATTTATGTGGGCCTAATGATTCTAATTTCTTGATCTATAGAGTATTTATGTGGCCCTAATGATTCTAATTTCTTGATCTATGGAGTATTTATGTGGCCCTAATGATTCTAATTTCTTGATCTGTCGAGTATTTATGTGGCCCTAATGATTCTAATTTCTTGATCTGGCGAGTATTTATGTGGGCCTAATGATTCAAATTTCTTGATCTGGTGAGTATTTATGTGGCCCTAATGATTCTTGATCTATAGAGTATTTATGTGGCCCTAATGATTCTAATTTCTTGATCTATAGAGTATTTATGTGGCCCTAATGATTCTAATTTCTTGATCTATAGAGTATTTATGTGGGCCTAATGATGCTAATTTCTTGATCTGGCGAGTATTTATGTGGCCCTAATGATTCTTGATCTATAGAGTATTTATGTGGGCCTAATATTCTAATTTCTTGATCTATAGAGTATTTATGTGGGCCTAATGATTCAAATTTCTTGATCTGGCGAGTATTTATGTGGGCCTAATGATTCTAATTTCTTGATCTATAGAGTATTTATGTGGCCCTAATGATTCTAATTTCTTGATCTATAGAGTATTTATGTGGCCCTAATGATTCTAATTTCTTGATCTGTCGAGTATTTATGTGGCCCTAATGATTCTAATTTCTTGATCTGGCGAGTATTTATGTGGGCCTAATGATTCAAATTTCTTGATCTGGTGAGTATTTATGTGGCCCTAATGATTCTAATTTCTTGATCTGGCGAGTATTTATGTGGCCCTAATGATTCTAATTTCTTGATCTATAGAGTATTTATGTGGGCCTAATGATTCAAATTTCTTGATCTGGCGAGTATTTATGTGGGCCTAATGATTCTAATTTCTTGATCTATAGAGTATTTATGTGGCCCTAATGATTCTAATTTCTTGATCTATAGAGTATTTATGTGGCCCTAATGATTCTAATTTCTTGATCTGTCGAGTATTTATGTGGCCCTAATGATTCTAATTTCTTGATCTGGCGAGTATTTATGTGGGCCTAATGATTCAAATTTCTTGATCTGGTGAGTATTTATGTGGCCCTAATGATTCTAATTTCTTGATCTATAGAGTATTTATGTGGCCCTAATGATTCTTGATCTATAGAGTATTCATGTGGCCCTAATGATTCTAATTTCTTGATCTATAGAGTATTTATGTGGGCCTAATGATTCTAATTTCTTGATCTGGCGAGTATTTATGTGGCCCTAATGATTCTAATTTCTTGATCTGGCGAGTATTTATGTGGCCCTAATGATTCTTGATCTATAGAGTATTCATGTGGCCCTAATGATTCTAATTTCTTGATCTGGCGAGTATTTATGTGGCCCTAATGATTCTAATTTCTTGATCTGGCGAGTATTTATGTGGCCCTAATGATTCTTGATCTATAGAGTATTCATGTGGCCCTAATGATTCTAATTTCTTGATCTGGCGAGTATTTATGTGAGCCTAATGATTCTTGATCTATAGAGTATTTATGTTAGCCTAGCTTGCCATTCAATCAAATTTTTCCTTAAACAAAAAAGATTTTACATTAGAGGGACATGGATCAAATATTTCCTGCAGTCTCTATCAAATGATTTCTCTATAATGATTATGTTTGTTGTTATATATTGATTTATATGAAACTTATTTTCAATCTGATCCATCAATTTTGTCTTGTTAAGTAGATGAGGATGAAAAAGGATTTATCATCAAATTTATATGTGTTAAGATTAACAGTTTTACAGTCCTAGTGAAATTCAACGAGCCTACAGCAATGAACATTGTTAGCAAAAAGTATTGAGAATAAGGACTTGGAAAATAAGAAAAAAAATAGAAAAATTATTTTCACTTTTGAGAAACAAGAACTGAGAAAATTAGGAGAAAAAGAATACATGGTGAAAAATTGAGATATTATTTTAATAAGAACAAAGAAATTTAGAGGAAAATGGAAAGATTATTCTTACTTTGAGAAATAAGGACTAAAATAAAGGGAAAAAATGGAAAGTTCTTTTCTTTTTTTAAGTACTTTTGTCTTTCTATCTAAGATTATCCAAAGGATTTATGATTGTTTTACAGCTCAAATGAAAGAAAAATGTGAATTAAGACTGAAAGATTTTCACTCAGTTTGGTATTGTCTGTCATATCATGGAGAATACAATGTGTGGTTCTTGAGAGAAAGATAATTAAAACAACAATGTGTAAAGAGAGAAAATCACAGTATCTATAGGTGTATAAATTCCTATTTTTAAAATTCAAATATTCAAAACATCTACTGGTATTTATTCTTATTAACGTATAGTTATAGTGACTTGACCTCACCTTTTGTAATGATCATGTATGTTTGTTTAAATTTGACAAACACTTCCAATATAATGTTAGGAGAACTGATTCCCTTCTCTTCACCTTCTCTTTAATACCTGTCACACATTGTTATTTAGTAGCCTAGTGTATCTTAATTTATCCAGATGACCGTATTCTGTGTACTTTAACCATAACCTTCCTCCTATAATATACCTACTACAATGTCCTGATTAGTCCTTGTTCACAAATCTCCATCTTTTTGTACAAATAACAATCTATCTGCAGTAAACACAATATCAGATATTCAAATTGTTTTAATTTGTTAAATCCTTGGTTTCCATCTTTCTGCTTCATTCTTTAAAAATATATGCCTGATATAATAGGTTGTCTGTGGTGTCAGGCAAGAAGAGGAATTGACTTTGCGAAAGTGAGAGTACATGTACATATGTATTACGAAAATATTGCAGAAAGTTGCTGGAATTAATTTGGTGTGAAAAAATACATTCTTTACTGAAGTAATAGAAAATTCTACGACTTTCCAGGTGGTCTAAGACAAGGAAGAAATACACTAACTTGAGTAAATACAAAATTGATCATGCTATACAAGGAAGCTCTGCTTGTATAATGTCCTATCTTGATACCATTTGCCATCTTAAAGTATGCAGAAAAGATTTCTTTGTTGATATTGAAAAAATCTCTGGTAGATCACAATGTGATAGAACTACTGCTGAAATACCTGCTTGATTATCTGAGACATATCATTCTAACTGAGGAATAGTATTGCCATTTCACTAGATTATAAGTTTGACTTACCCGGTATTGGGGTACTTTTATTGTGTTAGGTATATTGAATAGAAAAGTTTTGTGTATCTGACGATAATGTACCACCATATGTTTATGATTGTTGAGCATGGTTCAATATTATAATACGCCAAATGTATCCCAATATTTGTCCATACATTATTGATGTTTGTATCATTTCATCTCTTATGTCATCCTTTACTTGTTTATTATTTTCAATGTGAAGTTTGATACTAGCTGCCATATTTTCTTTTGGTTAAATATATAGTTGTTGTCTAGTAGGTTTTGAGAAATGTTTTTTTCATAACAGTTTATGTTTGTTTGTGTATTATTTTGGTTTACATTGCATGCATCACTTATTTAGCTATTGCTTTCAATCTGCACTAATATTTGTTATCAAATTGTGAAATTATTTTATACATATTTTGAGAAATGAAAATTTAATCACTTCTTTGAATGGTCTGTTTGACATTCCAATGTTAACTATTTAAGTTAATTCTAGAAAGATTTCTTTTACTGGAATTGCCCAACTTATCAGGAAACATATTCATTTTATTGTTGAATTAAAAAAAATGAATGTTTTATAGTTTGATTCAAAAATAGAGATCAGTTTTTAAAATACAATATGAGTAATCATCTTTTATTTTGTTAAAATTTTATAAGCATTATCATGCCAAAAGACAAGAATTTATAATTGTGTACATAGAAGATATTTGTATGTACATCATTTATACAAGTATTTTTTCTTGTAATCTGTGTGTCTTCATTTTTTTCATATGTTTACCCGTATAATTCATGATTGGTTTACTTTGACAGGCCTTGACCTTGAAAGTATAGGTCAGCAGGCGGAGGAAATATTTGGAGGCAGGTAAGTTACAACCTTGGAAGTTTCAAAATTCGAAGCTGAGGAAAACAGTGTTTATCCAGTTATATTTATATTATGTGTTGCATTTGCCTATATGTCGTTAGTACAACAAATTGTAGTATATGAGACAGTATACTTCAATTTACAGTGATGAGGTCAGTGTATGAATACAGCTGATAGTGTCTCCAGTGTAAACAAACATGGCCACCAGTTATCATAAATAAAAAGAGCTTGCATACATACAATCCAATTTCAGGTATAATGTTTATGTCCTCTCACAAAAATGAATCTTCATTAAGGTCTTACATGAGAAATGTTTCTTCTTGTCAGAAAAAAGCTTTGAGTACAGCTTTGTCCACCATTTCACTCCCTAGTGAGGAAACTACTGATAAACAGAATGTAGACCTCGCTACTGCCGGTCAAATTGTATCTCATGATTAACCATGTGTTCAAAATACCCATGTCTCGCAGATCACATTCCCTAGTAATACATTAATGACACCAGCCCCAGGGTTCTTGCCAATGCAACATTTCATGGGTGTAGAGTATATTTTTCAAAATAGATAACAGAGGAAGATATCATTATTTTTACCACACTTATTGTCATGTCTAGCCATCCAATTGGTCATTTCATCCAAGCATTTCTTAGGAATTGCATCATGTGTAATGAATTTAATGCAATGAATTTCTTATTTTTATGGAAGCATTTAATATAATTTGACAGATTTTTGTCTAAAATAAAATCAAATTTGTGCAAAATCTGTATGTCATCTATGATGGCATTAGGGACGGTATTATTCTTTCTGGAAAATTTTGGCTGTTCTGGTATTTGAAGTTGATGATGTCAATGATATGGTAAGCAGCAAATTTAAACATGTTATTAGCTGCAATAAAAAAAAATCTTTATGAATGTAATTGTAAGCATTGAACTGTGACCAAATGGTAGTATACAGTCGATATCAATACAATTTGGGTGACAGATAAATAGTGTGTCACCAAATTGTATTCATATCGACTTTATACTACCATATGGTAATAGTTCAATGCTTAAATACACCCAAGCCTTGTAAGAAACTATATATATATCAGTAGAATTACCAACCAATACTATTTCATTAACCTGTAGTAAGTACCTCCTACCCTCCACTTCCACCTCCCCTCCACCTCCCCACCCCAACTTTTGAGACAGTACTTCTGTGTTGTGATGACCCATTAAAAATATAAGTATATTTGTTATAATTCTGTGATAACTTGTGATTTGAGTCTATATTATATGTCTGCTTCTTACAGCTCTACAACAGCTGAGTTAGACTTGGATGGTCAAGGGGGCAAGATGTTCTTGAGAGTCCTGCTTAACCTGGTGATGCACAACTACCCTACCCTGGTGTCTGGGGCACTACAGCTCCTTTTTAGACACTTCAGTCAGAGACAGGAAGTGTTACAGGCCTTCAAACAGGTAACTACTCCACCCTTGTGTCTTTTTAAGTCCGATACAGAAAGTCTTACAAGCCTGTAAACAAGTAAGCCAGAGACTGTAAGTCTTACCCTCAAACAGGTAATTTACTCCACCTTGTGCTTGTTTTAAGTGAAAGACAGGAAGTCTTAAGGCCTTTAAACAGGTAAGTAGGAGATAGTGAGTCTCACCCTCAAACAGGTAACTACTCATGTCTCCTATAAGTTGCAGACAGAAATTTTTACAGGACCTCTTATAGGTAACTACTTGGTTCTTGTTTATGGCACTTTGTGCATTCTGTTGATATATGTTTTTGGCAAAAACAAGTAATCCTGCAGTCCTTAAGGGGGCTGATATGCATTGCCAGAAAGGGTCATATTTAATGAAGTTTTTGATATCTCCTTCTCAATAATCAAGTATTGTAGAATCAAATACTCTTCATGGATGAAATGGTCTTAAGGTGCTTTTCTCTGGTTGACCCCCAAAGGGCTGATGGGCGTGGCTAATAAGGATCAAAATGACTGAAATTTCAAAACTATTCTCAATACCCAGATATTGTAGAATCAAATACTTTTGAAGGATGGGTGGGTCTGAATGTAAAACTTCCATCCCTGGACAAGTCTCATTCCTCATTTTCTCTTCTCTATACTACACATTCATTCCAATTGTTTCAGTTTGTGAGTTCACTCATGTGAGCGTTTAGGTCCCTGGGCCGCTTGTGCTCTTTTGGGTTCCTTATATTCCTGTTGCAACATCTCACTATAGAGACAGGGAGTCCTGCAAGCCTGTGTGTGTTTAACATCAAACCGATCTTACCTGAATTCAGGGACCTTTACATCTCAGTTTGAAGACTTGAGAAAAGACAAGACTTTGTACATATCCAATTCCAAGTGATTCTACTTGCTTGTTGTGTTTTAGGTGCAGCTGCTTGTGACAGCAGCTGATGTGGAGAACTACAAACAGATCAAAACAGACTTGGAAGACCTAAGGAATTTAGTGGAGAAATCAGAGCTCTGGGTTTACAAGTCAAAATCTGTTGCCGAGACACCCAAACCAAAGAAAAAAGCCAACGAATCTGGCAGTGGTGACAAGGTCAGATCTAGTTGTATGGTATTACAATAATGTAATGGTAATACTGCTTACAAGTCTTTGTCTGTCTAGAAAAGAATTAATAAAATATCTTTATGTTAGAGAGTATAAGTCAGTTAGGCAATCTCCCATGAGGCTCTGAATCTATACAGAATGGGAACATATGGTAATACAATACATTTTACACTGAACTATAACATTTGATTAGCTTGTGATCTTATGTTCATAGTTGTGAAAGTATTATTGCAGTTAAGATTCTTTCTCCTATAGAGATTTTTTATTTCAAATGACCTCAATCTTGCCAAGTCAAACTGCTGTACTATTTATACTTATCCCGATTCAGACTTTTATAACACCAGCAGAAAGTCCCGGTCTGACAAATTACGTCTAAATCTGAGATAAAGTGGTTTGATGAATTGTTTGAAAAGAGAGTACATTTTTCTAGGTTTACTGATAAAAATGAGTTAGCATTATGATATCATTACCATTCAGTGTGTTGATTTCCATTGTCGTCTTATTATAGGAGGACAAAGATGGAAAAGAGGGAAAGAAGAAGGCAAAAACACAGCCATCGATATGGGTTCGCATTGAAAAATAAAACAATAAAAAAACCACTAATATATTTAAAGTTACAATAAAATAAGTAAAGAGTTTTAGATTAGTAAGAAAGCAAAACCACAGCAACTGGTAAGTCACGGATAATCACTAATATTATCAAAGCCATGCTAGGTATGACATTTGTCTGAAAGTCAGATTGAGCATGCTGAGGTTTGGAAATTCATAACATTTGATTAACATCCTAGTTTTATCAAAAGTATTAGTTATATCTAATTGC
The DNA here is from genome assembly GCF_031769215.1 of Ylistrum balloti. Classification (NCBI taxonomy): domain Eukaryota; kingdom Metazoa; phylum Mollusca; class Bivalvia; order Pectinida; family Pectinidae; genus Ylistrum; species Ylistrum balloti. Next base: position 1,013,799 of record NW_026782025.1, read on the forward strand.
CATTTTAATAAGCCAAAATTTAGCCTGAACTCATCAAAAATTAAGATAAAAAAAGAAAAAAAAAATTTGCATGGAAATTTGCTTTTTGAGTTATATAAGCTAGTAAGTTTGGCTGTATTATAATTGTCAAATTTAAAAGTCAGGAATTAATATAACATTACATCAGATGGTATTGATATTTTTTTTTTCAGAATATATCTAAAGATCAAGGATCAGCCATAGATCTAGAACTGGGTCCTCCTATAGATGAACAGGCAAGCAAAAACTACAAACGTATCAAGGAGGTATGTTGACACTACAAACTATTAAATGACAAGGATATAAACCTCAGGCCTCAAATTTAAGGCTTTTTACTGGCTAATTGCAAGTAGAAATCCAAGAATTGCAAGTAGAAAAAATAATGACTTGCATTTTTTAGCAAATGGATTCATCAGATGCAAACTGTGAGTGCCTGTCTATTCCTAACATTTCACATAATTGAATTGTTTTGAGTTTTGATTTTCAAAGTGTAAATATTGGGACAAAGCAGTTCTTCTATAATGTTGATATATATTGGATGAAGCAAAGTAATACATTATAAATCACAAAACAAAACACATTATTAGAACATGGAAATTTGCGATAATAGCAAGTAAAAAGTCATTTTAGCAAGTACAAATTTAAGGCACTTGCTGTTTTCAGCAAGTGACAAAAATGTTAAATTTGAGGCCTGAACCTATCAGACTATATCACGGTAATGATTTCACTAAATCTTGGTCAATTTAAACTTTGAAATTAATTGAGAAAAATGACTATAATTGTGTTTTCCCATCAGACAAACGAAGTGAAAAAAAAAGAAAAAAAATGCTTGATAGCATGCTGCAAGATGCTATTTCTTTCACAGTGTCTTATTATTTAAAAACAAGTCAAGTGATGATATTCATATGAATGGTGGAAGTAATCCATATGGTAGTCTGTAGTTAAATGTGAGATGAAACCTAAGAAATAGAAATTATGAATCACTCAATTAATCCTACAACAGGTACCAGAGTAATGAAAAGGATTACTGGAATGAAATAAGCTGAATGATATAAAATTTTTGTTTTATGAAGTTTTTTCTACAAGATTTAATATGATTTGTAAAATGGCCGAACAGAGCAGAAGACCTGTGAGATTGATATCTTTACATGTCTGAGATTTTAATTTTTGTCACAGATATTACAGAGACTGACCAAGTTGTGTGTACAGAATACAAGTGAACCTGGTGTAAGAAAAGCAAGACGACATGAACAGCGTTTGCTGAGAAACATGAGTGCTCACTCTGCCATCCTTGAACTGCTCCAGATACCGTATGAACAGGTACTGATAAATATTGTAATTATATTTGTTTATAGAATGTTTTAAAAAAATATATTTCTCATAATGAGCAATATCCATTGTGAACACTTTGATAATAACTTCCACTGCCAATATGTCTCATTTCTTGAAATCATTTAAAAAATTTAATGGCATTGAGATATTGATCACATGACGTATATAACAGTAACTATACATATAATGATTCCATTTTGTACTATATTGCATTATGTGTGATTGTTGTTAATATACAGACTTCATATTTCAGAATGATGATACACGGATGCATGAGATCATGCGACTGGCTCATGAATTCCTGCAGAGTTTCTGTTTGGGTAACCCTCAAAATCAGGGCCTACTGCACCAGAGTCTTGACCTCTTCCTCACCCCAGGGGTATGTAGCACTGAAAAGAACAGACACATCTCATGATGTTAGAACATAGCCTTATGAAAGCCTGTACTTGAAAAAGTTTTGGTAATGGGGAAATATGTATAAACTTTGCTCCCCTATTTAACACTGATTTACTAGACATCTACAAGGCAAGAGCAAACAGTGTGTCTCCTCTAAACCTTAAGTTCATCTATTTGTATTATGATAAATTTCAACATATTCTCTTCATCCTATATTGGCTTAAAGCTTTCTGTTTCATTTTTTTAAACTGATTGCAAAATATCATCACAATAAACAAAATGTGTATGTTACTTTTATACCATGAACTGAATGGTTACAAAATAATTGACTACTTGTAGCTTCTGGAGGCTCGCACGATGCAGGCGATATTCCAGGATAATCTCAACTTGTGTACCGAAGTACAGGATCGGGTTATTCAGCACTTTGTCCACTGTATAGAGACGCATGGCAGACATGTACCATACCTCAAGTTCCTTCAGACTCTCGTTAAGACGGAGGGAGAATATATCAAGAAATGTCAGGATCTCGTCATGGCAGAGGTAAGTTTTTTATTCAATTTGGCTGTGATGTCTGAAGTCTAGACATGTTGGAACTGTCATAGGCCAGGATGATGGTGAATTTAAATTTTAAAGTTTTGTAAGCGAGATCTAGTTGAAATTGCTCAATTTTAATTAGGTGTTATTCTTATATCAACAAAACCTGCCCATTTATAGAAGTGCCACAAAATAACAGTACATAAAGCAGAATGAGAAGTGAAATTTTTAGTGTGGGTAATGTTGTATTTATAGCCTTCTGAATGCTATTTCTCCAAGTAGTGTTCATAATGGAACATGCATCAAAAACACAATATTGTTATCTCAGGTAAAGACTTTCTGGAAATACATCAAATGCATTCCATTTTAGTGTTGTCACATTTTAAATGTGTATGATCAAATTGTTTTATCGAACAAATAATTATCAAAATGTGAATATTTTGATTGAAAAGAGAACCACGGAAAATCTGTTCATGACTAAGAGAAAACGTGTGATTTTTCTCGTCTGAAATAGCTGGTGAATGCTGGTGAGGAAGTCCTCCTGTTTTACAATGACCGAGCATCATTTGAGGCCTTCCTAGATCTAATGAAGTCTGAGCGATACAGAACAGACCAGATGAGCCCCCTTGTCTACCACATCAACCTGGTACAGTTGCTGGCTCTCTGTACTGAGGGCAAGAATGTGTACACAGAGATCAAATGTCACTCCCTCCTCCCACTTGATGACATTGTCAGAGTTGTCACAGACAAGGACTGTATCCCGGAGGTAACATACATGATTTCACAACTACAGTTTATCTATACTATTAAACGCATTGTCAGAGCTACAAAAGACAACTGTTGAATTCCAATGATTTATTTTGTATGGTAAAAGTTTCAGTCTTCAGTGACCTAAGTATATTCCAGACTTAAACCTTGTACATTGCCATGTGCTTCTGATACAATGAGTTTCCCAACTCATGAACAACTGGTACATCAAAACTGAAGGTCTTCCATGCCTTTATTTCTGTTAAAGAAGTAAATCTTTATAACTTTTTGACATGTTTTTAGTATGATTCATAATGTGTCATTTCAGGTGAAAAGTGCATACATTAACTTTCTGAATCACTGTTATATTGACACGGAGGTGGAGATGAAGGAAATCTACACCAGCAATCACATGTGGACCCTGTTTGAGAACTTCCTAACAGATATGGGCACAGTTAGTTTCTACACCGATTTTATATTGCATTTAATCTTCAGTCAGCACAGCGTGCTAAGCCCCAAACTCTTACTCAAACGGGGGAGTTGGCTTGTCCGAAGATAGCCGAGATGTTCAACATAAAAATTTAGGGCCCTGTGATAGACTCTGACAGTGTGACATATATTGCAAGAAAGTGAGATAATTACAGAGAGTGAATGCTCTTTAGTTCTTGTGATTGAGGGGAAAGACTTTGAACAGATGAATTTGTAAAAAATATCTTTTTTCTTTTCACTATTTAACATTATGATGAAAATGACAAATGCTGAAAAAAGGGCTTTTTAATTAGAGTTGTTAAATAGCCGAAACTTACATGTTATGCAATTAAGAAAGGGGGAAAATTTATTTATTTAAATGGAGAAATTTTTTATGTATGTCAACTTTAGGACGTATTTGATCAATTCAAAGCAAGCTGCTGGAGCATTTTGCGTAAATTATGCCTCTCTATTCTACTCTTACATATTAGGTGTCAACAGCAACCCATGATCGACGCCATGCAGACACAGTGTTAGAAAGCTATGTGACAGAAATAGTGATGAACGTCATTCACACTTTCTTCAGCTCACCATTCTCCGACCAAACAACTCACCTCCAGGTAATATTATGAATTGACCTTCTATACGCTTGTCTGTATAGAAACAGTCTTCTGCTATGCTTTCTTACCCAATGTATTGCCATGAACAAGGTATTAACTGGGTCATATCTGAATGGTAGGTATAGTAAGTGAAAAATCAAGGTTCAAATACGTCATATTTATCTCTTACAACTTTAGGATGCATGTAGAATATAACACAGGGTCTCAAGAGGGGCGCAGCAAGCATTATAACACATGAAGGTCTTAAGAGGGGCGCAGCAAGTATATAACACATGAAGGTCTGAAGAGGGGCGCAGCAAGTATATAACACATGAAGGTCTTAAGAGGGGCGCAGCAAGTATATAACACATGAAGGTCTGAAGAGGGGCGCAGCAAGTATATAACACATGAAGGTCTTAAGAGGGGCGCAGCAAGTATATAACACATGAAGGTCTTAAGAGGGGCGCAGCAAGTATATAACACATGAAGGTCTCAAGAAGAAAGAACATAGTGGAGAAAAGCTAAAGAATAAGACTCAGTGACTTATTTTGTGTGATGTGGTTTGGTAGAGAGCAAGTACACATCTGGAGAGATCTTGATACAATGTCACGCTTGGTAATATGGCTGATGTGTCAGCTATAGTTTTCATCAGGTAAGTGGATGGTGAGACTTCACGTAGGATATCATACAAGTTAGATAGTAAGTTGGTGTGGATGAGCAAGTGACATTGTATTACTTATTTGGGCAATTTATGTTATGTGGTATAGTTAAGTAACCTTTATGTATGGTTTCAGAGAGCAAGCAACATTTTATGGTTTTAGAGAGCAAGAAACATTTTATTGTTTTAAAGAGCAAGCAATATATTGATTGCGTGGTTTGGAGAGAAAGCTACAGGGTCTAGTTGTTATGTTGAATAAGTTGATTGAGAACTGTATCTAGTAAGACTTTATACACACTCCAGAGTCACTGAAGACATTCTGATATGATCCAGTAATCTTCTAGCTGTTCATCATACATGGTAAAGGAACCACATCAGAAGGTTGATGTACACATTTTAAGAAGAATAATTTGAGTGTTAGATATTGCACAAAATTGTTGATCTGTGCATTTGTAAGGTGATGTGTAGATCACCTGTTAGACTGTGTAACTGTTGTACTTAACCTGGCCTTAACTCTAGCGAGTGTGAGGAACGTTTCGTGCTGGTTTTTTCGCAGTTTTGGCAGCATGGATTTTTCTTGAAGAACTGGAGGATACTTTAGGTTGAACATAACAGAATTTTAATCCTGAACAGTATCTTGTTCCAACCATAAAGATGAAACTTTTGCAAAAAATGTTACATGTTAAAAATACATGTTAAATAGCATTCATAATGATCAAAATCTAAAGTCTAATTATATGAAATGAGATATTAAACAACCAGATATTGGATATATTTGAATGGACGTTATCTTGAAGAATGGAAATTCAACATATTTCTCATATTTTAAAGCAGCATGATTGATACGTATCAATGTATTTTGATAGCTAGTTTGTAAGTTAAGTGATCAAGGTTATTTTATCTGCTAGATTGAGTAGAAACTGTTTACCCTAGAAAGATATACTTTATTATAACAAATAGTCGTAGAGAAACACTTTCAACATAAATGTACTTCTGTTGATTACCTCTACATTTATTCTGTTAATATGCACTTCTAACCAATCTTTTGTGCACGATATTGTTAACACAGAATTTGCTGAATCATTTAATGCCATTTTTCACTTACCTGATTTTTTAAAAACTTTTTTAATTTGCAGAGAAATTGATCAACCAGCAAAATTATTCAATTGGACATATGTTCCTCGCTTGTAATCTGTCCCCTAAAAATATAGACAGGTTATTAGTAATCATCTGAATTGTTTAAATGTGTGGTGTCTTTCGTCCTTTACATGTCCCATAATATTCTGTTCTTACTATATTAAGACACAGCTGTAGATAGACACATTAAAGTAAGTAAGACCCAATTAAAATTAGGGATACCCAATAGATACCCATACAGACAATATCTTACTGATTTCAACTATTATTTTCTGTTCCCTTTGTAGAACAAAGTAAGTCTGCCTGATTTGTTCTGTCACAGTGTTGTGTGGTTTTACTTGGCAACTTCAGCATTTCTTTTATCACAATATATACTCTCCTGAATTTAGATTATGTTTTCCCCGCTGCATCTTAACTCCCCATTAGATTTTAATGTACCCTTATATTATAATCCAACTCATGGTATGACTTTGTTCTGAATTACAGGAATACAACATGAAACTTAAGGTTACCTGAGTGCTTGTTTGATGTTAGTTGTTAATGATATAAACAATATTGGCCTTATTTGTGGTCTGGTCATTGGTTGAGGGACACCAATTTGTGTGTTTATTAAACAATCTGAATGACTAGAAACTTATCAACTGTGTGCTGTGATGTGTTTAATATCACTCACAAAGATTATATAAATATACTGATTTTTGACACTAAGGTATATATAGCATTCTGACCCAGTTTTGAGGTCAAAGGATCAGAGGTCTTGATATTTAGCTCATTACGTATCTCTGCTAGAATGCTATTTAAATGAATTTGTTAACCACTTACAAGTGCATAGAAGTTGGTTAAGTAAAAGGGGAGTGATCATACAGGCCCCAGATTAGGCCTCTTGTTCATGGATAACATTGACTTTAGTAGATCTGAAAGATGAGGTAATAAAGTGATGTCAACTGTCAGTGACAGTATTAATGACGTGTTACTGTAAAGGTCATGTTCTGATAAAGTGGACGATAATGAGTTTTATTATCAGTTATCTCATTTGTCTTGTAAATCATTGTACGAACAGTTCTATAGCTTGTTCAAAATCATCTAAATTTAGTGTTTCCTGTAATAGAAAGAAAATGAGAAAGGCAATGTTTAATGTTTTTAAGGTTTTGTATAATTGGATGGATGTTTGTCTGTTGTAATGCAGCTCATGTTTTAAAGTGAAAGTGAAAAAATTGATACATATGTAGAGAACTTTTCTTTCATATGATTTTATGAGGGGTTATGACTGTTTCCTGTTATATCATTTTGACTCATATCATATTACTACAACTTTTCTCATAAGTCATGTATCAGAAACTACAACCTTACTCATAAGTCATGTATCAGAAACTAAATAGAAGATCAGTAGGTTGGATACAGGCGTCTGATGAACATTTGATTTTAATTTATGTATTTTGATGTTTTGCAATAAGTAATAGCCATCCCTTACTTTAACAGAAAACAAGTTCTTATGATACTATGCATTTACACATGTTGATGCTCATGCTTCCATCTTTTCATGATGTGTTTATTTATATACATACAAGGCATGGAGATGATTTGAAATTTGTGATTTCCTAGAAAGCCCTTTAAAATGATTAGTACTAACTTTTTTCTTGTTATGCTTGATTCCTTTAGATTTTCAGCAAAAATCTACACATTTTACTGAATAAGACTCAGAAAACACCTCAACTCGTAACTCATTATGGATTTATTTCAAATTTTCATTTTGTGTTTCTGTATGCAGGTTAGAAACTTTGTGTTAGCTATAATCCTCGGTGTAAGAAAGGCAATTTTAACCTTAGGTATTTTGGGTAGATGAAAACTGCAAACGGTTGAATTTACATATCTATGATTAGCTGTTGAAAATATGCAATCATCAATATCTCTTGGAAGTATTAAAAAGCCAGTGAGGTTGAGCCAATAATGACATGGTGTCACTATTCTTATTATAAGGAATTTGGTCATCATATTTGGATGAAGGGCATTCAATAATACTGATTTGAATTTAACATTGTAAAGGACTAAATACAAGTGCTATTGTTAGAGATAAAAACCTTGACCTTGTGATATATTCAAGGATATTAGCATCAGATGTCTCAAATTTTTAATCATCTTTCTTTCTGAATTTTTTTTTTTTGAAAATTCAAAGGTAAATTTTCTATGAAGGCATTGAAAGTAAAAACTTAATGACCTTGATCCATATCTATTAGGTCAAATGTGGTCAATTAATCTATAGAAATTGTACATGTGTATGGGTATTTGCCATACAAGCCATGTAGGCCTCTTCTTTGATTTTGTTTGATTGTTTGGGGTTTTTTTGTATTAACTTGGCATATGCCATATAATTAAAATAGACGTTAAATGAGTTACTGAAATCAGGAACACTGCATTTGCCTGATCAAAGCCTAAAGGCAGATAATAGATGTATTAATTAAAAAATCCAAGTTATATTTTCTGAAAGGGGAATCAGTAAAGAATAAAGAAATCACAAACCATGCTCCCAATTTCTTAAATATGATTAATCTCATTTATTCTTTATTTATGTTTTAAATATAAAGAGAACTGACAAAGCTTACATTGTAATGAAGTTGCTTCTGTGTATTGTGTTTTTTTCTTGATTAGTACAATTAATGCATTGGTGTTGTCATTTTGACTTTTCATTATATGATATCGCTAGACTAGTTTTAAGCTGTATCTGTGCTTCTCTCACAAGTAATCTACATCTATTCCATATTGTATTGAAAATAGAAGTATGTCAATTTAATACAAAGAAAGAAAAAAAAAGATACACAGATAATGTTTACCTTATTCTCTGGAAATGACGTTCCTTTTGTTCATATTTTTTTTGTATTTTGTTTAAAAATAAAAGCCGAAAGATTTTTCAGTTGTCCAAAATGCTTTTGAATTTAACCTTTTTTGAGCATCTGAGTTTGTTGAATATGCTAATTAGATCCAATTTTGCCATTTTAATCTTTCATGGTTAAGGCCACTTTTTTTGGGACTAAAATTGTTTTGTGAAACCATACTTATACTTCAGATTACATGCTGGTAATGCCATCACAGTTTTCATTGATAGAAACGATTGTTATTGTCATTTAACTTTGTCTTGTCGTAATAGTCCAGACAGCCAGTTTTTGTGCGACTGCTACAAGGGGCTTTCCGTGTGTCACACTGCAAGTGGCTTACTGGCATACAGAAATTCCATGTGGAGACATGCATCAAAACACTGGCAGATATAGGTAAGTTACAGACTCTTGTCCATGTAATACAATTATTTCATGTAACAGCAGGATTAAAAATCTTAAGAGTTACGACACCCCGGTTCTATCTTGTGTCGTATGATCACTGGTTTTACCCGGTTTTTCAAAAAGGCATCCTTACTGCAAGTTTTCTTTTATAAAAGTTTTCATTTATAAAAGACATCTGTTAACTGAAAAATAATTCTCTTGCATAGTGTTGCAGATGTTTAAACAGTATCATTTGATTTTAAAATTTGTTTTATTTAGTATCTTTTCAGCTCTCTTTCTCTTTTTGCAGCCTGAAATAATGAGTATCACCATTCGCATTAAGATTTTAAAATTTCAGTGATACTGTACATAAGTGAACCTTGCTTAATTGAATAAAAGTTGAAGTCTCTCTATTTCTGTTATAATTTATACAATTGTTTATCACAGCTAAGATGCGGGGGATAGCCATTCCAGTTGATCTGGACAGCCAGGTGAATCTTCTGTTTGAGAAGAATCAGAAGACACAGAATACGGCCATGAGATGGAAGACAGTGGGGCTGATGAAGAGAGAGTCCATTCCATCGATCTCTCGTGACTACCGTAACATTATAGAGGGTCTCCAGGTAACAACTTCTAACAGACAAGTCTACATCATAAAGACAAGAGGGTCTCTATAAATTGAACATCCTATCATCTATCTGCTGTGACTGTGACTACAATAACATTATAGAGTGTCTCCAAATAACAACAAACAAGTCGGGTAGAAAGGGTCACTGTATATAGAATATTCCATTTGGTCATCCTATTGTCCAGTTGATGGAAGACTAGTAAACATCAGTTACACTCTGGGCTCCCTTTGATAAAATCTAAATTTCATCGGGTCATTTGAAGCTATGCATAAATTAATAAAATTACCTGATCTTACCTGATGATAAATTTTTGACTTCTAGGATATTGTGGATCTGCTGGAAGACCAGTTGCGACCTTTAGTTCAGGCAGAGTTATCTGTCCTTGTTGATGTTCTTCACTGCCCAGAGCAGCTTTTCCCTCCAGGTACTCAGTGTGAAATTGGAGGATTCATATCGAGGTAAGGGATAAAGTAGCTGCTGATATAAATTATGTTCCTGGTTTTAATTTGTGTTTTGAATGTCAAATATCAAATATCACAAATATTTACTTTATTTTCTGTCTTGGTGCTTAATATAATTAAAAAATTATAATACTTATGGGTACCAATTAACTAGGTTTACCACCTGCAACAAAGTATGTGTGGGGTGGGGGGGGATACTCCTCCTATACTATGGAATGGATTTCCATGAAACAATGGAATGACAATAATGCTTATACATTACAAATGTGTGTAGTCTATATCAGGTCATATTATATCCTTTTGTCGGAAACTTATGCCCCTTTGGAATTGAGTGATCTCCCCCTTTTGGAAACTTATACCCCATTTGGAACTCAATGATGTACCATTTACTTCTAAACCACTGAATGGATTTTCACAAAATTTTATGGCAATAATCCTTGTACATTGTAGATGTGCGTAATCTATATCAGGTTTAGTTATTTCCACTTTTCACAAAGTTTTGCAATATTTTATAAAAGAATGTATGATTTTGGTGAACAGACTGATAAAGCACACCGAGTGTCTACTGGAAGAAAAAGAGGACAAGTTGTGTATCAAGGTGCTGCAGACTCTTCGGGAGATGATGACTATTGACAATGAATACGGAGACAAGGTAAACTTACTGTACCTCTTCACATTGCACAGCAGTCAAATACCTGTCATAGGGTAGCTCAACAAGATTTCTTTTTATATGAACCTGAAATATTTTCTTTGGCCTGTCATAGATGGCTTGTCTGATGATTGGATGCTATTTATAGAAAAATTATGGGTGTCTGTAAGTTTTGAGAACTTAATATCTGGTTTTATAAATGTGAATCCATAAATAAACAGTGGATTATCTAATATCTAACTGCAAGATACCAGAGGTATGGAAGTTATATACTGCTACATATTTTCTGAATACAGCAAAAACTTTTCAGCACTATAACAGCTTTAAGATCTGAATTATGATTCCCAAATAAGAGTACATAAAGATCTTAGATGATCCACTGTTTGTTGAATGCACAGTAATATGATGTTTGTTTTATTGTTGTATTCCAGGCTACTTTCATAATATTAATATTTTTGTAATCTGAAATATGCACATAAATTATGACCTCAGAGTTCTATTTATGGAATTTTAATTTTTATTGACAAAGGATTGGTTTATTAATTTCAATTTTTTATTGGTACATTCAATAATGGATAAATATGTACTGAAAGGTAATAAAGTTGAATGGAATATTTATACTGATGAAAGCCCTAATATGTAACAATGAATTTTAACCATATAGACGTTGAGCAGTATTTGGCCATTTACTCTTTTAAGTAATGTCATTTAGTAAATGAAATTCTGATTTCTGGTAATTAATTCATCAATTAATTCATGAAAACATCATTTATAAGAATCGTTAAAACTTAACAAAAAATCATTCTACAAAAAAATATCATTTTTTCAGGATCTTTTGATTAGTGTAATAATCAGCTATATTTTTTAGACAATATTTAATCAGAGCTAGAACACAATATTTTGATGAGTGTTTAAGTTTAAAAGAATAATTCCAGCATTGGTCTTATCATCATAGAGATACCTTCATATTGAGATTTGCTACCCTTTATTTGGACTCATAGTGGTACATTCAGCCAGTTTTCATGGATTGTGATAGAAATACTGTAATATTACTCATGGAAAGAATTTTGTTAATTGAAACTAAATATACTGTACTTTACTCAGTTCAGTGTAGTTATATCCATTTATGATATCATATTCATGTTTTGGATTAGAGCCCCCCCCCCCCCCCCCCCATTAGCTTGACATTAGTCTTGATGCAGTTCTTCCAGCAAATAAACATACAGTGAAAATTATGATTTGTTAAAAAAATCTGAAATGTAATAAATATTGAAATGTCAGCAGATTGTGTTCATTTTCAATATGAATACAGTCTGGGTGATAGAAGGAAAATCATGGTGTCCAAATAAACATTTTATTTATTAGTCACCCAGATTGCATTCACATTGACAATAATACAAGATGTAGAAAAATGAAAAAATGTTTGATGTTTAAGTCTTAAAACAAATTATATTTTTATCGCATACACCTTATGTTTCTTTACACATCTAGGTTATGTGTGTTCACAGACAGTCTCTGTGTGACAACACATCTAGGTTATGTGTACTCACAGATAAGTGTGTGACAACACATCTAGGTTATATGTACTCACAGATAAGTGTGTGACAACACATCTAGGTTATGTGTACTCACGGATAAGTGTGTGACAACACATCTAGGTTATGTGTACTCACAGACAGTCTCTGTGTGACAACACATCTAGGTTAAGTGTACTCACAGACAGTCTCTGTGTGACAACACATCTAGATTATGTGTACTCACAGACAGTCTCTGTGTGACAACACATCTAGGTTATGTGTACTCACAGACAGTCTCTGTGTGACAACACATCTAGATTATGTGTACTCACAGACAGTCTCTGTGTGACAACACATCTAGATTTTGTGTACTCACAGACAGTCTCTGTGTGACAACACATCTAGATTTTGTGAACTCACAGATATCGTGTGTGACAACACATCTAGATGACGTGTACTCAGATATATCGTGTGTGACATAAGGCTCAGGTTTAGTGTTATCCCAGAAATCCTGTGTGAGACAACAAATCCTGGTTTAGTGTACATGCAGACATCATGTGTGTGACTTTAGATCCAGTTTTAGTTTACGAATAGACACCCCATGTGTGACAACAGATTTATAGGTTTAGTGTATGAACAGACACTGTTTCCAACAGATCTAGATTGAGCATGCTAAAAGACTGAATTGACGTGACTACATGGCCCTGAATGTACCACTATGAACACTGCTATCATGCTGGCAAGAGCAGGAGTTTGGCACCTCTGAGTTTCCACTTGTTTTCAGATTATTGTTAATGATTTTCTCAATTTCTTAATTTGTGTATATGATGCTCTGTGTTTCACCATGCTGCATTTGTTTGTAATGGGGAATGGTGATCGCTGGTTTATTAGTACATCATTATCCATGGCACTTTCATTTTAAAAAAACATGGTCATATTATATTCTATTCACCTACTATGAAATCTTTAGTTTCATTTATTTTCTTCTGCAAAATGAGGTCAATTTAACTTTATCATAAGTGCAGTATACTTCAACCTTAAAGTTCAAAGGTCAAACTGTACTCTCATTGTCTTATTTTACTAATTTGACCTTTTCCAGTACGATGACAAAATGTCCTTTTAGTACAGTTGTTAATCAACCCTTAACCTAACCATCTTTGTTGATGCCTTTTGAACATTTTTTAAAGAATATTATCATAGTAATAATAACTTTATGCTAGTTTAACTCACTGAACTGGTTTACCCCTATTTCCCCCCGATCACCATCATGGTTTTGGCTACTTGCACTAATTTGACCCTGATTTGACCCTTGTCACTTCTTGTTTACTATGGCTTACTCAAGGTGGATGTGAAGGCTTTGGGTAAAAAGGATCTTGATGACCACAGAAGGGTAAGATATGTAACGGTGATATTAACAGTGACCATGACCTTCATTGCCATATATACATCAACCAAGTAAATTTATCATCATTCTATCATCAACACTCCCTACTTCTGCCAGCTATTAGAGATCATCATCAATAGCTAAGGTCAATTCAAGTTTACAGAGTTGATAGGAACATGATGCAAAATCTTAGTATTTGCCTGATTAGACCTGCTAATATAAGGATTGAGATATTAGATGTTTAGATACTGCTGAAACAGTGCCTGCATATAGTAACAGGTAAAAGTGGACTTGGTTGATGTGTAACAAAATGATGGCAAAGAGACAAAACAGACTTAATGATGACTGATTACATTCAAGGACATTTAGAGGACACAGGTTTTTGTCTAGACTGGGAGATTTATAGTCAAGGACATTTAGAGTACAAAAGTTGTTGTCAGGCTGTGTGTAAATTACTTCCAAGTTCGTTTAGAGGACAAATAGTGTTGTCAAGATGGTGTATGATTTTCTTAAAGGATATTTAGAGGACACAGCTTGTTGTCAAAATAGCGTGTGATTTACATTCAAGGTCATTTAGCAGACAGATTTATATCAAGGCTGTGTGATTAAAATTCAGGGACATTTAGAGGGCACAAATTTTTGTCAAGATAGTGTGTGCTTTACTATTAAGAATATTAAAAGGATAGAGATTATTTTCAAGACTGTGTGATTACATTCAAAATCATTTAGGACACAGTTATTGTTGACAAGGTTGTAGTCTAGGTTACTAACAAGGCAATGGTATGAGGTTGATAATGTGGATAATTTATTAAACAAAGTTACTTAGATGATAGAGAGCAAGGTAACTTGATCATTAAAACAAGATTGCTTCAAGAACATTTGACAAATAATCCTCTTAGAGGACAAGGACTTACTTGACTGAGGACACGTACAGTATATGTAAGATACTAAAAAGGTCACAACGTAACTGCATGTGTAGAGCATTTTTGGTGGATCAGTTAAATATTCATGTAGGCTATATCTGCAAGGATTTTATTATGCTTCCAATTCTGGTGTGACAAATGAAGAGGCAGTCTTCTGTCCCTGGTTACCGCATGCCCAGTAACCAGTAGACATCAATAGTTCAGTCCTTTTGATGGAAACTGAAATCAATATGTTTTGATTCTTTCGAACTTTTATGACTCTTGCACCTGTAAATACTGATCATATTAAAAAAATAACAAACTCCATACAGCATAGATTTTCAAGTTGACTTGATGCAAACTTGAATTTGGATCAGATTAAAACCAGTTTTGAGCACAATTGTATGGAAAGCTTGGCACACATAACTGATGAAATGCTGCAGCATGTCTTAACTACAATGTAATACCGTTCCAACACACAATCTTGGTTCCACCAGAGCTAGAAGTATGTACAGTCTTATCTAATTGATTTTATTTTGGTGTTTAGTTCTTAATGTTTCCTTTCCCATATAGACATTCCATCTAATTGTCACCTTTAGTTACTTTACACCCTGTTAGATGTACATGTATTTTTTTTATCAAAATTTCTCTTTTTCAGTATTATTTTTAGCTCATCTGGCCCAAAGGGCCAAGTGAGCTTTAGGGATTCTGTGGCATCAGTTATTTGTCTGCATCTGTCAACTTTTTCTGCAAAACACTACTAGTTATGAATGGCTGAAGGGATTTTGAACAAATTTTGGTCAGAAGCATTGTTAAAGGAATGGGAACTTATATTGTATAAAAGGTGTATCCTGACCTAGTTTTTATAATCCTACTCCTCTTGTAGAAATGATTGGATTTTGCCAAAATTTGGTCAAAAGCATCTTTTAGTGAGGGGAAATCAATTTTTTTATAAATGATGGATCTCAGGGCCGCTTGGAGCAAAAAGTGCTGGGCCCAAAAGGGAAATGGAGCAAATTTATTAAGAGGAGATGTATTTGAAATTAGTTTAGATCCCTATCTCAACAAAGGGATTAAGTGACTGAGCTTTAATTAGGAAATATTTTAAATAGCCAACCTATAGGCATGTATAACATTGCTGGGCATTGAGATCCAGGTGAGCGATGCAGTCCCTATGGGTCTCTTCCTTCTTTGCCCTTCTGAACTGTGGATTTCAGGCTTTTTTCTGCTTTACATGTAGTTCTTACACTATTTGTAATTAGCAGTATGGTGGACATGGAAATTTAATGTTATTTCTTAGAAATCATAATGTAGTTGAGATTTACAATTGATAAGAATATTAAAAGATATGTTTGAACAATATAATGATTTGTTTCAGAAGGAAGTATTTAAATATTCTTGGGTTCAGATTTAACCTTAGTATTAACATCAAAATCAATATTTACTTCATTATTGATTATTAGTGTAAAAAAATTATTTAAGATTTCATCAACAAAGGTTTCAAGTAAAACACCCTTACCAGGAATATTGTAGTATTGATATAATGACTTGACCGACAACTGTGGTATTGGTCCCACAACTGCCTAACACTAACTCATGTAAAGTTTGGACTACACTGTAACATATACTTCATAATATACAGCAGCATTGTTACTTGGACTTGTCAGTGATACAGTAAAAAATCAGGACAGCTACTCTTTGTGTATCCTACCAACACATGGTCAGCAGCTCTTATTCTGCTGAATCTTTGCTTTAAGCTGTATTCCACATCTTATTTCATTTGAATAGTGGCACAACCCAGAATAAATGCATGTCCTTGATGTTTTTCTTTTTAAGTCATCCTATATTAAAATTACAAAATTTATTGAATGTTGAATATTGACTTTTGAGATTTGAGATTTTAACGTTTCTTTCAACCTTTTTTGAGTTTCCTCAGTCACTTTGTAGGTGTCAACAATTCAAGATCACTGATGAGTCCTAGGACATAACAGTAGATGCAGTTAGATTCCTTTTTTTAACATCATTATACCGAGTATAAGTTAGTGAAATTTTGAAATTTTAGATTTCAAAAAGTGTCCCTTAAACAATGTTGGATCTTTGGTGATACAGTAATAACCCTATGATGAGCCCATGGGTTGTACACATTAACAGTATTGTCGGGTCTTTGAGGATACAGTAATAACCCTATAATGAGCCCATAGGTCTTACACATTAACAGTGAATCAAAGTCAAGGGATGGGCTTATCAAAGACGTTGATATAATATTTGTTGGTATTTACTAGACATGGGCTTATTGCTAGATCAATATGGTAGCTGTTTTTTAAGTCCTATGGCCAGTTTTATTCCATGCCATAAGAACTTCAAAAATAGTATCTTGGATTTTTTCATCATAAATTTTCAGTTTATTTTCCATTCTCCCATAATGAAAGAATTGAATTTTAAGAAGTGATTTTAGCAGCAGAATTTCTCAACATTACAGTTACATGTGTTGGCAATTTTTGCGATATATATATATATAATGTATCAGAATTCTGTAATTGTCTGGATAAAAAAGACCCTGCATATCTATTTAGCATTTTGTTGTAATAGATGCCAGTCTGATCAGTATTCATTGTAGCTTTACTCTAAATCATTTTTATTATTTACATGAAATATTATTTTGCAAATGATCAGTTGCATGAAATTTTTCATCTTAAAAACCTGTTTTATCTGATGCATAATTGTATGTAGAACATGCGGATAAATGATTCGATCGAGAAATATTTAGAAATAAAGAAAGTCGAAATTGAGTAATATTTAGTACTTAGTTCTGTTAACTAAAAATACCCCTTCCCATGTTTTATTGCTAGTTTTGATATTTTTATCAATTCATTCATGTAATTGCTGTTCTGATCCGTTTTGACACAGTAAAGGTGGAATTTAACAAGGAAAAATGAAGCTTGGACTACAAATTGAGTATTCAACATAAAAGATTGTTACTGACAAACCATTATGCACATCAGATCACACAGATTTGGTACCTTTATATACAGTTCTGTATTTAGCTCTGCCATTTTGTATGTTTGCTTCAGTATTATTTTTTCATTTGTGATTCATTAACTGTGATAATCATTTCTTTCAAACAATTCTAGGTTATTTCTGAAGTATTGATATAATGGATGAAGATATTTAGCTTTAGCCTTTATAAAACTTTCAATGATTCGAGGCCAAACAGAGGCTTGAGTCTCTTTTTAAGAAATTTTGAAGATCAAATAATTTTGGTGTGTATGGTACTAGCTGATAAAAGTTACCAGATAGAACAACAGAAAGGACAAGACATACATAAATTTGTCTGTCACCATAAGATCCTGAGCATCTTTAGGCCATTGATGACTGTGACTTGTACCTCATTTTTACATATGTTCATTGATTTAAGTAGGGCCAAATATTTATTTAAAGAGTCTCATATGAACGAGATGACTTTTAAAAGATGTATTCCTGATAATGATATAGCAATGAAGGAATTTCTTCTACTTATCTTACAAATTGTGAACAGAAAAATGTGCCAGTAAAAATGTCTAACATTTAAATGGATTTTGTAGCAAATTGGGCTGGTAAATGTAGTATCAGATCAGATTTGACCTAATATACACTTGCAACGTGTTGTAAGTATGAATAGATGTGTGAATTAAAGTATGGTACTGATCATCAGTTTGAATTGATGCACAGTATATATGATGCTGGTCTCGAGAGACAACACATACTGTAATATTTTAGGGGGAAGCTCTGAGGCACTGTCTATTGACACGTTACTATGGCAAAGTGATACCACGTCTGCCGCGAGATGGTGGCCACAAGGCCCAGCAGGGTCGATCCTCAAGTGACAACTCAAAGACGGCTGCAGGAAGTGAATCAATCAACACACTACATGATGTACAGGTATGATATATTAAATGGGTTTTGTTCCCCCACCTGATGTAATTTCTGTCTTTCTCTGAAGAACATGATTATTTATATATGAAACATTTTTTACTCTATGTTGATTTTTTCCTCATATATATATATATCAAGTAAAACATTTTCATAATGGTTATGTGAATTACTACACTAATGCATGTACATGTTCAGTTATTACAACGCACACGCAAGTAGCAACTTAAGAATAATATTCACAAGTTTCAGATACATCATTTAAAAAACACACTAGTAAAAACCTTTTTTGTATTGAGAAGTTGATCATCTCTGACACAGGATAGTGGTGTTAAGTGTTCGGCAAGTGGTATGAGTTGTTATGTTAATGTTGCAGTGTCGTCTTGATAAGGAGGGAGCCAGTGACCTCATTGTGGATCTGATCATCAAGGACACCAGTAACAAAATCTTCTTGGAAACTGTTGAGCTAGGCAAAGCATTGTTGGAAGGAGGAAATGAAGAAATTCAGGTGTCTGATTTGGTCAAACACTTTCACAAAATATTTACTCCTGTGCATTGGTAATGATATAGATAGTTACACAGTATGACTTAACACCTTCACAAAATTACTCCAGGCTTGCACAGAGGTATGAATTAAAGAATTACATTAAATAGGATATTGGAAAAAAGAATGATATGAAGTAATTCAGATGTATGAAATATTGGAATACGATATTGAAATATAAATTTTCTGAAAACAAGAATAGAGTGTTAAAAATTTCAGTAAATACTGTTATGTTGTGTTCTGTGCATTGCTGTAAAGACAAAATTACATAGTCTCTAACTTACTTCAGCTAAATGGAGATTAAATGTTAATTTATCAGCAATATCAAGGCATGGTAAGGGGTCACCTACCCAACCACATACGTCTTTGTCATGCACTCTGGTTTCCTCCCACATTAAACCCCTTGCACACTTTCATCCTTGCCAGCAAGATCAATTAGTATGAATTGGATTATTTCTTTCCTGTTTGCTTTGAAGTTTTTACAATTCATTTGATTTCTCTTCCTCCATTAATAATGTGATGCACCAAGCCAAAGATGCTTTTGACCTAGTCCAAGCACAATCTTCTAAATGTGCATTCTACATGTGTCCTCATCAACACTAATGTATTGAATATTACAGAAATCTATTTACACAAGACTGATATCAGACAAACAATCTGAGGTATTCTTCAAAGTCTTCTACACCAAAATGTTCAATGCCCAGGAGGAGATTAAGGCCACCCAAACAGTCAACACTGGTGAGGGGGACAAACACTTGACAGAACATAAAGACACCCAGCCTCATGAACAGCTCAACCACAGTAAACCAAGCCGTAATGGAGGTAAATGTGGCGAAAGGCAATTTGCAAGAGAGCAGCAGTGTAATATTTGGGTAGATTTTGTAGAATTAGCGAAAAATCATTGAATGATTTTCAGTTTTATTTCCAATCAATGCAAAATTTTGATAAACAATATGCTCTAGTATGTTATTTTACATGCTGGTTCCCTCTATGAATTAAATTTTTTAAGTATCCTTTTTTTTTTTTTCTATTTCACCCTTGAAAATGTTGAAAAACGACCTTGCAAAAATAACAAACTTCACCGTTGTTGAGAGCACTTATTGTAACATAGTTGATTGAACAATAGTCATAGTTGATTATCAAATGTTAACATCTATGGTGTTTGTTTAGAAGGCCGTCTACAGAAGAATGCATCAGAGAACGGTCAGTGGAAACTATCTGGGAAGGGCAGGATAGTGAAGGGTGTACCACTCAGACATGGTCGTGAGTATGACAGTGATGAAGGGACAAGGTCAGGTCATGGCCCTACAGAGGAAGTGGCAGACAAGCCTAACAAAAATAAGGATGAGAAAAAACTCGCACCACATGTGGTACTGATGAAACCAATTCTTCGATTCCTGCAGCTTCTCTGTGAGAACCATAATCATGATCTACAAGTAAGTATGTCCCCACTGTAATATCGTTTCATTAATCATCAAAAAGTTATAGATATTGTTTTATCACTGAACAACATTGTAATCAGTGTAGTAATATCTGGTTACATAATTTTTCATTATTTTATAGGTGTAATATGATATAGCAGAGCTGTATGGCTAAAAGGTTACATTGTGACAGTATAAATTCATGGTGTCATTTGTGTTAATACCTGATTAAGAGATGTAGATTGACAATATCACCATTTCCAAGTGGAACCGGTCAATGTGACATCTGTACATGGGTTTATAAATGTTTTTTTGTTGTTCGCCTATTTCTTTTTTTTGACAAGATTAGACAGTGTTAGTTTGCCAGAGGCTCACAACTCCATTGTCATTGGACACTATTTGTTATGATGTGTTGTAGAACTATCTTAGGCACCAAGCCAACAATAAGACGCCATACAACTTGGTCTGTGAGACACTTCAGTTCCTTGACTGTATCTGTGGTAGCACCACCGGGGGTCTAGGGCTGCTGGGACTCTACATCAATGAGAATAATGTTGGACTCATCAACCAGGCTCTCACTACACTCACAGAATACTGTCAGGGGCCCTGTCACATAAATCAGGTAAAGTCACCACGGTCTTTCAAATTATATGATAAAAACCAGATGGTCTTTAGGCTTGTGGGATCCTGTCACAAAATTACGTACAATCCGTGGCTTATGGATAATAGTGGATCCTTTCATTAAAATCAGGAAACATCTTCAGGGGATGTCTCCATTCTATCCATACATTTCTCCTGAGGCCATTTACTTGAGATACTTAAGTTATCTAGATACTGATATTATTGATGATTTTTTAAAACTGATATGAAATGCAATAATATAACATTTTATATACACTGTTATATTACATTCGTTTCATATGCTTCTACTTAATTTATTGGTGATGTTGTTTCATATTTAAAACTAGAAGAAGGTGCAATAATTCCACACACTGATTCTTGGACTTTGTGACTCTTTCAGAATGCCATAGCAATGCATGAGAGTAATGGAATAGACATCATCATTGACTTGCTCCTCAATGATATCAACCCTCTCGGCAAGAACCGCATGGATCTGGTGTTAGAACTTAAGGTATGACTGGCCATGTAACTGTCAGAAACGATACTTACCAATACATCCTACTACAAAACACCAGATTTTAATTAGTATATTCTTTCTTCAGAGATAACATGTATAATATAGTGCCCTCAGTTATAAGAGAAATTGTGAGAGAAAGACTATGTTGGAATGGTCTTAAGTAGCTATACCAAAACTGTAAATTTAGCAAAATTGCATTTTTGATCATAACATTGTTTATTTTTCATCAGAAATAATTTGTTAGAATTATAAGCGTAGGAAGATAGTTTGATGGTATGCGTATTTGCCCAAAAGGCTTATAACATGTAAGTCTTACTACCATCAATGTCACACTTTCTTTTTACTGAGAGTTGAAAGCTACTTACTTTACATGTAAAGCTATATATTCAGTATTGCTTGTCTCAGTCAAGGCCGCTAGGCCTCTTATTATGGAGGATTCTCTTTTCTGTATTCAAAGAGTATTTTCTTACTAGAGTTACCTTCTGTCAACTCTTAACATCAAACAGTTGTATATAACAATTATTTACTTACAAATGTAGGTCCTAAGTCAGACTGTAGAGGGTAACTGGTTTATTTATAGCATAAAAGTGTAGGTCCTAAGTCAGATTGTAGAGGGTAAATGGTTTATTTATAGCATAAAAGTGTAGGTCCTAAGTCAGACTGTAGAGGGTAAATGGTTTATTTATAGCATAAAAGTGTAGGTCCTAAGTCAGATTGTAGAGGGTAACTGGTTTATTTATAGCATAAAAGTGTAGGTCCTAAGTCAGACTGTAGAGGGTAAATGGTTTATTTATAGCATAAAAGTGTAGGTCCTAAGTCAGACTGTAGAGGGTAACTGGTTTATTTATAGCATGAAAGTGTAGGTCCTAAGTCAGATTGTAGAGGGTAACTGGTTTATTTATAGCATGAAAGTGTAGGTCCTAAGTCAGACTGTAGAGGGTTACTGGTTTATTTATAGCATAAAAGTGTAGGTCCTAAGTCAGACTGTAGAGGGTAACTGGTTTATTTATAGCGTAAAAGTGTAGGTCCTAAGTCAGATTGTAGAGGGTTACTGGTTTATTTATAGCATAAAAGTGTAGGTCCTAAGTCAGACTGTAGAGGGTTACTGGTTCATTTACCATTGATCTTTTGTTATAATTGTTTTCTCCAAATATTCAAATTTACAATTGTTGTAAGTCTGTTAAATGCACCACAAAATATTGATAATGGATACACAACTCGTATATTAATTTAGTGACAATAACATTTTACCTTTTCATTAAAGATACTGTGGTAAAAAGTATAAGTTGTTCACTCGCATACTGGATTCTTGATTTTGTTTGTCTTTCAGAACAATGCTTCCAAACTATTGCTTGCGGTTATGGAAAGTCGCCATGATAGTGAAAACGCAGAAAGAATCCTGTATAACATGAACTGTAAACAGTTGGTAAGGTTTATCATTAAGTAAATGTTGTGTGTTTATATCATTATTATTATATTATGGTGCCCAATTAAATGTAGAAATATGGTAGCCCCTTCTGTTTAAATTGTAAATGAAAGATTTATTAGAGTCAAAACATGAATAAGAAATGAAAAAAAGGAATAGATTGAAAAAAATCAGTTTTGCTTTCATCTTTTTTTTTCATTTAGTAAGATTTTCCCATGTTATAAGAGAAATGCAAGACACAGCAAAATTAGAGGGGTAACCATATATAGCTTTTAACATTATAACATTGACAAACTGATACTAGTACTGATAGACCTAGATTATCATTCATATTCAGTGGATTGATTTTAACTTTGGAATTATTAAATGCTCATTTGAATACATATACAGTTTATTGTAACATTTCATCTTCTCAATGTCAGGATTAAAACCTACTGCATACCTGGGAATCACAATTACAGAGCTGAACATTTCAGATATTTATAGACAACTACAAGTTACAATAACTGACCCAATCTATGATTCGAGAATTATCATACTTATTATGTAATGTGAACTTCAGGTAGATTTTTTTAGGAGTTTTTATTTTTCTCTATTTTCAAGGATGATATCAAGTCACAAAAGATAAATATCATGAAAATTAAATTAAACAGAAAATTATACTTTATTAAGGATCTTGGTAGGGAAAAAAATTTCAAGACTTGATTACACCAGGAAAAAAACTCTTTTCGATTTCAAGATTTTGGTGAAACTGCTTTGATTACTCCAGGAAAAAAAATTTTTTGATTTCAAGATTTTGGTGAAACTGCTTTGATTACTCCGGGAAAAAAATTTTTTTGATTTCAAGATTTTGGTGGAACTGCAAAAATCCTAACAATCAAAACAAGGTGTGTTTATGAAACACTATTCCCCCAGTTGCGACACAATTCTGAAGCGGGACCGTAAAACTATACTGTGTAAGGCATGTGCTAACTGCATGCACACTTTTTGAAACATTTATATCTTCCTTGTGGTAATGATTTTTTTACAAATGTAGGTCAAAGGTCATGGTCAAGGTGACATGCTTAAAATGTTTGGTACCAGCAGAAAGGCCTTGTCACAAGGAACAGGCATGCCAAATATGAAAGCCCTACCTCTTATGATGCAATAGTTATGGTCATTGTTAAATTTTTTTTCAAATGTAGGTCAAAAGTCACACAGTCAAGGTCAAATGATCAAATATTTTGGTACCAGCAGAAAGGCCTTGTCACAAAGAACAGGCATGCCAAGTATGAAAGCCCTGCTTCTTATGCTGCAATAGTGATGGGCAAGGTTAATGTTGACAACAGACAGCACAAAAACAACATGCCCCCAATCTTTAAATCTGAGGGTATAAAAAGGAGTTTATACAGTGACAGAGTATAAAGAGCAGAGATAAATAAAAAGGATCAGAGGTGTGCAGTAAGGTTAAGGTCAGAAGGTCTGTTTGAGGGTTACAAGATCATGCATGTGATAAGACTCAAATGCATCATGATTACAGTTTTCTTTTGTTCACGCCTGAGCAATACAACCTTAACCCGTTGGTCCTAACTTTATTTGCTTTTCCATGACCTCCAGATACATTTCTTTTAATCCCAGTGGAAAGGAGAGAAATGGGAGTAAATAGTTTTATGAAATATATATATATAATTTCTTTCAGTAACATGTGTAATGATTTAGTAATGAAATAAATAATTCATTTAATAGGAAAATATTTTGTAAAAAAAACCCTTATTTGGAATCTGCAATGGGCTTAAAAAGTGTAAGTAGTTGTAGATTATTGGAAATGTTAAGGCAGATTTAGATCAAAGTCTGGATATGTAAATTGAATGTACATCTGTCATACAAAAGAACTGGAACTGAGAATACAGTATTGACAGATTGTATATCATTATGTGGTCCCACCTTCGTGTGAATACACCTGTTGGCCGTGGTATGCCAAACCTGCCTATAACAACTTGATTTGACACTGTGATTGTTGTTTAACAGGTAGAAGCTTTGGGACATGTCTTTAAGCAGGCTTTAGACAGAGGAATTATTGATTTACGAAAGGTTTTATGATACCTCCTTATTGAAGTGTTGTATCTGACTATGCATGTTGGTGACTTGCATGTCTACTGTGTACATACAATATAGAGGCAAAATCCTGTGATTAACACTTTACCTTTCCTTTTTGATTCTGTTTAGAAAGTGTCCTGTAAAAGCAAACCAATCAGTGATTCTTTTTATGCTATTTTTTCTGATCTTAAGAAAAAATAGGGCTTTTAGAAAACCTGGTGTTCCATCATTGTGAAGTGTATAGATTTCCTGTTTTACATCAAATTTTGTTATTTTTTATGTCTGTTTTCTGTACAAAATCTTCTTTTATCATACCACACTCTTTTATCATACATTATTTCATGTTTTATTTAAAGTATATCATTTAAAATGTCATTTAAAAATACCAATTTCTTTTCCATCTATAATTTTTAAAAGTATATCCATCCTATTTAGATACTATTTGTCATATTTTTATTGGGGAGGGGGGTTTGGTATTAGGGGAAACCAATCAAATGATTTTTATTTTTCATATTTTTCTGAATTTATGCTGAGTTTTCATAAAATGTTTATGATTGTTTTATGAGTACAAGTTGTAATTATGCAGTAATTATTCAGGTTTTTGGCTGTCTAAGGTTAACATACCTCTTATCATGTAGTTCTTAAAAGTGTTCTTACCTTGCTGTTAGCTGGATCAAAGTCACTGGTAAGATAGTAGATATATCTTTATTTTCTTACATACATGTACAATTTTTTGACACTGGGAAAACATTTTATTACTTAACCCTTTGTTACTTGCATGGCAATTTTTCATTTTTTTTTTTTTTTTTTTTGTTTGGTTAGGTTCTAATAATAGTTTGATGTCATTAGGGATGTTTAATAGACTAGCTGGTACTGTAATGATAAATGTGCTGCTTAAATGCCCTTTTTATGCTTTCGCTTTCACAATTTGTTTGCTGTCAGAAAAATCCTCATTAGTTTAAGTTTGCACATCTATATTAAAGAACAAGCATGCACATATCAGTAGTCTCAACAAGTACAACATCTGATGAAAAGAAGCAATATGGAAAACATAATTCAACATTGAGTTGTTATAAGTAAAACTGGTTTTGAAAGATGCACAATTAACAGGTCTACAAAAAGGTACATGCATTATAATATCATGTGGAATTATTGTTATTTCAAAACATTATTTGATAGCACATCTTTTTGTGGTAAATATATTTAAAAGGATGATTATGATAATTTTACTGACAGTCTAACAAAAATGATTACAAGTATTCAATTGATGACATTCATATTTTTCTTTACATACATTCCTATATATCAGTGTACAAAAAAGACAATTAAATATTCACTATTGGGTTGTTTTGTCCAATTAGTTGTACTATGTTGTTGAGGTACAAAACCACTTCTTCTTCATTACATTAACAAGATTATAGGATATTTATAAATTAACAAACTGTTTATAAAACTTCCAATAATGCTAATGTTTATGCTTATGGTAATACAAATTTTCTCTTGAAAATTTTGTAACAGTATTCATAAGTGAATGTTAAAACTAAAATGATTTCATATTTAAATTTAGATTGTTTTTCCCAGTTTGCTGTGCCTATTATTTAGATGCAAAATTCCTTTCTCTGGTTAACTTCAATCTATAACACCAAGGTTACATAAAAATTATGAATTAAACAATTATTGATGGAAATTCAATCAGTTTTGATAGGTAGTCCTGATGGTTTTGCTTTCCAGTGAATTTCTCTTTAAGTTTTGTAATACAATTGAAAACAAACGATGACTGTTTGTTCCATTTTGGGTAGTCTGTAGCAGTCTGAAGTGTTGATTGAGTAGAAACTAGTGTCCCAGCAGATGTAGAACCTTCAATATTGTGTAGGTATCTTTGTACCAAGCTATAGTTGGTGCTGTGTTCTGTCTGGGATAACAAAAGGAAATTGTTGACACCCAGATATTCATTTTATATCTTAAATAAACATTGAAAATGAAAACGTTTGATTTTGAATTTATTGTTTTAAGAGTTTGTTTTCAAACTACAAAAGAAGAAAAGTAGGAATCATTCTTTGAATATTCTTTTGTTATTGTTCAGGAAAAGGTTTTATACTGTTACTAGAACTACTGTAAGATTTTATTATTTTCTTTTTGCACCATGGCAGCTTACCATAGCTACACTTTGGTCATTCCCTTTTTTCATGGTGTGAAATAATTTAAACTTTCACAATTTTGCTCACTTTTGCTTGATTATGAAAAAGCTTAAATAATTTTTTGATCTTATGTTTGTTAGCAGATATTGTCAAATAAGAAATTTGAGTTGTTTTTTAAGTTTGGGTTATGAACACTTCTTAACTACCCATTGATAATTTAGTTCCGATATCAGCATTGACCTGTTTTATATTTCTGTTTACCCCTGCACCACTGATTAGTATGTGTAGATGTATAGGAAATGTTGGAAATTCTCAGCCTTGTTTACTGTGAATATAGGTGGAGAACTGTAAAAATGCATTCCATAAAGAGGCAACTATAGATGATGATGATGAAGAGGAAGAGGACAGTGGAATTGAAGCCTCACCTAAAGCTGTGGGCCACAACATCTACATCCTAGCTACACAGGTAAGGTTTTTCAATATCAGTTGCCATGTTCCTGTTTTTGGACGTCATTCAGATGTTTGTTTGTTTTTGAATGATTTCCTTACCCATCAGCTTATTAAATTGTGTATTAGTAGGATTTATGTGACTTGTTACATGCATTAAGTGCTAGTGTTTAAAGTACATTACTTGGATTCATCAGTAAAGTTTAGCAAAATTTATTTCTTGCTTTGATCTGTAAGATGTAGGCATAAGTGTACTGTGTTTGCAGCTGTCACAACACAAAGAGGAGCTGGCAAACCTGTTGAAGCCCAGTGATGATGACTTATGGGGAGACCAAGCACTCAAGTTCTATGAAAAACATACAGCACAGATAGAGGTAAGGTTTCACTTAAGACTTTATGGTCTTTACCCTGTGATTGTATTTTGATAAAAAAAATTGTGTTGGTGTTGTGATTTATTTTATCTGTATTTTTCTCATTTGTCTTCAAAGATTCTTATTTCTTGAAACTACTTCAGTTTATAAAAATGAAGCTAGATGCAAAATGTATACTTTTCTAGAGTAGTAAAAGTAAATAACACTAAAACAGCAGTCAGAGTCTCAAAATGACCCAAATTTATTAAATTGAAAAAAACATTTGAGATTCTGAATTCGGCCAAAAGAATAAAGATTACCTGCGCATATTGACAGTGTTTATATATGATTCATGTATTTCAGTACATTTAATGTCACCACTGATAGGCAATGTGATCCTCTGTTATATATAAATTTGAAAAATAATAGATGTAGCATATATCTGCAATTTGAACAAAGGAATGTCCCATTAAAGATATGATGATCATATTTTCATCTGCCTGTTCTATTTAAACATTAATGCTATGACAAATTACAGTGTCAGTCAAGCAGAAATAAAGCAAAATGTATGTAAACAAAAATAAGGAAAGATTGCGGTTTAGAACAATTGTGCTATCAATATTTGTTAACAATTTATATTTTGTTTGAAAGATTGTGAGGGAGAACAGAACAATGGAACAGATTGTGTTTCTGATGCCAATATTTCTATCAGTGTTTCTTAACAAATTATATTTTGTGTGATAGATTGTGAGGGAGAACAGAACGATGGAACAGATTGTGTTTCTGATGCCAATATTTCTATCAGTGTTTCTTAGCAAATTATATTTTGTTTGAAAGATTGTGAGGGAGAACAGAACGATGGAACAGATTGTGTTTCTGATGCCAATATTTCTATCAGTGTTTCTTAACAAATTATATTTTGTGTGATAGATTGTGAGGGAGAACAGAACGATGGAACAGATTTTTGTTTCCGATACAAATATTTCTATCAGTGTTTCTTAACAAATTATTTTTTGTGTGATAGATTGTGAGGGAGAACAGAACGATGGAACAGATTTTTGTTTCCGATACAAATATTTCTATCAGTGTTTCTTAACAAATTATATTTTGTGTGATAGATTGTGAGGGAGAACAGAACGATGGAACAGATTGTGTTTCTGATGCCAATATTTCTATCAGTGTTTCTTAGCAAATTATATTTTGTGTGAAAGATTGTGAGGGAGAACAGAACGATGGAACAGATTGTGTTTCTGATGCCAATATTTCTATCAGTGTTTCTTAACAAATTATATTTTGTGTGATAGATTGTGAGGGAGAACAGAACGATGGAACAGATTTTTGTTTCCGATACAAATATTTCTATCAGTGTTTCTTAACAAATTATTTTTTGTGTGATAGATTGTGAGGGAGAACAGAACAATGGAACAGATTGTGTTTCTGATGCCAATATTTCTATCAGTGTTTCTTAACAAATTATATTTTGTGTGATAGATTGTGAGGGAGAACAGAACGATGGAACAGATTTTTGTTTCCGATACAAATATTTCTATCAGTGTTTCTTAACAAATTATATTTTGTGTGATAGATTGTGAGGGAGAACAGAACGATGGAACAGATTGTGTTTCCGATACCAGAGATCTGTGAATACCTAACAGAAGAAACAAAGACAAGGATCTACAACTGTGCAGAGATGGACGAACAGGGGTCAAAGGTTGTGGACTTTTTTGAAAGACATGAGGATCTTTTTGCTGAGATGAGATGGCAGAAGAAACTCCGAGGTAAAAACCCCTACTTAGAGGGTATAACATAAAAGTAATATTGTTTCCTTTGTGTATGTATATGTATAATCACATCTTACTGGAAATATTGATAGCCTATAAGTTTCCATACCTGATTTAAACTTTGGCATTGTATATTGTCTGTAATGTTTCAAACAGTTTGTATTATGTGTGATATTGATGACTTGTTTTAGTTGATACACATCTATCATAATTCAGTGGTTCAGTCTTTAATTCTGGAGATTTATTACAGCCAATCCATACCTGTCGTGGTTCAGCAGTCACATGTCTCTTTGGAGCAGCATTACTTTTAACTTTGCCGTCCTTATCAACTTCCTGGTGGCCTGCTTCTACCCCTTCAGTGATGAACGAGATGGTAATCCACACATCCCATACTTCTTTGTTCTGTACTTTGTGGCAGTGATATGACATGCTTTATCTTTATTCGTAGAGCCTGTTTTGTTCCAATTAAACAAATGAATAAGGATAGAAGTTACAGGGTTTTTTTTCCCATTATCATCATAATATGCTATAATAAATATGCTAACAAAATAATAATGAAAGCATAATCTTCACCAGACATTTTCTAGTTTTTTTATTTTTATCTTTATGATTAAATCATGTCTTACAGACATTTTCTAGTTTTTTTTATTTTTATCTTTTGATTAAATAAGAAAAAAAAAGAGAGAGAATGAGTCTGATTTAGTTACACTTTTCTGTGAAAACTTTCATGAATTTTTTACTACTTAGTAGTACTTAAGTGATTTATAAACTTTTTAAACAAAATCTGAGTACAAATTTATCATGATTTATAGTACTGTGTTACTGCCCTTTAAAAAAGAAATTATAGATTTTC
Organism: Ylistrum balloti; assembly: GCF_031769215.1. Classification (NCBI taxonomy): domain Eukaryota; kingdom Metazoa; phylum Mollusca; class Bivalvia; order Pectinida; family Pectinidae; genus Ylistrum; species Ylistrum balloti. The sequence continues at coordinate 1,044,564 of NW_026782025.1, forward strand.
AATTTTGAAGGATTCTATATTTTGCTATTTTTCAAGGATGGAATAAAAATTATAAAGTATTAATACCTCAAAAATGGAACCTATAGACAAAACCATTGTCTCTCTCATTACTTCCATGGAAACTACATCCATTTTGCTTCAAGATTTTGGTAAAGCCATGATAGTTTGAACCATTAAAAAAATATAACCTTGCTAACGAAATAAGATTTCTACTTGATGATGCATTACAGAGCTTGACCCTCGTCTGTCGGGCCTGGTGTGGACTGCCATGTTTGGATCCCTTGCTTTAGTGATCAGTGTTGGAGTGTACCCATCAGCTATTAGAACTTTCATAGCCTCTATCATTCTTCGGTTTATATTCTCTGTTGGACTTGAACCCACCTTGTGGCTATTAGGTGCCTTAAATGTAAGTGTAGGTCATTGCAGGTATGCAGATTTTGATTTGTATAATATTGCTGAATGATAAAATTTCCATTACACTAAGTTGTAACTGTTACATGGATTTGATGATTATTTATAAAGGTTACGATTATAAACAGCTGCGAATAATTTCAGTTAACAAAATACAAATTAATAATGATAAAATAAATTTTTCTAAAATTTGATTTTTTATTTAATATAATATAATATACATACAAAACCAAAACAAAACACTCTCCCTTCTACACTTTCCTCCCTGCATCCTCTCCTCCTTATCATCATCATCATCATCATCATCATCACAGTAATGATAAAATTGTCACAGTATACTTTTAACATCACTATCTAATAATATTATATGAAATCTAGTACTTGTCTTTTTTTTTCTCCTCAAAAAATTTAAGTAATTAGTTTTTTTTTTCAGGTGATAAATAAAGGAATATTTTTGATAAGTTTGATGGGAAACAATGGAACTTTCACAAAACCACCTTCTCAGGTGCTGAGGGATTTTCAGTTTGTGTATAATGTTGGATATCTCATATTATGTGTCCTTGGACTGTGTGTACATGAGTTCTTCTACAGCTTCTTGGTAAGTTTTTTCTCCATATGTAACAGATTCATCTCATATTTACACCATACAAGACCTCATTGTCCAAACTGAGGTTTGAATTTCCCATAGTTCCCCATTGCTTACATCTTGCAGAGAGAAGTAGTAGTCAGAGAAGTCACAGAACACTGTTATAGTTAACAAGGAGTAGATTGTGAAACATAGTGTAGATAAGTACTTGCAAGTGAAAAAGACAACTCATTTAATACTACAGAATACATCCAGTTTGACACCTTATCATTTTAGATATGAATCCACAGTTCTCTTCATTCTTTTCCTTATGTATGTTTTTGCTGTAGTTGCTAGATCTAGTGTACAGAGAGGAAACCCTGCTGAATGTTATCAAGTCTGTGACGAGGAATGGTCGTTCCATTGTCCTCACCGCCGTCCTTGCTGTCATACTCATCTACCTCTTCTCCATCATTGGATTTATCTTCTTCAAGGATGACTTTCTCATGGAAGTGGAGAGGATTGACCCTCCTCAAATCATCAGTAATTATGACAAAATTTTCAAGGGATCAATTTTTATATTATGAAGAGACAACACACATAAATGAAATTTTATTACAGTTGACGGAGTTTATGCAAGTTAGTTTATGAATCATGTCTTTCCAGATAAAAAGCAGTTATTCTATTTGAATTAAATGCTAGAAATCAATGGAACTCTTGAAATTTCTGTGCTATACATGTCAAACATATATGCCTTTTGATGTTAAGTTAGATGGATTTCAATTTATATACAACAACAGATCAGATATTTAATATACTGATAAAATATTTGTTACTAAATTTTATTGGGAATTGTTTACCCTGAAATGTGCTGATTTTTCAGATTTGACAGACATAAATAATACAGTGAATGCTTCGTGTGAGGCTCATGGAAACTGCAGTATCTCCGACAAAGTAGCCCACTACTTGAATCCTGCCCAAGGTAGGATGCTGAAATATGGTGTGGAAAAGGTCTCTGTTTTATCAGCTGATATTGCTAGAATAGCTGCTTTGGACCTCACCATATTTTGAGCCATATTGGGAGTCAGTTTTATAATTTGTTTCTTACTCTGGAAATTTGCCCTTGCTGCTTATTAATATATTTCAATTACTTTAAAATTATAGTTACTGTAATATTACGACACAGATTTTGATTCAGCGTATTCTATATGGCCATCTTAAAACATTTTTAATGTACTGAAAGCATGTTCTACAGACTTGAAGTGAAGTAACAAAATAGAAAAATCATGAGAAGGGTGTGACTAACATAAGAAGAAACTTAGATTTGGATCCAACTCCAAAGTCAGCTAATGAAGGAGAGACTACTGTACAATCATATTTTTTGTGGGTCTCAAATTTGTGTCTCCTTTTGAAAAAATAGTTTGTTGACACTTGATTTTGTGTAGTGATTCTCGTGAAATCAGCCTATATAATAAAAATGCATCTAAATTTCTGAACAGCTTAATAACTTATGGACCTATTGGTTATTGGATCAAAAATAGCCACAAAAGGAATGAAAACAGAAATTTGATTTAAATAAGTGATTTGACAGTATATGCAAAAGAAAGATCTGTGATCAAAATAAAACTCTGTTTGTTACATTAATTAATTTGCTGGTAAAGCTTTCAAGTAAAACAGTAAGCCCTAAAAATGGCCGTGGTGATTTACAGTGGTGTCAGAAGAGGAATCTAGTGAGAAACAGCGTGTGTGTGACTCTCTCATCATGTGCATTCTCACTACTCTGAATGAAGGACTGAGAAACGGAGGTGGCATAGGTGATGTACTTCGTAAACCTGATACCAGGGTAAGTGACTTTTAAATCTGAAACTCGTGTCATGATCCAACCCGTTATGTGTACCATTGTAATGCTAGTTCCATGGGAATTTTCAAATTTGATACCATGGTAACATGTGAACCTGATACCATGGTAAGCAACTTAAAAAACTGATGGTAATTCAACAGTCTGATACCATGGTAATTACACAACATAAATATCTAATAGCAACATTATGTTTTCTGTAAACACCTGTTGCAAGGGTAACTTATTCCTTTAATTGGTACCAGAAATGATTTCTTAAATCTGAAGCATGGTCAACTCCATTGTGAATTAATTAAGTCTTACTGAAGAAACAATGAGACTGATTTTACATTGTTGCATTTAAAGGTTGAAATTCATTTCCTCTGTCATTAAACATATTGTTGAAGTACTAGGGAAAACTTTTGAATGCTCATTAAAATCTGCTCACATGTTAACGAGAATTTTGTTGGAATCAAATTGGTTTTACACTGGTTTTATTGAAACAGATGACTTAGAAAATCAATATATATTATTATTTTTTGTGCTATGAGAAAAAAAAACTGATGAAAGTTTTTGCCAAAATGAAAGTTATTTTTTTTCTATTTTGTTCACCAGGAGCCCTTGTTTATAGCCAGAGTTGTGTATGACATGCTGTTCTTTTTCATCGTCATCATTATTGTCCTCAACCTCATCTTTGGTGTCATCATCGACACATTTGCTGACTTGAGGAGTGAAAAACAGAACAAAGAACAAACATTAAAAAATACATGTTTTATATGTGGTATGTATGTAAACTTCTCTGTTCAATTTTCATGAATTCACCAGTATTCACATTATAGATATTAAGGTTATGAACACTAGTTTTCAACCCATTTATTAATGACTTCGTTCTATTAAAACTGCCAACTGATACATGACCAATGTAGATCCCAAAGACTTATGACAAGTGACTCCCATGATTTTCAGAAATTCTCTGTTGCTAACACCTTGTATTTGGTGGACAGGTAAGGTTGAAATTTGGTTTGAAGTACATTTTGACAATTCATCATGATTTGGGACCGAAGTGTAAAGTCTTGATATATAACAACACCCCAACAACAAACATAGAAAGGTTATAAAGGTTAGGCTAGAGTCAGTGCAGTGCCTAGTGGCTGAACCAACCTTATAGAAACAGATACTTTTATAAATAATTGGTTTTCTGTGACATCTTTTTATTGAAAATGAAGAAATATGATTACTCTAAATTGAATAAAAACTTTAAAACTATGATATCATTTCTATTGTCTTACTCAATTTCAGGTTTAAATCGTGTTGCATTCGACAACAAGGATGTATCTTTTGATGAACACAAGTCAAAAGAGCACAATATGTGGCACTATCTCAACTTCATAGTCTTGGTGAAGGTGAAAGATCGCACCGAGTTTACGGGGCCGGAAAGTTACGTCCACTCCATGATAAAGGTAGGTATACACACACTGGATATTGACGAGATACCTAGTATTGATAATGATTTAAAGTTAGGCGATATGGTTACTATAGGCTTATAAAAAGACAGTGCAAAGTTAGAGATATAAATAGCACATAATTCTAAACATGAAGAAAAAGATTCTGATGAGAACAATAGATTCTGTTTCACAAAACTAACACCCATCATTCCAGATCCAATTTGAAAGTTGATAATTGTGGGTCAGTATAATACATGTATTGGTTAACTTGCAAACAGAAAGGATGTGTATATGTGAATTACACAGGCAGTGATTGGAGTGTTCCTTAAGCAGACATTTTGCAATTTTCTTTGATGCAGTTTAATTCATTCTTTGGCTCTACTGTATCATCTTGTAATTTGTATTAAATGGTGCAATTCACTTGTGTGTCTTTTTGTACACTATTTAAAGATTCTGTTTCTTTATGTTGAATCATGGTGTGTCAGTCTGCTCTATCTACATGCACGTATATTAGGATTGGAATAATCCAGAACTGAAGATATGTATGCAGTTTCCTAGTTAGGGGTTACATGACGTCCCCCATCATTAGTACTGAGATGAATTCCTCTGATAAAAACTTGCTATATGAAGGTTGTAGAGCCCTTCTGACTGATTTTCAGTGTTGTCTGACATACACTTTATCATATAATTAACTAACTTATCTGTGTTACGTACAGGAGAAAAATCTGGAATGGTTCCCAAGGATGCGAGCCATGTCACTTCAGGCAGAAGAAAGCGATGGAGAACAAAACGAATTACGAAACCTGCAGGCGCAGCTGGACTGTGCCAACACTCTAATTAAAAACCTTTCCAAACAGCTGAGTGAGCTCAAAGACCAGGTAGGTTCCAAATTACTCTTATATTACATGACTGGATGAATTGAATGATGCAAGGTATTTGACATAGTTTTTGGGTGTCAATTTCCTTGTAATACTGATAAAAAACAAATGATAGGAATTGAAACATCAGGATATTGTTACTGTAAATCAATTCTAGCACGTGGTTTTAAATAAGACTTCTGGATGGGAATCTTCTTACTTAGTTTTGTAACAAATATTTGAGTAAGTTTGAAAAAAATGTTAAAATTAGTAAGTTCTTACAACAGGCTGGCATTCATTATAGTTTAGCAATACTCTGAAATACATGACAAGGTAAGCTGATAAACTTGAATAAGTGAAATTTGAAAAGGATCTTTTGACTTCATTTGTCCCAGACATTTTGAGAAATGTATTTGTTCATTTTGAAATATTGTATGAATCAGTATTCATCATTTTCCTTCAGATGACTGAACAGAGGAAACAGAAACAGCGGAAAGGTTTTCTCCATTCGACCACTGTACCTAACATAATGAACCCCAACTCCACCTACTGAACATTGCATGAACCTGAACTCCCCATGTGCTGGGTGAACCATTAGCTCGTTATATGTTCTTGTTTCCATAGAAACACTGTCCTGAATGAATTGAGTCTCAATGAACAAAATAATATTATGTATTAATGTAGTTGCTTTAGTTTAAAAAAAGACTGGTATCAAAATTGTATCAAATTCCATGATTTGTTTTCGAATGAGACTGTAATCATTATGAAATTGGCTGAAAAAATAACGGATTGTTTTCCTTTTTTTATTATACATTTTTATAGTAGCTATATATTTAAAATAAAAAAAGGTCATAATTGTGTCAATACCGAAGGGTAATGGAGTATGGATATATGTGATTTTCCACATTGGTTTGCTATGTATTCAAATAGAAGCTTTAAGCAGGTGCTGTGTAAACATTTATGGTCCTGATTGAGTCAAAGAGATGATACCAGTAGCTGTAAAAATGATTAACAGTTCATACTGGATTGGACTGAGGTTTATTAAAGATTCAGGAATATCCTCTCTTGGATTGAATTTTTGGTTTTCTTGATATTGTTAAATCACTCTTAAAATAGTCATGGAAAGAGAGCTGTAAATTTTCTATTAATTCTTTGTATTTTTGTAATGTTGCCTCAAATCAAATCGTTGGCACATCAAGACCAAATATTTGCTAACTTTTAAATCAGTCTTTTCTTCTGAATCATTCCTAGGCAGCTACAAGTCAAGTTTTTTTATTTTCAATGTATGTACTATTTTCTCCTTCTGACATTGTACAATATTAAGTTCTGTAAAGCTGTTTGACCTAGATGAATTTAATTGGAGAAAGTTTGTAATATGACAGGTTTTCTGTTCAATTTCAAAATACAATATGTACAATCAATTTGTAACATCAGTAATGGATTGTGTGCGGATGGTAAAACCTATAAAACCTTATATTATGTTGCAATATACAACTGATAGAGATATACATAATCATGGAATACAAAAAATAAAAACCAAAAAAAAAAATTATTTTGAAACTTTTTTCACTCATATTTTTCATCACAATCTCAAAACTACAACCCATTTTTATTTTTTTGTTTGTTTTTTTTTTTTTGGTTTGTTTTTCTTTCTCTTTTCTTTTCTATCAAAATGAGTTTATTGTTCATGAAAATTGAAATTTCCTATTATCAAATGCATTTGTTTTACTTATTTAAAGCTTGTTATCATTTTAATTGCTCCTAGACGGCATAACAATATATTATTATTTACATTTTGTACTCACTGTTCAGGTCATAGAAAATATGACATATTTGCCAAGTATGCTAAATAGATAAGCGAAAGAGAAGCTTGAGTTATATTAGTGCCTAACTAGATGTTGTAGTGTTTAGCAGCTTGATGTGTTGCTCTGGGATCATTCAATATAATTGGTCTGCTACGTGATTTGGTTAAGTCCTATCATTCATATACCGGTACATACATAAATATTGTATACATACTTACATTTTGAGTTTCCCCATAAGAGTTATGTAATTAATGTAAATTAATATATTGGATATAGTATATATATATTTATATATTTGTATTATAATTAATTATGGCATACAGCCATAAGAAATATTCATTATAAATCATTATACATATCAAAATGTAAGTCAAGTTACAAAGTAGATTATCAAATGATAAAAAACATATTTGCATGTAAAAAGTCTAATGAAACATTTGATAATCCTTTTTTAGATATTACTTTTATTGAAATTTCAACATTGGTTCCTTCAAAAGTATTCGCAATATAGAGTACAATCAATCTACTTGAAGTGCAGTATATCTTAAAGTTTTGAATTTTTATCATTAGATCATAGTAACATGTGGCCAGACATCTTTTGTAACACACATAGTCAATCAGTGCTATTAATCTATGATATCTGTGAATACTTAGGTATATAAATTGTTTACCAGTGTTAAGTTACTGCTTTTTTGAGGGAGGAAAAATTGTTTGCCTATTATAAGTTCTTGAATATGTACACATCCCTTCAAAAGCTTAGTACGATGGTACCTAATTTAGTATGTTTCACATATATTAAAGCGGAACTGCTTTCTTGTGTTTGGTTTAGATTTTGCTTTTGACAACTACATGCGGATGTATGAATTATAGTAATTAAATGTTCAAGCATGGTGTGATTGTAATTAATATATAAGTTACGCATTTTCTTGTCATTATTTAAATTGTATGTGAACACTGACAGCATACTGGAGGTATGAATGTATGTATGATTTTCTATCATTCCATTAATATAGGTGTTATCTATTAAACCAGTGTCCTCTAGTCCTAGCCAGCCTCTTCATTGACATAACTCCTAACACTTTCTTTTTTCTTAATGGTATATAAAGGTCATTTTTCCCTTTGATATTCTCCACAAATAAAACAAAGAAAATACCAACATGTTGTAAGAATCGGAATTCAAACTCATATTTGATGAAACAGGGGCAAAATATGAGCAAATAAAATTTACATGGCGACTTCTGAAACAATACAAGGAGAAAATGACCATGGAAGGGTAAGTATATTTTGCTTCATCGATGATTCCAGCCATGAAAATATTGGTCGATCCAAGTAAGTAATATCATGTTTTATGGTGTACTAGCAAGGCGGCAGATGACTGGAATTCTGTTGAGGTTTCTCTCAAAATGTTTCGGACGTCGTCGATGAAGCAGAATACACTAAGACTTCAGGAATACCTGGTCTTGTTTTGTTTGTACTTTTCCATGAGTCTCCATGTGGTGTGTTTTGTTCAAATTTTGCCCAAGTTTAGTCTATTTCAGTTTGAATGAAGATTCTTTTGACGTGCCGCTATTGTCTTTATAAGTTCGTATTTGACAGCATTTTATATGTATAATGACAAATCAGTATATCAAAGTTATGTGCTATATTTAGAATCTTCTGATGCTGCTTGAAGAAATATGTTCTTAGTGTTTTTTAAAACCTGCTTTGTAGTACCATAGCATTTTTATATAATTTGATTTGATACATGAAGCTATATCTATGAATTAATATTCAAAAGAGTATAATAACACAATAATGATAATGCTTTTTTATTATTTTTACAAGGAAAACACAATGGCATGTGCAAATATTTATTTTTAATTAGTACTAGAACAAAATTTGATTGCAAATTATGTGAGCACTCTATAATATCTGAAGCTTAAAAGTTATGCCAACATTTGCTAAATATAAGTAATGATTACAACTGCCAAATATGAATTGTGGATTCATGTGTATATATCATGCATGTTTTGGCAAGAATTAAAACTGGGTGTTTGGACCTGACCATGCTCTTATAAGGTATCATTATGTCCAATGTTTAAAAATAGACTTCCTTTTCACATTCATGATTCTGTTAGAAATACAGTTTGTATATTACTGACCTTATCGTTAAACATTCAGGATTAATTCATCATTATTTAACAAGCTTATCTGATGACCATGCTTTTTCAGTTGCTTTAAGATTCTCATTATCATACAAGCCCACTTTTTCGAACAATCAATTTATTTACATGAAAAATTGGTTTCGTTTTTTTTCTTGAAGTCATAATAATCTGTTCTTAAATCCACTGCCTTGTTTTGCAATAGTTTTTATACTTTTAACTCTGAGGACAAATTGGTAATCAAACCACCTTAGGTTACGGTAGGATAATGAGAATGTTGGTACTCATTATTCTTGCTTCCAGTAGGACAATGGATAAGTGCCAAATTGGTCTTACTAAGCTCTTGTGAAAACTGTGCATTACAAAACTTGTTGTGATTCTTATCAGTTAGACGAAGATAGTTGTTTTCCTGATCTTAAGGTGCTAAACGTTTTCTTGAAGTAAAAACACATAATCAACCAAAATGTAACAGAATATTGATTACAAGTTGTAATGAAATGTAATGAACAAAAGGTTTATATACTATTTTAAGTGCTGTACTCGTATACATTGTTCTACTTACACATCCCTCAATCATAGTCGATCCTCTGTAAGGGGCACGGGTTTGTCTGAATATTAAAATCACAACTTCCATTTATTTAATTGTTTGTCGTTTATTTTACAATAAAGAACATTGTTGCATATTACAAGCTCTTTAATGACATATAGAAAAGTAACATCATAAAATTTATTCCAATAAAACCTGGATTATACTACCATAGAGGTAGACATCGGAACCCACCATATACATTACAGGAATTTTATTGTACATATATTTTATCTATTTATTTATTTTATAGTCCTGTTTTTGCAGTCAGACATCATACAAAGTTATAACAATATCTCTAGGATGCTTGCATGCCATTGATAAATATGAACTTGACAAAAAGATTTTTTTAGGGAGGGGGGATGGAGAGACAGACTGTGGAGTACTTTATAGTTAGCTTAAAATACCTATCATATTAACAAATGGGAAAGATGATGCACATAACTTTGCGTAATTCTTGTGTTGCGTTTAGGTTCTTGGTTTTGCTGACATTATGGCCGCAGTTCCTGAAACATAGAGATCTGTTATGAATATATTGCAAACTAATATATTATGAAAATATATTGTTGACCTGTCTTGAATGAGCTTTCAAAAGGTTCAAACTCATTAGAAGGAAATTATTCTGTGTTGATCATGTGGTATCTGAATCAAGACTTAATTTATAAAAGAGTTTATCAGAAGTGCATCAAGAACATGGCTTAGTAATTGACAATGTCGATTACGTTAACTTGAAACATAATCACTGGGGACATATTACCAAGTCCTGAGATAGCATCAGTATAGGTGTTTTGCTATTTAGTAATGGTCCTCCTTGATGTTAGCATCCTCAGTTTTCCACCCTATTGTATCAGATCATGTGCAGCCCATTAGATATGGACGGATCTGTTCAAATAGGATTACCTAAACAGATGTAGATGAATATGTCTTGTAGGAAGGTTTTCTCAGACGTGCTGTAATGGAGACGTGGGATGGAATAAATGTCTAATGCTTGTTAGTATGGTTGATAGTTTCATTAATACTACCCACTTTCTCATTATGAGAGCGTTACATTACTTTGATCTACATTGATATGAAGCTAGAGTCCTACTTTTCAGTGTCCTATTGAATTCTTTCTAACACTTTGATATCAGAATTTTCTCTTGTTTTTATAGGTTCTCAAATTGGTATTTATGCGATCGTAGATATGTGATATATATATGTAAAATAAAAGTAGAAATAGAGATTGGTGAATACTGGCACATTCTTTATTTTAAAGGCTATACACCAAAACTGCATGACAAAACCTTTTTGTCTGTACGAAGGTTACAGATTAAATCTTAATATGTACATTTCATTGTCACTCGAATTAATAAAAAGAAAACAGAAATGAAATGAAAAAAAACTATGTTAACATTCCCGTTTCATTTATATTGCACAGCATGAGCAAATGAAATGGTGAAAACGTTCAGAAATCAGATAAAGATACGATATATTTACCGTTGGATATTTATATCAATTCTTTGGGCAAACATTTGCCAGGATTCTATCGACAACGGTATCATTGTGGTATCATTTGGCGTTTAAGCTCTTGACTGGCGTACGATTGCTTTGCACTTAACACAGCTCATACTTATTTCAGCCTCCTGGCTGTCTAGGCGAGGTACAAGCGAAGAAAAAACCAAAGATATTTTATTGATGCTCAATAATAGTAAAACTGTGTGAGCTTATCACAAAATGATGACGCCTACAATTCTAACCCGATGTATCTCAATCAAGCACAAATGAATTTTGCCTTAATGGCAAGGGATGCTTTTGAGAATAACATACACAAGGTTTTGAAGATTAATTTAATCGTAACTGATTCAAATTACATGTTTTATGGCACAGAAGACTTTGAAGTAGAGATAACTGTCATTTTTATGAGCAATAATGGTGTCTGATTCGCTAAAATGAGATGACTGATATCAAGACTGAAACGTTTTCGTTAAAATTTACTTATGTCGTCTTAAATGAAAAACTACGAAAATACCTAGCAATATGGTATCGTAGAGTTAAAAAATGACGCCGTACCTTAATTATTTTCACAGGTTGAGATTACGATTGAATATCTCCTTTGCATACTTCGGTAGAAAATAATATGACACACTGGTGTCATCAAACGTCACACTTGAATCTTGTACAGAGTGTGTTATAAGAACTCCGAATTTATTACGACAGAGTGTTTATCGTGTCAAGTATAATACAAGTATAGTCGGTTATATTCCTCGGGATGATATTTTCGCTATTTCGCAGTTTATAAACGTGACCGCAAAAATTTAATCAGTGAATGACAAGACACGGATATATTAGACGTCTGTTTACATCGTGATCGTGAAATTTTCATTCTTTGTAATGTGATCTGGTCGTTTTAAAAGAAAATCGTGAAAATTTGACACTTGAAAATCACCAGCTATATGGTAGATGGCTAACGAACTGTTCATCATCACAATAAATAAACTGATTTACTATATCAAATGTGAAGGACATGAAAACAAAGAAAATCTCCCTGATTTACACAGTATATATACATGTAACTTGTTATACCCACCTTGAGCAGTGTTGCGCGAGACCGTGCTAATGTCATTCCTAAGATGGACTGCTTTTTGCTTGTCGATGTAAATTTTACAATCACAGTCACAAAGGATCTCTTTCACGAACAATGGAAGTTTGCCCGCGCATCAAATTAAATAAAAGAGGGTGTTATTTGTAGTACTATGAGTTTTTCATCTAAAACAAGTATTACAAAAACAGCGTACTTTACCAAATGATATACTGTTTCATTAACAAGGTTCAGTTTGACAATATGTATCAAATTATTGCAAAATAACAAAATCATATAGTTTCAATTTGAAAAAATAGTAAAAATTGAGTTAATGTTTATTTTGTGACTCTTTTCCCTTATCATAAACATATGTCATTGCTTGGTATCTAATTGATTTTAGTGCCCTTATACCGAGTGAGAAAAAACGTATGTTGTTACAAACATGTACATGTACTTGTAAACGAACGGCGAAATCATACAATGTATTTTGTTTTAAAAAGTGAAGCAAGAAGATGTTCTCGCTTTTAAATAAAATTTATATCAAAATAAAGATAATTTAATGAACTTTCTCCAGTTATGTTCACCTAAGCTGTACTATTATAAATAACTTAGTTATCCAACTTTAAACACAGGCAGTAGTTAATATGTAACGCTACTTCATATATCGGGCCACCGCGAGTACCTAACACAGGTGAAAATTGACCGCTACGGCTAGATGAGGGGAATAGTTCCCCATGCATGAAAAGCTGACCATGTTTGTTTCGTTGTAGAAAAAATTGTGATATCCGGCTGATGTGAAAGATCCTGTCATATCCTTGATTTCAAAGTCTGGTGGGTATACACGATGGACGTGGTCAAAACAAATTCTTGTTACATAACGACAACACATCATTATTGTATCTGAAAATGAAAATGAAGGAATTTACAAGGTCTCTGCGACATATTTTGATAAGCTCTTCGATAATTTCAGCCTCGTATGAAAACAAAATTAAGTCAGCCAACAAAGTTCCCAAAGGTATTCCGATAGCTTGTAGGAAGATCTCGACGCAGATCTTGTTATTTCGTCCTCCGTATATTTCTCCTTTGATACTGACATTTTTCACGAAGAATATTCAGTATAGTTCATAACCCTATATTTGTGCCGTGTTTCAAATCTCTTGGCAAACAAAACTCCCATAACGAAAGAACTACGGTGTTCGAGATGGAAAAAAACAAATGTTCTTATAAAAGAAATGTTTTAGAGGAGGGTTTTAATGATTAGTCAATCGATTTTCCGATTTGTTTAGACTATGAGAAAGCAATAAGAAGGGAGTCAGACATGGCGAACAGTCAGTTACTACAATCACAAAGTATACAAATATCTCCCATTTATTACTGTTTACGTTTTAATGAGCATGAATTATCATGTTCAGGTGAAACATTAAATTTTAACTCTCAGTTATCAAGATATGAAACCACAAGGCAAAAACCTCATGTTAATATCACAAAAATTATCCCCAAAGAATTTTCTATTTTCCTAAAGGTTTAGGATAAATGCTGTAACACAAAGTTAATATACCGTATTTATATAAGAAACAATGTTATGTTGTTTGTACAATTCTTTAAGATTTGTTGTGTTTTAACTTTAAATGTACACAAACGTCACGGTGATTGCTGTAACCTTGCATGGCACGTATTCGTTCACGTGTGCACGTCAGAATAAACACATGTTCTAAAGGTTACTTAAAGGGATCCAGTGTCTTAAATTACTAAATTAACAGTATCATGGGATTATTTAAGCTTTTCTTTATTTTCACAGGAGGTGTGACCGATTAAGATTTCCCAACGACGCCTCTTAAATTATAACACTTTCTGCTCCTAGCATCATTTACGAGAAATAGTCGTGTATTTTAACATGCAATTTCATTCCTTCATTACTTGACATCGACTGTGTTTAGTTTTTGTCATTATTTGACATCGACTGTGTTTAGTTTTTGTCATTATTTGACATCGACTGTGTTTAGTTTTTGTTATTATTTCACATCGACTGTGTTTAGTTTTTGTTATTATTTCACATCGACTGTGTTTAGTTTTTGTTATTATTTCACATCGACTGTGTTTAGTTTTTGTCATTATTTGACATCGACTGTGTTTAGTTTTTGTTATTATTTTACCAGGTTTTGTTTCAACAAATTACAAAATTACATTAAAAAATTCAGCAGCTGACATTAATTTAATTTATATGTGTAGAGTTAGATATATGGACTTATTCTCTACACTTTGATCCTGTGTACGTGGTCTGTGTGTGCTGTGTGCTATGTATTTCTTATGTTTGTTGTGTTTGTACTTGCACTGTAAATATATGCACTGTACTGATAAACCGTAAGGTTTAAAGTAAATAAACTGATGATGAACTGATGACTGCCTGGTGATTAACTCCCATTGGGAATGTATCTATTGTCCTTAGTACAAAACATTTATTGTTCAAATAATCAATTAAAACAAATAGGACATTTTAATTTTAATTAAAAAAAACTTTAACTTTCTTTTTAATTCATTTTTATTTCTAGGAGAAAAATGAAACAGCACTGAGATTAAATAAAACAGAAAACAACATCCAGATTATATAACAAATAACGCAACACAAATAGGACATTGGTAATTACAATTTTAAAAAATTCTACATTAACTATATTTCTAATTCATTTTTTGATTTCAAGGAGAAAAATGAACAGCATTGGGATTAAATAAAATAGAAAAATAGAAAATAAACAATTATCAAAATTCACTTAAATATAGTAAGGCGTATACATATTTATATATATGTCAGATGCAATTGTTGGATTCCTGGGATAATAAATAGAACTGTTCCTTATAGTAACTAGTAGCTACCTTGCTGAACAATATACGGTAGACCTGTAGCATGCCGTTCAGAACACCCAAAGACACAATCACGTAAAAATCCTGGGATTAAACAGACATCTGTATATGAGATTGCGTAGGCCATCACTCTATCGTTATACCATGGTTTAAATTTAAATAAATTTTTTTTTTATCTTTAAATGCATATCTAAAAATCATAAAAAAGAAAAATTGTAACAAGTAAAATTTATGTAAACAGAAACCAGAAACCGTCACACGTTTACTATCTGGAATTACGATAAAATAATTTTAAAAAAGGTATTTGGTAGCAAGCAAGAAATCGACAAATTAGCAATAAGATTAACAAATCAATAAAAGTGATTTTAATGGTAAGTCTTAGTTGATATTTTTCCTAAATGTTCTTATCTGATATACAAAATATCTCATGCATTCAAACCCAATTATTATTCAATATTTTGATATAACTATTTGGCTTAACTAAGGTACAAATACAATAAAGAAAGTCGTTATACAAAGTGGTTTCTAAGTACATGATATTCACTGGTGACATCACCATAACATCCCTACTACAACACATTACAACTTTGAAGACAAACGTATTTACGTTGTAAATTGTTTACTAACAGTTTTTTATTGTCTCTAGCTGAACATACCATTACCCCTGTGCACAATGAACATACATAAAATGAATTCGATTATTACATAAAATTTTTACAAGACTTATCTCCCCTACTGGTACAATATTTTGATTTTACGTCATTTCAAATTATTGCAATATCAAATCCTGTATATATTTATAAATAATACATCAAAAAAAAACAAAAAAAAAATATGTATGCATACCGTATTCATATACGTGAAAGACATCTTGTAAATTCAGGTCAATGTATAGAGGTACAATGAATTTTCCTATATCCACAGAATCAGAATCAGAAAAGTATTTTTCACTATAAATATGATTAAAAGACGAAATCAAGCTTTTATAAATTAAAAATTTAAAAGTTTTTCTATAGATTCATATGATATATCTATTTTTAATTCTACTAGTCCACTAGTACAAACACGACCATGATATAAAGAAACACCACGAAAATAGTGTTGTAAAACAAGAAATTGGATCGTTTAACATTGAACTGGAGAACAAATTGAATAATTAGAGACTAGATCTTTTGATAAAGACGTGTAAAATAATAGATTAAAAATGAGAAATCAAAAGCAATATTGCAGCCACACACCGGCAATTAAAAAAACAAACAAACAATCAAATCAACGAATACTACATTTAAGCGAGAAAAAAACTAATTCATTCAATAATACAAAGATTGCCTAGTCCATCACATCGTTGTTTAACATACAGCTTGCCTAGTCCATCACACCGTTGTTTAATATACAGCTTGCCTAGTCCATCACACCGTTGTTTAATATACAGCTTGCCTAGTCCATCACACCGTTGTTTAATATACAGCTTGCCTAGTCTATTACATCGTTGTTTAATATACAGCTTGCCTAGTCAATCACACAGTTGTTTAATATACAGATTGCCTAGTCTATTACATCGTTGTTTAATATACAGCTTGCCTAGTCCATCACACCGTTGTTTAATATACAGCTTGCCTAGTCTATTACATCGTTGTTTAATATACAGCTTGCCTAGTCCATCACACCGTTGTTTAATATACAGCTTGCCTAGTCTATCACATCGTTGTTTAATATACAGATTGCCTAGTCCATCACACCGTTGTTTAATATACAGCTTGCCTAGCCTATCACATCGTTGTTTAATATACAGCTTGCCTAGTCTATCACATCGTTGTTTAAAATACAGCTTGCCTAGTCTATTACATCGTTGTTACTGCCGATGATTTTCCACTAGTAAGTATGATAACACGTGTTGTCTGTCCTACAGTTCCAGAGCCCGCAGATAAATTGTTTGGTATATCTTCACGAGTATACAAGGAAAATTCACAAATACAATATTTTTTTTTAAAAATTGACAATGTTTTTAGATATAAAACCAACGAAAACAAGTCGGATTTTGTCTACCGATTATTCTTAATAGGATGTAATTTGTAGTACCCTAACAGACAAACCATTGTGTATATTCTAAAAAGGGCAATATAATCGTCATAATGTGATAAGTGGTCAACAGGGTTCAGTTTGGTAGTTATTTCGATAAAACATTTTACCTGTCGTTATTTAAACTTTAAGAACAAGTCAGTGGTTGTATTGGTTCTAATACATTTTCCTGTAACCAGGGCATTTGCCAGGGGAACGTATATTGCCAATTTATTGTTCCAAATCTTACTTCCAACAGAACACATTGTAAACAGTTTTAATTGGGCAATGAAGGCGATATTATGTACCTACCTTCAGTTATGTTGCCGGAGACAGTGCTTATCTCATTGTTTGGAGATACAGTACTTTGCATCGTAGATGTGCTTTTGGTGTTGCAATTGCATGCCGAACAAATACATCCAACAAAACACACCAACATGACCAATCCTGTTATTGCACCAATCGCTATCCCCGCTATAGTTCCACCCGACCTATTGGAAGAGATTAAAGTGTAATCTGTCTTGTCCTTTCTCGCTGTGAGTTTGCTTTTTTATCTGATTGAAAAAATGGTACAAAAGACACTAAAGTGAATAGCACCTTTTCCTTCATTTATGTACAGGTTTAAAGTATAAAAAATAACAGAGATGTCTTCCATAATTTAAAATTGATTAGTCTGTCAACGCAAGATTTTTGATTGTATGTATGTAATTTAAGGTTTATATGTATGTATGTATGTATGTATGTGTGTTTGTGTGTGTGTGTGTGTGTGTGTGTATGTATGTATGTATGTATGTATGTATGTAGGTATGTATGTATGTATGTATGTATGTATGTATGTAGTGTGTGTGTGTGTGTGTGTGTGTATGTATGTATGTATGTATGTATGTATGTAATGTAAGGTTTGTATGTATGTATGTATGTATGTATGTATGTATGTATGTATGTATGTATGTATGTATGTATGTATGTATGTATGTATGTATGTATGTATGTATGTATGTATGTATGTATGTATGTATGTATGTATGTATGTATGTATGTATGTATGTATGTATGTAATGTGTGTGTGTATGTATGTGTGTGTGTGTGTGTGTGTGTGTGTGTGTGTGTGTGTGTGTGTATGTATGTATGTATGTATGTATGTATGTATGTATGTATGTATGTATGTGCTTGTGTATGTATGTGCTTGTGTATGTATGTATGTATGTATGTATGTATGTATGTATGTATGTATGTATGTATGTATGTATGTATGTATGTATGTATGTATGTATGTATGTATGTATGTATGTATGTATGTATGTATGTATGTATGTATGTATGTATGTATGTATGTATGTATGTATGTATGTATGTAATGTAAGGTATGTATGTATGTATGTATGTATGTATGTATGTATGTATGTATGTATGTATGTATGTATGTATGTATGTATGTATGTATGTATGTATGTATGTATGTATGTATGTATGTATGTATGTATGTATGTAGGTTTGTATGTATGTATGTATGTATGTATGTATGTATGTATGTATGTATGTATGTATGTATGTATGTATGTATGTGTGTGTGTGTGTGTGTGTGTATGTATGTGTGTGTGTGTGTGTGTGTGTGTGTGTATGTATGTATGTATGTATGTATGTATGTATGTATGTATGTATGTATGTATGTATGTATGTATGTATGTATGTAATGTATGTATGTATGTATGTATGTATGTATGTATGTATGTATGTATGTATGTATGTATGTATGTATGTATGTATGTATGTATGTATGTATGTATGTATGTATGTATGTAATGTATGTATGTATGTATGTATGTATGTATGTATGTATGTATGTATGTATGTATGTATGTATGTATGTATGTATGTATGTATGTATGTATGTATGTATGTATGTATGTATGTATGCATGTATGTATGTATGTATGTATGTATGTATGTATGTATGTATGTATGTATAAGGTTTGTATGTATGTATGTATGTATGTATGTATAAGGTTTGTATGTATGTATGTATGTATGTATGTATGTATGTATGTAATGTAAGTATGTATGTATGTATGTAACATACATAATACAACAAATATTCTGAAATAAGATAGAGTTAGGTACAGTAATAACAAATAATGAACTGCGCTGAATCATTCAGCTGTTTCTTCCCTATGAGACTCCAAAGTGATGCTCAGGACCTAATTTTGAATCTTTGGAGGCGACAGGCGAATAGATCAAAAGAAAATTCAAAATCTATCCGGGTTTCTGTTCTAGCCCCATGATTAGATAAACTATACATAATCATTTCACAAGTTTGTCAGTTACATGTGTAAAAATGAAAACGTGGAATTAAGGCTATGACAGACCTCGTGGACTTCAGTCCACCAACAATGACTATCCTCTGCTCTCTCGAAAAGTGCACAAAAAACACACGAGTGAACAGAATGTTTCGATAAAAAATTGACATTAAAAATAATAGTACTTGTCGTTGATATCTTTGAAAAGTACGAAAAGGTGGATATTTCTGCGGTTTTTTAAATATGATATTAAACAAGAAAATTCGATAATACGCAAAACTGTAAATGAAATTGATTTTTCCTACATGATACATACAAACCGCTAGAACTGTTTTCAGTAATGTCATAGCTGCTGTAACCACTGCTGTAGCTTTTGTAGCTATAGTACCGGGAACTGTATCTGCTATACCGGGAACTGTAGTATGACGGTGTGTACACCTTCCTGTATACCCATATACAACACGCTGTGGGCGTGGCATAGTCACAGCACACCTCACTGCAGTAGTGGTAATACTTGTTCCCATAGTAACTATAAGCTGGACACTGGACGCTGTTGGCAGGTGTTGCTAGATTTTAAGAGTAAAATGATAAAATATCTAAAATGAGCCAGGTATATGATACTCCAGTAAAGCCCATGCTCTGGATATAGATGACCACAAAGTAACACGTTATTTCGGTTAATGCTGCATTTCATTTCGGTGCATATATGTCGCCCGACGTCTAAGTATAACCAAAAGCATGCAACATGATATATGACGTCTTTGTCAGATATGTGCATAAGCTAAATGCAAAGGAAATTCTGTTGAAGGTTTTAATGTATCAATGGTTATTTGGTAATTTTGACGTCTTTTTATGATGTTTAAAACACTGAAGAGTTCCAGTATTAGATGAACATAAACAGTTGCTCTTAAAATCGCGCCAGAACATCCCATTACCCTAAATTATTCAAAACAAAATATCTATTATTTCAATTGTATCGGATTATGGTAACGAAAGTGCTGTGCATTCTTTCAAAAAAGGCCAATTTTTTTGAAGTGGAAATGTTGTGTCGAAATATCACTGCAATTGGCATTACTGCGTCACATTTACACCGAAATATAAACACTTTCCATCCTTTGTAGAAAAAGCCTAATTTGTGTATCAAGTTTATCTGTCTAAAAGTATTGGTAATGGAGTGCTTTGGCAAGATTTAACGATCAAGTGGTAATATAGTCACGTGACTTACTGGGTGCGTACTTAGTGGTCCATATATTTAGGTAGTAGCTTTGGATATTGTGTAATGGTGATAAAGCTATTAAATTAGCAACGGGATAGAAATAATGATAAAAGGTAATTTTCAAAATGAATCTCTTGAATGATTTTTGAAATAAAGATAAAAATCTAAGAAAAAACATTAACCTACATGCGCGAGAAAATTCATATTAAAACGACATGGTGATCGTTTGAATACGTGCTAGTTGCCATGCTCAACACTGTTTATATCTATAGTAACCCGAGGTTCACGCGGACTACATTCAGCAAATTTGACATTCTAGAACCCTTCAGTGTAACTACGTGTCAAAATTGTGAAACCTAGCATGTACGGAATTTGGGATCTTAAAACAATTACCAAGCACGATGATATCTTCTTAACAGGTGCCACTATCTCTAAAAACAAAAAATAAATAGGTCTAGCAACAGCATGTTATTGCGTAACTCTTCATTTCTCATTTGGAGTCTCGCCAAATATATTAGAATAATGATAATAAACTGAGCTATCACTACTATTCAGTTATTGTCAATGGTGTATTTGCATGCAAACATATCAATTAAATTCCATTGAAAATACATCACAATTTTTATAATATAAAAATGTAATATTTAAAAGTCGAAAACATTTGGTAAATCTGTATAAGATTAGTAAATATTTCAAGAGATATTTTCGATTTTCTGTATTTCTAAATCTCTAATAAATATAGTTGAACCCCCTTTCCCTGTTTGGGTGTTATAGTATTAAGGCAACCCTATACATGAAATACTTAATCTTGGTTGTCTTTCCCTAACCACGGGGAACTCAAATCTATATAACTACCCCATTATTTATTGATTATGTGTCATATGCAGTTCCAAAACATACCCTAATACCTATCAGGAAGTGGTTTGTTTAAATGACTGAGATTCTATTGTATCAAAGAAGACAAATATAACAATCGATAGAGTTACCATGCGATTTTTGTATTGTCCAAAATAAACTAGATACCCTTATCATGAACATATCAGGTTTCTCTCGGGCTGTAGGAAATACAAAATCAATAATCTAAATGATTTTCCAAACAAAATTTTCGTACATGTGTCTTGAGGTACTATTGTAGGTGCTTACATGACAAGAAGTTATTTTGCATTGCTAGCACAACTTAATATTACCACTCTGTATCATAATCCCTCGGATATATTACGATATATTTACACTCTATGATTACTTTTATGACAAGAAGTTATTTTGCATTGCTAGCACAACTTAATATTACCATTCTATACTAACGGAAAAAAGAAACGCAAGTTTTTGTCCGGTGGTAAATATTTCAAATGTTTTATGGATGATCATATCATTGTTAAGATGTTTATATTAATTTTCCTCATTACAGATTAAAATTTGATAAGTTCTGTTGTCTTAACACAGACGGCGTTGGCATGGACAGCATTTAAACGTGGATACCCTCCGCCATTTCCTGATCAAAATCAATAGCGGGTGTGCCCACCTCGAGCTGCAGTCGCTGCTCTAACTCTCCTTACCATTGACCCCATCAAATTGGGTATAGTCCTTTGTGGGATGTTATTCCACTCCTGAAGAAGGGCCTGCGTGAGCTGAGCGACGTTGTTTGGGACGTTGACGCGCTTTCTGAGCCTCCTGTCCAGCTCGTCCCACAAATGCTCGATCGGGGACAGATCTGGACTGTAGGGTGGCCAGTCGGGTACTGGGACATTGTTTTGGTTGAGGAAGTTACGGCACACCCTACAAAACGTGCGGCCTCGCATTATCCTGCTGCAACGTAAGGTTTCGCGCTTGGATTAATGGAAGGACATGAGGAATGAGGACCTGATCCCGATACTGGACGGCTGTAAGACTGCCTTGGATGATAACGAGGTGTTTTCACGACATGAGAATTCCCCACCCAAACCATAACCGACCCTCCCCCGACTCTGCGTCAAAATATCGCTCACCGCGACGTCGATAGCAACGTTTTCGTCCATCTGACCTGTACAACGTGAACCGATACTCGTCCGTGAATAACACACGTCTCCAGCGGGCCAAGCGAAACCGATTTAGTGCATGTGCACGCAGCCATTGCATTCGACGTTGACGTCGCCTGGGGGCAAGTTGCGCACCAACGTCGTGGCCTTAAATTGAACTCCCGCAACCGATTCCTAACTGTTCTTGGACACACACGGCGACCATGAGTGCCTACAATATGACTTGCCGTCTACGTCGCTGTCTGAAATCGGTTACGTAGGTGTTAGAGACGTATGCCCTGATCTTGACGTGGCGTCGTAACGCTCCTAGGACGGTTAGCTAAACTTCCCGTGGCCCGGAGACGCCCAACTTATCGAGCTATCGTTGACTCATGGACTCCAAATTGCTGGGCGACGAGACGTGTCGATTGGCCCTGTAGAATTCGGGCAATAGCCCTACCTCTATCAACTTCGGACATTCGCAGCATGCTGCTTTTTAATCGCCTTGGAATGAATTGTTGTGCACTGGATGTGTGCTGTTCAAAACTTGGATTAGGTATGGTTTATAGCACGTGGTAGGTGCTACGGACGCACGCTTTGTTGGAAAATCTGTCCAAATCGTGCAGCGTCGCCCGTGGTCACGGTTGACCGAATTTAAACCGACGATTATTTAGACAGTACACTGAGGTATTTATGTGTCACATTTCACAACATTTGGTCTACGGATAAAAAAGTTATATTACCAAAACTGAACTTGCGTTTCTTTATTCCGCTAGTATATATTATACATACCTCGGATATATTACGATATATTCACACTGTAGAAATTACTTATCTCTAACAAAACATTAATTAACACAACATAGTATTTTATTTAGTTTATTTGATCAATGGTAAGTAACAGTGGTGGTAAGAATATCCGGAATTAGCTTTATTTGATATGTAGAGGAATGTTACAGGCACTGTTCTATTATTTATACTAAAAAAAACACTTTATAGCAAATATCACAAAAAATACAACACATGGTATCATATATCAAATATATGTCTAATTTTCTTAAGCATATGTCAATAATTTAAAAACACGCTGTGTTTCGCAAAGTATCGTAAATTCTATACCAGAACCATACAAAACAACCAAATGAAACACTAGTCTTGTAACAATGACTTAATCGCGATATCAAGTATACATGTGTATGGCATACGGATGCAATTCTTTGGTCTCTTGGTACGTTTTGTTATCCAGACCATACTAATATTTAGAACAAAACTAAATAAACGGCAATAATTGATACAGAAATTTACAACTAAAGCCTGAAAGATAGTTACTGGTTAAAATTAATTCGTTGTACTTACACAAAACTATTCACACAATAAGAAAGTCGAGAGAGAGTCCCATCTTTATACCTGTTCTCTGCCGAGGTCTCCGTGTCTTACGTAAAAAGGAGGCTTATCGGACACTTTATTGATTGTAAATGATTTACAACAATTGAAATAAGAGATCATTAACTCATGTCAATAAGGAAATAGTTTCATCTATTTTAAGAACAGAGTTTTGTTCAATAATACATGTTCTAATCATAACAAATCCGGATGATATAATCACTGGATAAACCGAAGTAATCTAGACAAACTGTAGTTATCTCTAAAAAATCGGAGAAACTTAATGATAACCAAGGGAAACTTCTTCATAAACTACAGATAACCCTGCTAAACCGGAGTTATACCTGGGCAACTTCTAGATAAAATGAAGAACTCTAAATTATTCGGAGTAAATTCTTAATTATGGCTAGTCAATGAATAATAGACAATGTATAAACTGCAACCAATACTAGATAAGCATTTTTGATTCCATAATTGTATAAATATACATCTTGTATAATCTTTTGATTAAAGCATCAGTTGGACGGATTTATAAATTGATCTGTAAAAATATAATTTATGCGGAAGATCACTCCCATAAGTGGCACTCATGCTGTTCTACGAAGTGGAATATTTTGGTGGAGGAACAATTTGTTCAGAGTTTGGAGGAGCATTGCGTGCACCCTGAACTGGGTTGCCAGGTGGTGGTTGAGGATAGGCTTGTCCTTGCATGGGGTAAGCTTGTGCCTGGATCACACCTTGGGCTGTAAATATATCATAGTATGAAAATAAAGAAACGTTACATTGTTAGCTGTAAGATTGATACTATGATTTAACGTGTATCACCATCGCGGTGATATCAACGTTTTATCTTATTAGATAAGTGCTTTCTATTTGCAGAATTGAAATTTCAATCGACTTTCAGTATAGATACAGATGAAGTGAATGTCGATTTAACGACAATCTGAGAACAAATTACTTTTTCTTTCATATCGGAGCATTTTTTTGGCAACTTGTGTAGATGTGGAAATTTAAAAAACTTCTATTCATTTCAAGTTAATTAGTTTAACCGTTTTATTAATAATGTATATTATTCTGCAAAAATGAAATGTAATTCGTGGTTGATAGGGCGTGTAGCTAAATAAGTCTTTAATTAAGTTAGCAATATTCTCATTCCGTTCTTGTCTGTTGTATTTTGCCAACTGTACAGAAAACTATGAAATTTATAGTGAATATAAATTGTTTATATATACGTATTTATATCATGTCTTTATTCATAGATGTAGAAACTCAAGATATTGTAAGACTATGAAGTGGGTTCATGTGGTCGGGTGGCGCAGTGGTAACGAACTCGCCTTTCACCTAGCCGACCGGGGTTCGATTCCCGGAACGGACGTGAAAAGGTAAGGGGTCACCTGACCGACCACGTGGGTTTTCCCCGGGTACACCGGTTTCCTCCCACAATAAGATACCTTGCATGCTTACATCCGGGCCAACAAGAGTGATTCGTATAAGTTGACATAACTTGTTTCGCAATTGTTGTAAAATAAATAAGGTTTTATATTTTAAGTTTCAAATAAAAAAAACATTTTGGAATTTTGATCTACAAAACGATACAATAATATTTTTCTGGGATGCCGCTTTATAATTAATAGTATAACAATAATTTCCCTGGAGTGCGAAATCCGCGCATGCGCGACGCGGTATCTCCTCAATAGTTGCATATGGCCCGAATACAGGTGCTCGTACGCAAAAAATCGCGCGACATATAAAATAATTTCCAAACATTAGAGAGAGGCCTTGGTTATCGTGTTCAGCAGAGCACATTCTCAGAAAGTTTGATGAATACGAATTTTGAGTACGTTTTCACTGGAGCACAGGCTTGAGCATGCGTGAATATGGACTCGGGTCCTAGTGTTTAACCTGTGTAAGTGTTATTGTAGACAGTAGCTGCTATGCCTTGTGCCTCGGTGGTATCTTTGGCTTGTGTGAGTGTTGGTAATGACAATGGTTACTGAGGCATTTGTCTTGGTATTGTATCTATAGATCTGTTGACAATAGCTACCGAGGCTTCTGGAGGGGAGTTAAAACCCCTGTTTTTGTTGAAAACAACTACTAAGAAAACTAAAAAAAGGAGTTGTAAGGATCTAGTTTTCGATTTTACAACAATACATTAAAACAAGACATGTCTTTAATCTACCTTGGACAGTGGTAGCTACACCTCCGGGATAGACAACTGCCTGTCGTGTAGATGTGTTCGTCAACTTTTTACAAATGCATGTAACGAGTGCAATCAGCAGGGTTAACCCAGTTATTGATCCAACTGCTATCCCTGCAATAGCTCCAGCTGACCTGTTCAACGAGAGATAAGTTAACCATTTGTCTCTTTTACATATCTTTATACGAATGCCGAAGTTTATATAAATTGTCAACACATTATTTGAGTAGCGCAGCTAAGTCTGTCACAAGGAGATCTTGAAATGAGAGAACGTGCTATTTAGAAGGCACATCAATAATTTGAGCATAGTTTTATTTAAAAAACCCCCAAAATGGTGTAATTAAACTCCACTTGCTGAGAGAAAGAGTGTTTGGAGTAACCATGATCAGTAACATGTTCTTTAGTTTTATTTACAAGATCAGGTTTGGATAATGGGTTCTCTTTAAAGCAGCTGCGAATATGCCAACGACCTATTCACTTGAAATAAACAAAAACATTACAGTACCGAGGGAAAGTTTATAGAAAATACCATTGTAAGTTGTGAAATACCTATACATACAAGAATATTGTACAATTCGACATACGTGTATTACATGTAACATCAAGTAACCTTCTCCTGAAACATGTTGACAATGATGATATCACATCGAAGCCATTATTCATTTTTGTTTGTTCTTACAAGTATTTTTATTACCATAGACATTTCCTTGTTATCCTGAATCGTCTTCAGACACAAATCTGCAACATAATCTGGACTGACTACTATTTTGTACGATCATTTTTTTCTCTTGTTTTATGTTGCTGAAGTCTTACTAATTTAGTCCATGTGAAAACAAATCTAACTTGCTGCCGATATCAAATTATTACATAATCTGAATAGTTAACTGAGAAACAGAAGATAAAATTACAATAACTACGTCATATAAGTGTCGTTAACGAGCTAAACAACAAAAGTCTACTGATTATTTGATACATAGAAACTAAAGGAAAACGGAAGCATTCACGCGATACTCACAAACTGAGTGCGTCGTCGATGTCGTAGTAGTCGCCGTCGTAGTAGTAGTAGTAGTAGTAGTAGTTACTGCAACTTCCATAGTATGAACACGATGAGTGTACAGGTGTTGTCAGATCTTCAAAACCGAAGGTGAAATACAATATAAATTGAAATAAGAAATGTTCCCAGTTGTTCCTCTAGGCCTACATAGTAGTAGAACCAACACATTCTTTATATTTCTACATAGTACAGCAGTTTTGACCTTCACGCGCGTTTCAGCAATTTGTAAAAACTCCCGGACAAATTTCAGCACAAAGAGCAGTATAGAAGTCAGTTGGTGATATGATAAGGGATTATTTAAAACATCGATGACATTTGGATTTTCTGAATTAGTTTTGAATTTTCTCGGTAACATGCAAGTTTTGTTTACGTAGTAATTCCGTTAACCTCAAGAGTTGATGAGCTTATTCTGACTACTTCGTAAACGCAAAATGATACCTGTAACGTTCCATAAAAAATCAGGAAATGCTCTGTTTATTGATATTAGAAAATAGACATTTGGATGAAAATGAAGAACATATGTAAGTTTTACATTATCTTCTTATCGTCCCAGTAAAATTCTGTTCGCTGCATTTTAATGAAAAATTTAATTTTGTATGAAAAAGGTCACCTCAAAATAATGAAGAATGGCTATTATTCACTGGAAAACAAAATTAAGTAGTGAAAAATAATATTTTCAAGCCTACATATTCTGGCGCCTGTCGCGAAGTAATTAACTAATATAATAATTTTGCTGCTTTTCACACACTTTCTGAGACCTAACTTTCAAAACATCTTCACCAGAATAAGAGTTTGAAATAAGAAAATTGGTTAACTGATAACTATGTATCAACATCAACTCAATTATGTTATATATGCTGCCGTGTATTATGTAATATATTGCATGTTCTTAACTCTTCAGATTCTATAGTACGGTACCCGTAACAAATAAAACATTTTCCAACAAAAATGTCGTGATACTAGGTGAAATCACACAATTCAAATCAATGTAAAAAGCGATCGTGATGAAGGGAAATAATATATATGTCATTTACATGCAGATGACATATTAGCGTCAAATAGTGAAAGCCCAACAAAATCTTCGTTCCCAATAAGATTTCTAATGTCTCGGAGGAATCTCAGGATGAATGTCACAACATAAATATAGATGTATGGTCTAAGGACTAGAGTAATGGGCGAGACATTTAACCCCGATATAAATGCCTGGGTAGATATCAGAATAAACTCAGGATGAGAGACACAACACAGATATATTTGTTTGGTCTAGGAAACGAAGGAAACTCGGAGAGAAAGAGTCACATTAAAGATATAGATGTCTGGTCTAGAAATAACCAGAAATCCAGGTGAGAGTCACAACATAGGCATACAGATATGATCTAAGAAACGCAGGATTGAGCTTCATAACATCTATACGAAACCTGATATATGAACCAGAGAAAACTCTGGTTCAGAGAAAACTCTGGTTCAGAGTTACATTAGAGATTTAAATATCTAGTATAGGAACCAGAGGAATATCGGGGTGAGAGTCACACATGAGATCTAGATGTTTGTTCAAGTACCTTATCCAAACTTGGATTAAGAAACACAACAGAATTATAGATGTCTCTTCTAATGTCATTTTACATAGTTTGCGTACAAAAAAGATATCTGTAACGTACTACTATTTCAAAGCAACACCGTCTAATGCATGAATAAAGTCAAGAATCACTTTATCAATCTAGTTTAAAAATCTAGAATTTTTCAGAGTGATAGTCGGAATGTCAGATGGGGAAGAATACCTAACTTCATTAAAATAACAAAACACCAGACAAGAAATCAGATTCATCAAATCTCTTTTCCTCATATTAACAGATAGATTCCTAGCGTAAAAACGTGGCAGTAATATAAGCCTCATATCTTTTCGATTTAAATTCTGCAGTATCGATTGAGTGACATTTATTGTCACTTGCTAAAGCAAACAACTTTTTCTCAGAATTATCTTTATCTTATCATAAAGCCCCAGTGGGGTGGTGGTATGAAGCTCCCTGAAGTCAGATCGATGCCTTGTAGAGAGATAAGACCCTTTTCTATGACAAATGAGCGTGATTCTTGTCGCCTACTGTGAATATTCCTAAAAAACAACCATATTTACCGTAAGCATAGATACGTCTCTGCCGTAAGTAAGCAAAAAAATGGTTTCTTGTATCTTCAAAGCTTATTGTAACTGCATGACTTGATTTACAGTGTATTTACTTTCGATTTGTCTAAATCCTCATATTGATAGGACAGTAATTGCAACATCTTGGGTATTTCAAAGGTTTTATTTAGTCAACTTCATCATAGAGCTATTAATCATTTGGCTTGTTGGCGATAAATATTTGATTGTGTGTATTTTTTTTTTTTTTTACCTATTTTGATTTGTTCACATCATTGTCGTCAAATTTGAAATAAGAATTAAAGAAGATATACAATCGCTTAAAATTAAGGAAAATAGCCTCTGGTTCTCTTATTTTAGTAATTTTTGCATTCCAAAGTGTAGGAGTATGGGGAAAGTAATATAGCTTAGCGGTTATTTGTGAACATTTTTTCAATACGTTTAGCCTCTCAGTACTTTGAGTAATTTTTTTTTGACACATTTTTCAATATATACATTTTAACCTTTGGTTATAATGTTATAATGAGTTGTGGTTCCTTGAGTAATTTTGCATATCAACCATGCATTTTTGTGAAAAACAAGACACAGATTCCTGACTATGCACTAGTGGCCTACGGAATTTCCTAAAATATCATATAAATGAATCAATACTATATGGAGTTATATCGTTTTGCATTTAGATCTCTTTCTACAGAACAAAGACAATTTTCCATGAAAAATTGACATAGTTTTGTCCGGCTATACATTTGCTCCCTTTTTTCTGTAGTATAAATACTAGTTGGAGTAATGCCCACGAGAGTTATTTTGCCCTTGAAATCTTTTTAAGGGGTTTATGCCCCTTTATGTAGAAAATAAGATATAATTCGTATGGCTTTGCATTTACTTATTTTACAATGGATTTTCTTAAAATTTCGAAAGAATTACCACAGATATGTTGTTTTCCCTAATTTTAACCCTTTTAGGGAACGTTGTCTTTTGTATGAGAAATATACTGGCGTCTACGTGTTATTCAATAAAACGATTTTACATTAATTTGTAAAATGCCAGTGTTGTATGGTAATATGTGCATAAAGGGATCTTGCATAGTAACCAAGTTGTTAACAGTTATGTTCCATTTTGCAAACAAGTGACCAACATTTCATAACACTACTATATAGATAAGTGTTCCTTAATTAAAATTTCATGCAGTACGAACATTTTTCCCAAAAAAAAAATCATGAAAAAGATGATGAAATGTCGCTATACTTACACAATGTTATCCACACCGAGCCAATGATTAAGGACATTGAGAAGCCCATCTTTGTATCTTTGTATCCCCTTAGAAATGCGTGCTATTTCTTGCCGACAGAGCTTTATCAACCCTTGTTTTATTATCGATTTATGCATTTAAAGACAAACAGCGCCTGTCTTGACGAATAGAAGTGTTTTGGGGGATACTTTGTCAGGTAATCCATAAACAGGTTCAAAAGGGTCATTGTCATATCAGAGCAAACAAAAACTACAAAGTAACCGGAATCCTCATTTGACAGCTTGAGAATTGTCGGCCGCATGCCATACCACTGTACAATGATCACAAATCAAACATGCCTTTCAATGGATATTAAGTGTATATCTATGATATGTCAAATTATGAGTTTAAAATGTATCATACAGTTATTGTTAGGCCTAATAAACTCTTCGTCAACGATGCGCTTACTAAGGTCGGGTCCACACTATTCTCCAAAGCCCGCTTCCTCAAGAAGGAGGGCCACATTTCCGGAGGATGGACTCAGGATGGCAGGATAGTGATACGGAACCTCACAGGTGAGAAGCATCAAGTTACCAGACTAAATGAGTTATCTTCCTACCCTGACCCTCCTTCAAAGGGACAAGGACCTAGAACGCTAGCTCAGGGCCGTGGATCCAGTGCCGGTATACATTAGCTATATGTACATGTAGGCCCGTGTGTCAGTCTGTAATATAAATACATTGTATATATAATTATATGCAAGTGTTAATGTAAATACTGTAGTGGTACCCAATGTGTGTATAACACACAGGAACCACCACGGTTGCTCCCAGCTCCCAAACCAACATATGATACAGTGAGGTTACTCACGTTTTGTAAATCACGTCCGTACTGTTTGCTGGTCAAGAGGGGGCTGTCCGATGGTCTCGCGCCAAACTGTCGCAGGAGCTCCACGAGATCTCGCGGTGTCAATGTCATTGTACGTCAGCAGTGACAACCAGGGGAGATAATTCACCCCGGTTTTCACTACACTCCTCCCCGTTTTATGAAGGCCCTCTTGAGTTCCTGCTGTATGTATTGGGGACAAAACTTCTGGAGGGTGATCAATATGGCCCAAGCAGTAGTTGACAAGTCTTGATGAGCATCAGTGTTGCAGGACTTCAGGGTGCTTAGGTAGTGAGCACCCTTAAGCTCAAGTGAGCTTGTGACGAGACAATTAATTGTGCCTGGAGACTATACCTAACCTATAATACTAAGGGACCTATACAATTCAATAACCCTCATAGTGAGGGTAAATCAACCTATGGGTTTCAAGTCCAGGGCATGAACCCTTACCATAAAATTAATGGCCTGGTCCATCATCATGTAGATTTTCACCCACGGTTCTACTGTTCTAACAAAATAAACTATATTATTGGGGTTCTAGGATTTCTAAGGGCTACTCTACTCCCTCGTTCCTGTTTCCGGAGGGCTAACACTATATAGACTTTGACGGACGAAAAGACTTCTCCCACCAGGTTCCATGTTCCACAGTTGTGATGCAGAGACCTATATGAGAGAATACAACAATACAATACTGACACCCTCACAGGTTCCGGTCATAAAACAGGATCCTTTATGTAAGGGTTAACAGTGACGGATTCAACCCTCTGAGGGGAGAAGATTCCCTGGCAGAGCTACACAGTAACACCATGGATCCAGTCCTCTCAAGGATATCAGCTCTTGGAAAGTACACCTATATAGCCGTTACACTAAAGTAGGGAAAGGTCCCAGCCTTCTGGCTGGGAACTATTCCTGCTAGGTGGACTCCATCCTCTAAGGAGGCACCCCTGTGGTTAATCCCGTTATGGCTTTGCCAACACAGCGGAAACCACAGGGTGTCTTCATATGAGGATGGTATCATATGTGGGACATAGGATCAAGGGTAGACTGATTCCCTTGGAAAAAGGGACTCAATCTCTTCAAGAGGTACCGAAGTATACTTAATTCCCTGTTCCCACATGTATGACACAGTGTAAACGCTTCTGAATCTTTGTAAACCAACGAAGGTGTAGGACGTATCACTTCTCAATGCTGGCTAGGGAACTGGGTTGGTCAGAACTTTGAATTTCTAAAACTAAGGTCTAAAGTTCTAACAGCTAAGATAAACCTACACTATCCTACCTACACTGGCTGAACCCATTCCCATATGGGTTCCCTCTCCCCTCTCTTACTGAAGGACATAATTGTCAAATTTCCGAGGAGACCTTATCTGCCTTCCACGGCGAGTGAGGGTTACAGGAACCTGTGACCCTTCAACAGGGCTCTCCATAGTGTCGCGGGTTTGACCCTCAGTAGCGTGCGCGGTTCCGCGAGTGGGTACACGAGGTTCCCTTGGAGAGAGCTCGAGGCCTCCCTCATCATTAGAGTGTTCGTTGTGTTCATTGCTCTCCCCCCGATTGAGAGTGTGCTTCAACCGGTGTAGCCACAGAGGGATTGATCCACCAATATAATGCTTCAGTCTATCATGGTGGCAGTGTTTTGAGCCTTTACGGTTCTTGATCCTGTACAAGGGGTGTTTGGTGTCAACAACCAGGAATGGCCCTAGCTAGGGAGGCTTGAGCTTGGAGCTTTTTCCCACTTTGGTGGAGGAATCCCTTTTATAGACCACATCTCCTGCGTTGAACAAATTGTCGGTAGCTCTGACATCATAGTCTCGTTTCTGACGTCGCTGATACTTCCCAACGTGCTGTCTAGCAATGGTGTGCACTTCTGTAAGGGAATCCTGGAGATGTTTTACCCATTCGTGAGGTTCCAACGCTCCTGGAGGATTTGGTGCCCCT
Source organism: Ylistrum balloti (assembly GCF_031769215.1). Taxonomy (NCBI): domain Eukaryota; kingdom Metazoa; phylum Mollusca; class Bivalvia; order Pectinida; family Pectinidae; genus Ylistrum; species Ylistrum balloti. Next base: position 1,078,013 of record NW_026782025.1, read on the forward strand.
AGTAACAAGTCTAGTGGTTGTAGTGTTTCTCTGCCTAACATCATCATGTTTGGGGTAAACCCTGTACCCCTGTGTTCAGTGGCGTGAAGTGCCATCTTAATTAGAGGCAAGTAATGGTCCCATGTATCATCTTTACCGTTGATACAGCATCGGATCATTTGTAGCACTGTTCGGTTCAGCCGTTCCACCTGTCCATTTGAGGAAGGGTGGTAGGGAGTTGTGCGGGTTTTGGTAATCTCGAGTAGTTCACATAACTCTGAGAAAAGTTGACTCCCGAAATTAGTTCCCTGATCTGTATGGATCTGTAGAGGGCAGCCAAACGTTGACAAAATGTTTTTCACTAGGCTATAAGCTACAGTCTCGGCTGATTGGATGGGAAGTGCCTCTAATTCTACCCATTTGGTAAATTGATCCACCATCATCAAAATGTATTTGTTGCCCATCTTGCTGGGTGAAAATGGTCCCAATATGTCAATGTGAACCCTTTCCATTGGGAATCCTGCATGGAATGATCTCAGTTTAGCCTTAGAACGAGGTGATTTTTTGTTTCGAACGCATGTAACACAAGACTTAACATGGAGCTTGGAGTCCAATCTCATGGTATACCACCATACGTGGTGTTTTAATTTGGTGTATGTCTTGTGTTCTCCCAAATGTCCTCCCACATGGTTATCATGGGCACATGTTAAGGCTGTTTCCTTGAGAGAAGCAGGAAGTATCACTCTGGGCCGCTTGTGGCTTGGCAGGACATGATACAGCACATCCTCTTTGAGGACCAGACATTGTCTCATTAACCACAAGGCCTTCACAGCACGACCATGTGTAAACAGTTCCTCTTGGGAGGGGCTGGTCCCTCCCTGTAGCCATGCTTTCACTGGTCCCACATTAGGATCCTAGGTTTGAGAGGTCCACTCGACACAATCCATTCATCCAGTTGATCAATTTATGGGAATTTGATTGTTGGTCACTAGGGTCGACTTCGTGGTCGGTTTCATCCTCCTCCTCTGATGAAGACGAGGTACCTCCCCTTGTGCAGTGTTGACGACTTGAATGGCTATAGGTGGATGGGTACAGATGTCTTTAGCTTGAGGGCTACTGGCTCGGTAGGCTAATGGTACAACATAGTCCACATCTTCACTGAACCGTTCCCATTGCAGATGAGCTTTCTGACAAAATCAGCACCCCCCCCCCCCCCGCAAGGGAGATCTCCTACCTGTGCCCCCGCGAGGTAGCAGTTACAGACTTCCTCATCACTAGGGATACGCGACAGTCCATCTGCGTTGCCATGGGTTTTTTGTCCTGGCCTATGAAGAATCTGCATATCATACTGAGCAAGTTCTTCCAACGAGATAGTTGTCCCTCTATGTGCTTGAATCTTGTCAACCATACTAGGCTGTTGTGGTCTGTGCGGATATAGAACTTCCGTCCAAGTAGGTAGTGGCGGAAATGTCTGCAGAACTTAACTACTGCTAAGAGTTCTTTGCGTGTAGTGCAGTACTTCCGCTGTGCTGGTATCAGTACATGGCTGGCATAGGCAATGACCTTGACCTTGCCATCTTGAACTTGAGATGACTCGGCCCCTATAGCCGACTCGGAAGCATCTGTGTCCAGTATGAAGTCCCTGTTCCCATCCGGGTATGACAAGCATTGTGCACCACATAGGGCAGATTTAACATCCTCAAAAGCTTTCTGATGCTCCTCCCCCCACCGGAAGTCGGTTGTAAGCTTGGTGAGTTCGTATAAAGGCTGTGTTATTCCAGCATAGTTAGGGATATGGTTCCTGTGGTAATTCGCGAATCCTAGAAACGACATCAGCTTGTTTCGATCCACCGGGACCGGCCAGGTTTTCACTGCCTCCACTTTCTTAGGATCCATGGAAATTCCAGACTCGTTCACGAGTCTTCCTAGGAATACTGCTTCCTTCCGGAATAACTCACACTTTTTAGGTATGAGTTTTAGTCCATACTTCCGGAAACGTTCAAACACATTTCTCAGCTTGTTGAGAGTGTCCTGAAAAGATTTCCCTAATATCACAATGTCATCCAGATACACCAATACATCGGACCAAGTCAATCCTCTGAGGACGAGGTTCATGGCGCGTTGAAAAGTTGCAGGTGCGTTACACAGTCCGAAACCCATCCTGGTGTGTTCATATAACCCATATCTTGTGATGAATGCTGTTTTCTTGCGATCTCTTTCATCTAGGATTATTTGGTAATAACCGGAAGCCATATCCAGTGTTGAGAAGTAATTAATCCCCTTGCGGGAGTCCAAACAATCATTGATGTTCGGTAGAGGAAAACGATCTTTGACCGTCTTGTCATTAAGTGCACGATAGTCTATGCACCACCTGAGACTTCCGTCTTTTTTCCTTACCAGCACTGGTGCCGAGGACCACTCGGAACAGGAGGGTTGAATTACACCTGCGGCCAACATTTTGTCCAAATGTTCCCTTTCCTGGTCCTGGAAATGAGCGGGTGTCCGTCTCATTCTTTGTTTGACTGGTTCTTCGTTTCCGGTGTCTATTTTATGTGTGATCTCCGTTAGACAACCTATGTCTAAGTCATGTTGGGCGAATGTGTCTTGGTATTCTACTAATAAATCCTCAAGTTGGTGCTGTTGAGCAGCATCCAGCTCCCTGCAGGATCTAGTTACTAAGTAGAATAGGAACTCAGGTACCCTGGTTTCTGTAGTTCCGGTTTCTGATGTGGTTTCCGGTTGGTTACTGGGTCCGGTTTCTATGGTTTCCGGTTGGTTACCAGATCCGGTTTCTGTGGTAACCAAGTCAACAGGTTCCATTCTCCCTATTTTTTGACCTCTCCTTATCTTTACAGATTTTTCTGTGTCATTTAGGACTCTCATCACTGTATGTTGGGTTCCAGGGGGAACCAGCGAGTTGCTAAGCAGTGGTCCCCCAGTTGGATGGGTAGGCTGTATCATGGCCATATCCTTTGTTGGAGTTTCCCAGTCTACTTTGAGATGTCCAACAGTATTCGGGGGAATTGTTGCTGTCTGTGAAGCAAAAACCACCGATTGGTTTCTCTGTTCCTCCTTACAGGCGGTGAGTGGAATTGCTTGATTTTCCATAAGAAGTACCCCTGTATTCAAATCCAACACACAGTTGTTATGGGATAAAAAGTCAATTCCTAACAACATGTCGTCCATGATAGGAGCTTCACACACTGTCCATGGTATATCAGAGTTACCAATACCTATGTGTAAGTCTTTTATTTCCCAAACAATTTCTACATTGCCATTGAAACCACGCAGTTGAACACGCTTTCCAAGTACAAGTGGACCATTTAGTTTATCTAGTAAACCACGTCGTACTAGTGTCATGGTGGCTGCTGTGTCCACTACAGCACTGACAGGAGTTCCATTGAGGGTAAGTGGTATGATGAGGCTACTTCCTTCAGTTCTGGAGACATGGAACGGGGTCTCCTTGAATGATAGGGACTCTGTCCCCTGTCCTGGTTACCTCGGCCTCTATCCCATGTTTGGTTGGGATGGTTACTTGTGGAAGTTGTAGATCCCCTCTTAGGTGGTTCTCGCCACGTTAGGTGCCTCCTTTGTGGTTGCTCCTGGTAACCGGGTGACTGATTATGGTTCCGAGTCTGGTTTCTGGCTTGATGTTGTTCACTGCCTTTATCCCTATACTTGGCTTCATTGTACCCTTGACTTGAAGGTGGGTACTCTAGCTGGTTACCTTGGTTACCTCTTTAGTTACCATTGTGGTATGGGGGGTAACCATAATGATCTCTTCCATACGGTGGCGGTGAGTATGGTCTTTGACCTCTTGTACCTGCATGAATAAGTAACAACGATTTTTTAAACTCCTTTATTTCTTGTTGAAGTGTTTCTTTCTCATCATCATCTTTGGTGCCCTCAGCAAATCCTACCTGCCTGGCTGGGTAGTGTGGGACTCGAGATCCAAACAATGCCCTTTGGTTAGCAACTGATGCCTTGATGTACTTCAGTGCCTTATGTATAGTTTTAGGGTTCCTTTCCATTGCACATTGTGCTGCTATTTTTTCTCTACAGCCTTTTAGGAATGCCTCTGTAGCCAGCTGATCCTGTGTTGTGTTGTCAGCATGGGAAAACCCGTCTGAGGTTAATGTTTGTATTCTCTGAGCAAACTCTGCTAAACTCTCTGTTTCTTCTTGTTTAGCATATTGGAGTTCTCGGCGAGCCACTACATGTACATCTTTGCTGCTAAACCTTTCCTTCATCTTTTCTTTTAGTCTTTGGAAGGACATTACAGGGAGCTTGTCTGCATATTCTAATGCATCGCAAACTAAGCAGTCAAAAAATCGTGTATTTTTTTTTCTGTCCGACCACGCATTCTCCTCTGTTATCCTCTCGAACTTGAGGACAAAGGGCTCCCATCTCTCCTTCCCTGAATATGTGGGCATTTTATGTCTCTGTGGGCTTTTACTTCTGTGGCGACGATGGCGCCCCCTCCGTCCATGGTCGGAATCGTTACTGGAGTCTTGGCTACTCCCCTCCCCTTGACTGGAGTTGTCTGACCTTGAGGAGTTACTGCTGGAGGAATGTGCATGTCTACCTCTAAAAATACCCCGATGTTGGTCACGTGGACGACGTGAACCCATGTCCCAGCGGTCAAACGATCTGCATCTTGGGTAAGGCTAGTAGGGTTTAGTCTAATAGTAGAACCCCTGTATGTATCTACTTGTGTACCTTCTCTAACACTAGGATTATCTATATTATGAATGGGGTTCTCAGTCCTAGCATTGCTAAGTGCTGGCTTGGTGTTTATGTACCCTAGCAAGGATGACTTAGCCTGGGGTTGTTTGCCTGCTGTATGTGTAAACACATCACCCCCGGTAATACCTGGGTATGTCCAGGGTGGCAGGTATAACTCTGGGACATGTTACTCTGATTGGTATGTGGTAAGGCACCTGTATTGTTATCATCTGGTGACAAAAAGTGACCTAAGGGTGGATGTTGGCATGAGGATACACTGATACCCGAGGATATGTCCCTATCCTTGGGTAGACAAGTGCCTGAGGGTACATTACTAGCCTGGGTACCAAAACCCTGTGTGAGATGAGGATTTTGGTTATCACATGTTAACCGAATAACCCCTGGGTAGACATCCTCCCCCTGTAAATTAGAAGGGCCTGATTCCAGATTAAATCCCCACTTATTAGCTTTAGGTTTAGCACCTGATAATGTTGACATATGTGTATTTTGTTCCCTCACATACATGCCATCTCTAGGCATGGCCTGTAATATGGGTCCAAAACAATTATCAACCTCCTCAATGCGAGATAAGGTTGCTGGTGCCTGTACTTCTGTATTGACAGGTTTACCATCCCATAAGGACCAAAATGGTGCATCATAACCCTGGGTATTGACATACTGACTGCCCCTAGGTGTTGTCCATGTGACAGTAGCAGGGTTAGAGCTACTTGAAGCCTCTGACCTAATTAGGACCTCAGCTTCCCTGTCGACAGAAATCTTTCTAAATTCCTGTTGCAGTTCTCTGAACTGGTTCTTCATATCTAACAGGTCCATCTCTATCCTATCACTAGGTTCCTGTATACTTGGGGAATGGGTTTGGTAATTGTTGTTGTCAGACACAGTGATACTGATGCCTGTGATAGTACCCTCTGAGAGCCAACCCTGCCAAACATCCAAACCTAAGTTGGTATTTCTTACAACATCTGCAGAGTAATGTCTTCACTCTGCCTAGCACTAATGATATTCTGAGCAAACACTGGGCCTATGCCACGGAGGGTACACAGTTGTTCCTCCGAAGCATGACGAATATTTATGCATGGACTGGTAGCCATGTTGTGCCGACGCAATATTCTAAAAATAGGACAACTACGCGGCAAATACAAAAATATACCTAAACTACCCTAAACTAAAATATTAACCTAACAACTAAACCTAACACTACCAATTCTAAATAATAATGAAAAATAATGCCTACACTAGGTCCCTATGTCCAAGGTCACGCACCCGGCCCACATGATCAGGTGCGATAGGACAGTATATATAAAAAAAACCTAATATAACCTAACAAAAAGGCTGGAGCAGCGCTAGGCTTGCTCCAAACTACCTAAAATAAATCTAATGAAAAAATAAATAAATAAAAGCCTAAACTAATACGAGGTATTGCACACGTGTGCCCACGAGCTGCCAAAAATGGCGACCACGCGCTGCAGCACGTGCACAACACAACGAAAAAAAAAACTGAAAAATATCAAAATACGGCGATAGTCCGCCGACTTCTGACACCAAATGTAGTGGTACCCAATGTGTGTATAACACACAGGAACCACCACGGTTGCTCCCAGCTCCCAAACCAACACATGATACAGTGAGGTTACTCACGTTTTGTAAATCACGTCCGTACGGTTTGCTGGTCAAGAGTCAAGAGGGGGCTGTCCGATGGTCTCGCGCCAAACTGTCGCAGGAGCTCCACGAGATCTCGCGGTGTCAATGTCATTGTACGTCAGCAGTGACAACCAGGGGAGATAATTCACCCCGGTTTTCACTACAATACCATAATTTCGTTACTAAATATAGTTAATTGTTTGACTATATTTTGCTCTGTATAGTTTACTTTATTTTTATTAGAGTATTGTAGTATATTAATTTTATGAATGAACTATAACTACAGTGTACTGTAATCACTAACAGATATACAAAGGTACATGTACCTAGCATTTGGCTTATTTATGTGTCATTACATTGACTGGAATCTGTAAATTAATCAATCAACCTTTATTTCTAATATAAAAGAAATGTTTATAATATATAAGCGTGTACATGTACTTGCAAAGTATGTTTTTCTTTAAAGAACCATATGTAGTGTCATTTGATGATTTAGTGGCAAGCATTATGTACATGTGTGTCAATTGTTTATGATTATACTTTAAACGTAATATACATGTTAGCATTTTTATATATATGCATAAATCAAATCATGTTTGGAAAGACAATGTATATATATATATATATATACACTGTAGTATTTATATGTGTGTGTACATATGTATACTTTGTATGAGCTATTGCTTCAATTAGAAAACCACCAACAAATATATACATAACTATCCTAATGACGGCACTAGCTATTGAACTGACTGAAACTTATAACTTATGCAATTCTATTTAAGTTACAATTGTTTATATATAATTAACCATGCATGTTTATTTGCAAGCTGAATTACTTTTACAGCTGCCATGAATATATCTATCTTGTAATGATGTAATAAATTTTGACAAACTTTGTTTATGTGCCATCTGAAATAAATGCTTAATCATGGAATATATCTTATTCTTAGCTAGTCTATATCTACAAAAGGACCATACTATTACATTGTATCCTTAGATGCATATTTATTTGTACCTTGAACACGTGTTTGATGCCACTGTACAGATATATATTATATACATGTATACATGTACATTGTATACATGTAAAAATCTACTATTGTATGTGTATTAATTAATCATATATTGTTTCACTCTACTCTGATACACATGTACATGTACATATATATAGTGTCAAGCAATATTGCAGCATAATGTAAACAAAACTGTACATGTAATATTGTATGCAGGCTTATAGCTGCTGCTTGCTATTTTTAATTTTATATTTAATATATTTTAATCTAGAATACTTGGCCATGAAATTATGATTTTCAATATGTGGTAATAATAAATAAGTTATAATCACTTACCTACAGCTCCCTGACCATGTGTTGTTTATGTTGTTTAGTACTGTTTGACGTTGATATCTTCTTCCATTTATATGGTTGTGTCTATATGCTTTTGGTAAATTTTGATTTAATCCTCTTCTCCAATTCAGAGACGTATATACGTCTCTGTCCAATTCCATTTACTTCTTTCAATTCTAGTTCTTATTATTGCATAAAAATAATTCTAGCATAAAATGAAATGAATCCCTAATTTAAATCCAGTTTGGTATACTACTTACTGACTTATATACACTTGCACATATAATGTAGGCCCTAGTGCCACCTTAAACTAATATAACTAGCTATGTATGCTAAAAGAACGCAATCCAAGTCAAAGGTCTTGAATACGCTTAATTCTATTAATGGATCATCGACCATGTGAGAACCATAATATTGCTGTAAATTTGACCCCGTGTGTTTACTCCGACTATGAGCCGGTTAATATCTTACGGAACCTTATTTAAGGTATATTTATTTATTGTTCTGCAACCTTATCCAGTTTGTCTACCTAATATATGTATCCGAACATGCTGATCCGGTGTCCAGTCGTCATTGCCATGTTTTATCGCTGTATACCCTGCTGCTGTGTTTACATTATCTGTCTGTTGATCCTGATGTGTCCCATAAATTGTCAATCCACTATTTTTGATAATGGCTGAATATAACTCCCCTCTAACCTCTTGTGAAGGGACACATCAGTATATTGGAGAATTTTATTGCATTGAATCTATAAACAACACTACATATCACTCTTATATTCATAAACTAGTACTGCTTCTTTGTAATGATATACAACTTAATCCAGGTCTTAATCTTGACATTGTAATATCTCACCTCAATGTCCGATCTCTTAGAAATAAACTTGATATTATTGAGGCTGAATTACATGATAGTTACATATTATGCCTAACAGAAACACATCTTACCCCTAATATTCTTGATACAGAGATCACAGAGATCATTCTCCCACAATACACATAGACTTGATAGAAGTACATGACCAGGAGAAGGAGTCATTATTTACTGTAAAAATACTATACATAGTAAGAGGAGGTTAGATCTTGAAAGCAATGATGTAGAAATGATTTGGATTGAAATTTCTTCTAAAAACAAAAGAGTATTGTTAGGTTGTATCTATAGGCCGGAATCTACTGTAGATTATTGGGATAAGTTAGACCACATTCTAGAATATACTTGTAATACAGGTCTTGATATTATAATTACAGGTGATATTAATGTAAATATGCTAAATATACCTGAGAATCACCACTTAAGTAGACCCTTAGTAAAGTATAATTTTGTATGTTTAATTAATGAACCAACACGGATTACTGAGACAATTGCTACTGCTATTGATATATTGTTCACTAACAACATAAGTCTAATTAGAAATACTTTGGTGAATACTCCAATATGCAGTAACCATTGTATTGTTAACTTCTTTTGTTGTAATTCTGTATTCAAAAAGAAATCATATGTGAAGAAAATACTAGTTTATGATAGAGCAGATTTTGATAAGATGAATAGAGCGATTGATAGTGTTGATTGGGAATTACTGATAGAAAATCATAATTGTGACAGAAACCATTATCAAGCAAACAAAATTATGTGTACCATGTAAACTTATAACGGTCCGACCTAATGATATACCCTGGATGTGAAATAATATCAAACTCAAAATTAGAGAAATAGAATACATGCAAAAGCTAAATCTAGTAATTTTGCTACAGACTGGGCTAACTTTAGACAAATTAGAAATGAGGTAGTGGATCTTGTTAGGGAAGCTAAAAAACATATTTGATCAAATTAGATGAATCTCTCTAAGACAATTCTATTCCTGCTAACAAGTGGTGGAAAATTGCTAAGTCAATAATGAACTCTAATAATGTTTCTACCTCTTTACCACCTCTATATGTAAATGATCAGTATGTCCATCATCCATTTGATAAGGCTGAGTGTCTAAATAATTATTTCATTTCAATTTCAACAACATCTGAAAATCTGGATCCTCTACCTCAACCTGATAGTAACTCCCTTTTAAACTAGAAAATATTACCATTTCTGAACAGGACATCAAAGATCAACTTCTCTTACTTAATGACAGAAAACCTCCTGGCCCTGACAATATGATACCTAAAATAATAAAAAGATTAACCCCCTCATTAGTACGCCCTCTTACTCTTCTATGTAATAAAACTTTTGAAACAGGTACTATACCAGCATCTTGGAAATCAGCTGATGTTAATGCTATTTATGAAGGGAAAGGCTCTGAAAATGATGTATCTAATTATAGGCCCATATCTATCACATCTTGTTTTAGTAAAATTATTGAAAAAGTAGTTTTTAAATATATGTTTAAATACCTAAAATATTGTGAAGTAATTACTAAGCATCAATCAGGCTTTTTACCAAAAGACTCTACTGTAAATCAATTATTGGAAATATATGAAACTATTATAAGTAATTTGGATAAAAATAATGAAATTAGATTTGTATATTGTGATGTTAGCAAATTTTTAAATTAGAATCATATGGTATAAGTGGTAATGTTTTGAATTGGTTTAAAAACTATTTGTCTGATAGGATGCAAAGGGTACTAACTGTTTTCATTCAACATTTAAACATGTTAAAGCTGGTGTCACTCAAGGCTCAGTTCTCGGTCCATTCTTATTTTTGGTTAATATTAATGACATAACTGACTGCATCATAAGCAAGTTTAAGCTGTTTGCTGATGATACATCAATTTTTGAAGTGATTGAAAATAATTCTGGTGAAATTGCACAGAAATTAACCTATGACTTAAGCAATCTAAATATATGGACTAACAGATGGGATATCAAGTTTAATCCTCAGAAAACAGAATCTTTACTTTTCTCAAGAAAAAGGGAACACATTAATCCTGATATACTGTTTGCAGGTGATTCAGTCAGCTCTGTCAAGATTCATAAACATTTAGGTTTAACTTTTAGTAGTGATGGTAAATGGTCTCACCATATCACTAATGTATATAATAAAGCCTACAAGAGAATAAATATTTTGAGAATGCTTAAACACAAAGTAGACAGGAAAAGCCTAACAACCACTTCCTTTATTAGACCAATTTTAGAGTATGAGGATGTCATCTGGGATAATTGTACAAATCAGGAAAAAACTTATTGGAATCAGTTCAGTTAGAAGCACTTAGGATAATTACTGGGTTAAGAAGGGGGACATCTCATTATAAACTCTATGCAGAAACTGGAATTGAAACTCTTAGTAATAGGCGAAGCCAACATAAACTTCTTCTTATTTATAAAATTCTGGGAAATGAAATTCCAAGCTACTTACATAATATTATTTACCCTTTTGTTTATACTGATGAGAATGTAAGATATCCTCTAAGAAATACTTGTTTATTCAATCCTCCTGTTTGTAGAACAGAAAGTTACAGAAATAGTTATTTCCCATCAACTCTAAGTGATTTTAATATGCTCCAACCTGACTTAGTAAACATTAATTCAATACAGAAATTTAAGATAGTTATAAAGCCCAATGTAAATAATCAAACAGGTGCCATCAAAACTTTTTGATACACAGGACCTAGAAAATATAACATGTTATTATGCCAGCTTAGAAACAATGCTAGTAACTTAAACTCTGATTTATTTAATGACCATTTGCTTGACACTTCAACATGTATATGTAGTCATGAAACTGAAAATGCTCAGCACTACCTACTTGATTGCCCATTATACACTGACTATAGAAACCGGTTAATTCAAAATATAGCTGAAATAGACATACACCTAGATCATAACCACTTAAACATTGAAACTCTTTTGAATGGTTGTAAGGTATGTAATGCTGACATCAATTTAGCCTTACTTCATATAGTATTTGAGTATTTTCATCTTACTAATAGATTTAATGTATAATTTCTCCATTTAATCTTTCTCCATTTAATCTTTATCTACGGATCACTGAAATAATACCTGATGTATGTAAATCAGCAATATCAAGCGGTTTAATAGCATTTCTGACTGAAATTGATGAGCATTTTGAAAGCATTTTTTGAATGTATTCTTTAAATTAGTTACTGCTTATACTTATGTAGCAGTAACTAATTTGTTAACTTATTATATACTTAACTATGTTAAGAGGACCAACTCCAATATAGATGAAAAAAACTGAAATACCATTTTATAAACCTCTCAAACTTAACCATGATCTTACCTATCAACATAGTAAATGCAGAATTGTTGATATGTTATTATGCATATCCTTGGGTGGATGGTCGAGGTATTTATACACATGGACTTTATGACCTGAATCCCTGGATTCTTGCATGGTAAATTATCAGTAAACCTGTATTATTTCAACTTATTTATAATCCTATGAAAAATAATCTGACATAATGAACTACTTCACGTTCCACAATAAATTGGAGTTACCTCCCTTTACCTGTTATATCCTAATTTAATATATACAATATTTTACTCACTGGATTTGATTGCAGATAAATGTAATGCATTTATGTATTAATTCTGGAAAGGACTGATATAGGCTCAGCCTGTTGTCCAATCCGTTTAACATATGGAATGTTAATAAAATTTTGTTGAAATTAACTCATTAATACTACGCGACACTTACATGCCAAAGCAGGAACTGTTTTAGTAAGTATCAATATGTGCTTTTTACTGACTATCATTTGATTTGAAAATTGTAAGATCTTGTTTTAAATATTCAAGGGCCTGCTCTCATTATCACGATTTGCATGTTTTCCGTGACTGATGGACAAACTCGTAACGCAAGATTTCAAAAGATACAAGTTGATGAAACATATTTGAAAATTTTACGGTCGTTACAGTGTTCTCATTTCTATTCCTGTGTGATATAAAGCCGGAAGTGTCGGATTTTTTTAGTTTGCCTGTTCGTTCCGTTTCTGTGTACCTTGTTCGCATTTGAGAACGTGACATAACTTAGTTTGATTCACCAAAATGGAGTCTCCATGTAGATCGTTCTTTTGATCATTTTTTGCCGTAGTTGGATTGAATTAGAGTATGGATTATGATTAAGTTGACATGATAACATTTTTTCAGAAGACGTAAAGAGTGAAATTTCGAATATAAAAATGTACTGCAATGGGATGCGTGAATGATCTCGTTATGAAAAACATTTTTGATAATAGAAAGTATTATTCTTTAATCATTCAATCAGGTATCTAGCTTCTGAAATGACGAAATAAAGACGGTTATGTTAATGTTCGAAAGATGAGTTCAGCACGAATTTGAAATACATTGTATACAGCGAATCATGAGCTTTGTCAGTGTTCTAGTTAGCAAGGAGAGCAAATTACTTAAAGTTTTGAGTTAGTAACCATGTGCTATTGAACGACAAATACATATTTCAAGTGCATATGTCAAATTCATCTACAGATCAAAATCCTTAATCAAAATGTGATATAGGCGATGTATTAGCTTAATCAATTTTGAATGAATTTTTTGTCTGTCACATTGTCGATGTTTACTCCGACTTTTATTCACCAGACTGCACGACAACCTGTGTAGTCTGTTCCTCAGATCCAGCTTCCACAGACGACGCATTCGGGATATCTACATAATAATGAAATAAAGAACTGTTTATTAATTACAAACCCTTTTGATACGTTAAACTAAATGACTATCCGTTAGTTAACGTAACTTATATTTACAATACTTTCTGTTGATATTAACGCCATATTTAGATGTTATCTATATGAAGACTAGCTTCTTTATAATTTTTTATATAAAAACAGATGTTACGAGGGCTATCTTCAATCACAAAAACAAAATTTTCATGTCTCTAACTTCTTTTTATCTTCATTCAAAAAACGAAATTATTATGGCTTCCTTTACAATTATAAAAAAAATTGAATACATTTACCTGTGTTAGTGCTTATCTCATCTCCTCCTGGATGGACAGTATTATCACAACATGCCTCACATAGAGCTGCTAGGAGACCCAAGAGCAGGAAAAATCCTGCTATTGAACCTATAACTATCCACTTTATAGCTGTGCCCGACCTTGTCAAAGAAAAGTAGTCAATCAATCTTAATGCAATTTTCTGCTTTAATTGAAACTGATAAATTTTGTCTTTGAAATTTTAATATATTTATTTTAATCGTAAAAAATGTCGTTATATCATTACATAATAGCCCCCTGTCAAGATTAAGAAATCATTAAATATTACGTATCGAATTTAAGTACCTATTATGAAACATGTTGGCAAATTATAAATTAAATCCGTTCTACACGTTATCACAAAAAGCAACAGAAATATAGGATACATAAGTCAAACGACAATATCCTAAAACGTTCTGATGGTACATACAAAACCTCCGTACAACAGCCGACGGAGTCTGTACAGCACACGTCCTCACAGTAGTAGTATCTTCCAGAGTCTGAACATTTCACGCAATTGACAGGCGTGGCTACATCTGCAAAAAAGATAATTAATTATCAAAGTAGTTTACAAGACCAATGCAACCACAATACTCTGGATGTGGTCTTGCTTTTGGTAGAGACTCCTTCTTATAAAGTGTTGGCCAGAGTACACCAGGTACGAAGAATACTGCAATATCTTCTTTGTTTTTGTGTTTTTACTGGTAGGTTATCACGTTTGAGCAACTAGTTCATGTTATTATTTATCGAGATATAAAAGTTTTTAATGATAAGAATATATTTTAGATCATAGTATTCAACATAGCGTTTTATTTCTATTACTACTTTCCTTTTATTGGCAACGCTTGCTTACGATAAATCATTTTCTTTAAATAGATATATTTGGTATGTAATTTGTTTATATTTATAAATGAAGGACCTTCTACCAAAATATATCAATTGAGTTTAGAAAATACACACTTCGTAATGTATCATTAATCATGTACAGCATAGATTTATATCTTTATATCTTTGACATTGTCAGACACTCGCCGTGATAAAACTATGATGTATAATGTCTAAATGTCTAAACTTTACAAGATATTTGAAAAGTGCCCTGACTGAATTATTACCCACACTTAAGGAATACAGATAAAAAAAATGTAAAATCATTATCACTATGAATTACAACTCGACATTCCTGTACCTGATCAGGAAATCTCTACCTTAATCTCATATAAACTGAGTTAAGGATTCCAGTATTGAATGAGCTGAACATTCTTCGGGTTATAACCGTTGTCATAAACGCCAATTTTATGACTTCACGGGGAAAGAAATGTTATGTTTTTGTGCTCAATGTTGTATATCAATTTGATTGTCGATAAAATTTTGGCATTTATGTAACAAAAAATTCATGATGATTCATCTGTCTTTGTATCCCAAAAGAATATATTAGCAGCACGTTTTATTCACTGCTTCCCAATTATATGATGTTACTTGTGTCTGTAAATTCAATAGCTTGTTTAATATGTTTTCAATGGATGTTGCAGAATAACAAGGATTCATCGTAAGTGATCAGTGTCTTAAAATATATAAGTTGTGTTTTGGCTCGGAAAAGGAACACAAGTGGCTTTCTCGATATAGCCTTTCAGTCATTATGCTTGAATGCTTCGTCCTTTTATATCGTATCATCAGTTGACAAAATCACATTTACTTGGCTTGAACTAAGTTTGTATGGCGGATGTTGGTGAAGAAAACGTTCACCCTTCCGGATCACCTCGTAAAAGGATTGTAGGAAAAAGTGCACAAGATGGCGGCAATTTACTATAGCCGAACCAACCATCTCGTCGCGCAATTTCTATCGTAATGTGAATAGGATTATAATTCAGATGATCTTACCATACCGAACGCTGCATATGTCAGTGCTAGTACCATGTAGTCCTCGGAACGTGGCGTTTAATGTTCTTCTGGTTGTATCTCTTTTCTATACTCATATGATATGTTTTGCACAGAAGGGTGTAGTTTAGCTTATTTTAACGTAAATGTTGATAATGAAATGACGTCACGCATTCACAGATTACATTATGACGTATCAATTAAGATTATAAATATGGAGCGAAAATGACTTCCAGATGGAAGTTGAAATATTCGTTTTCTACCATATTTACATGAAAATTGAGATATGAATAATGAAATTCTTCACGGATTGTTCATTTTTGTTCTTCAAAGACTCATTAAAAAATCTTAGACTTGTTTCAAAGATTCACATAATAAAAAAGAAATTCATTCATGGTCCTTAATGTAGGAATGTCCCGAGAGAATATATAAAAGTATAAAAACAGTAATATATATCTCTAAGAAATCTAACGTCGATTATTAAAAAGATTATTCTTTAACAACACATGCTTCCATAACTATCTGAAATAACGTCAATTCTATCGCAAAACATTGTTTTATTTACCTTTATATATAAACTTTCCATCACAACACCGCACAATGTATATAATATATCCCACTTACTTTTATTCCTCACTACATTATGTGTTCATACGCAAGATTATATTTCGTTTTCATTCGTAACTTTGGTTCTCTAAGGGTACCGTGTTTGATGTATGGTAATTTGCACTACTAATTTGTCATTTCCAAATAATTCAAAACTAAGCAATCTTCCTTCAGCCGACAAACTGTATATATTATAAGTTAATAAGTTTATATCTTATAAACTAACTTTAAGTTTTTACTTTATGTCTAAAACGAGGATGAATCAATAATGTACTTACTTAATGAAATCCACACAAAGCCAATAAGAAAGTTTTCCATCGTTAAATCTTCTCTCTGTCGAAGTCTCGGTGTTTCTCGTAGACCGAAACTTATGAAAACGATATCGATTGATGTATTTATAGTAACTGATGTAAAGGACAAACAAACAAAAATATGTGTCGTTATAGCACAGATATTTATAAAAATGTTTAAAACAAAAGGAACACTAGGTAAAATAATTTTAAGTACCTTTATATATTCTGTAATTGAAATACCAATTGAAACATAACACCAACCTGTATCTCTCAAAATAAGTTTATCCATCAGCTGTCATATAATGTATGACGAAGAACTAAGCTTGCTCGATGGAAACCCTATCTACGTATTATCCAACTTTTCAAAAGATACAGGCTAATCATGCATCAGTATTACAATAATTCAATGTGTGTATTAATGATAAGGATACGGACCTCTCTCGGTTATATTTGATTTCTAAACGTCATAAAAATCCATATGTGTGTTATTGTTGGCTCTAGTTGTTCAACCACATCTTCATAGAAGCTTCTTAGTATTCTAAAATCACAGTTACAATCATACAGTACTGAGGTACTGTTTATTGTTGTGATGCAAGTAAATTGCTTGTATAATTAAAACTGTGTATATAAATTGTTCAATCCTAACGTAGGAACGTGAAAAAACGAACGTAAAAAATAGGTTCTAACTTTATCATTTTATCTTTCAAATCTTCAAACAGTATATATAATACACAGATTCACAGGTTAATCTTTCAAACTTAAATTTGTGCCGCTTGAAAAAATAAGAAAATACCAGTATATCACCATAATCATAATCCAACCGCAAATTCGTTAAAGTTAGGGAAAATATTAACAAAAGAAAGATTTACACGGAGACTCGTGAAACAAGAGAATACTATCTAGACAAGAAAAGCGCCTTTTGCTTCATCGATGACACCCGCGATGCAAATTTTGGGTCAATCCAAGTAAGTAATGTCACGTATACAACAACGACACCAACAGACAAGCAAACAAGCATCAAACAAGTCCAGCTTCTTACAGCACATAGAAATAGTATATTGATCAATGAGATTACAAATACGACCATAAACTTCCTCGTAAATATATAGCATAAGACATTTTACTAGATAGTTAGACTGGTTGAAATCCTAGTTTACACTTTGTTTATTGGGCTTCATGGTAAGACCTTCCAACAAAGTATTGGCATACCTATGGAAACAAACTTTCCTTCTCTTCGTCGATTTGTTTTGTTTTCGGAAGAGCGCTTATCAAAACATGTCACAAAGACCTCGCAAAGTCTTTCACTTTAACTTTCAGATATATTGATATTTTATTGTCTTAAAATGAATAGAATGCTGCAAGAATGTCCATCGTGTGTATCCGACCAGTTGTGGTGGTGCCACCGATGGTAGTCTTATCCACATTTGGGAATGTGACGTTACCTAATCGGACTAGCAATGATTTACATGGCATTTGTCGTTGATGAAGCAGAAGATGTTTTCGTTTCCGAAACACTTGGTCAGGGATCATGAAACAATCACGGACTTAGTTTTGGGGCAATCAAATACGACATCTCTGTACATCGCGTTATGTTAATTGGCTTATTCAAATCTGATTTTTCGACATAATTTCGTTTCATCAATCCTGAGCTCTGGTTTTTTCTCATGTACTTCACTATGAATCACTGTAAAAATAGTTCTGTTATGCATATACCATGGTTTTACTGAATTTAAGTTTGAATTCGATATTCTACTAACATGCCGTATTTTGTTTGTTGTGTTTTGTGTGTACTGTATAACCGTGGCAAGAATTTAACAAATAAAAAGAGTATTTAAGTATGTTCGTTTTATTTGTCAATTACGAATTTTTAACGAGCTTATTGTTTTGACGTTACTTGCTACTGGGAAACGGTGCGACACCTAAATATGTAACGTATGTTTTACTCCTATCTTAACGGTCCAGTTCAGAAGTGTACACCGCCACAATTTGAAACTGTAATTTAGTATGTTAAATAGTTATAAAACAAATGGACAGCAAAGAGTTTATTTTCAAATTACTTGAATAGAAAAAGGAAAGTGATGGGATATTTGCACGCGATAATCATTATGTCGGTGCGAAATATTTAAGGTCGATTTATGTTCTGAACTTACGAACTGCTTTTACATGTATGGAACCATGGTTTTTCACATATACTAAGTCGTCAGTCAAATGAAAACAATACTACGAAGCACACAAATATAGAAATGTTTTATTGAAGGCACTTTATTTACAAACATATTGTTTAACATTCATTTTTTTGTTTTCACTGAATACACATGTCTTATAACCACGAAATGTTGTATCAACAACGTGATTGTAACAAGGTCATTAATCAAATCTAGACTGGTTTAATCACTGAAACACATTTAATCTGAAATCGACATACCATTATACAAGTAACAACAATAAATACATAAAACCGATCAGGTAGAATTGTTCGTTCCATTCATAGTCTTATGAAATCACACCCTTGTCGTTGATGGACAAGGAAATAAAATCAATGTTAACGTTGGCCAATCAAATTGTTTGAATTGCAACGTTGTAAAAGATTAATTGACATGTCTAATCACCATTGGCAACGCATTGTCTGTAAAAGATGAATTGGCATGACTTATCTGGCACAATTAGCAAGTTAAATATGAGTACGCCAATTCCACCTTGATACAAGACTATCTTTTTAAAATTTACTTCAACGTAATTTTGCCATTGAAACAGTATTACCAGCTCATCTAGCCAATCAAAGGCGACCAACTAACGAACACGTCTTTTTATGCCAGCAAATATGCTGTTTTTGAAACAGGTCGAATTAGAATTTATGCAGTAATGAACCACAAATGCGTGGGGGAAACTATACAGAGGTAGTGACAAAAATCCTTTGTGATGACGTGAGCCAATCAGCAGGCCGCCTTGCCTCCATTGTAATGTTTATTAAAACGAGTGAGCACACGGGTGGTGGCATCTCCGTTTCACCATTACTGGCTTTATCATTACCCTGTTGTATTTCTGCTATTCCGACAGAACGTCGTGTCGTAGTGTAGGAGTAAGAACATTCATTTTAAAAGAAAGCCTTTTAGAGTACTATGAGTTGTTCAATTGTCAATTTTCAAACGCAGTATATTAATGTAAGTGTAAGAACACTCATTAAGTTCAAGATTAGGGATGTTGTACTTAGATTGATTAATAAATTATAACTAATTTTCATCATCTCGACATTTAGCTGGTTAGGTCGCTATAAAGAAGTTACCTCCCTTTCGTTAGATTATCTTCACATTCATAGAGAGATCGTTTATATAGTAAGCTGTGAGTCTTTTTTACTAATGTTGTTCCTGATTGTCAGATATTGTGTGGGCACTACTACGCTACCAAATTCCTGAAAGACCACACTCGCACAATATTTATCACGGAGTGTTGTTATTGACAATAGACACTGAGCCCTGTGTGTGGGTACTTTATCTGTTTGAGTGTTGTTATTGACAATAGACACTGAGCCCTGTGTGTGGGTACTTTATCTGAGTGTTGGTACTTTATCTGAGTGTTGTTATTGACAATAGACACTGAGCCCTGTGTGTGGATACTTTATATGAGTGTTGTTATTGACAATAGACACTGAGCCCTGTGTGTGGGTACTTTATCTGTTTGAGTGTCGTTATTGACAATAGACACTGAGCCCTGTGTGTGGGTACTTTATCTGTTTGAGTGTTGTTATTGACAATAGACACTGAGCCCTGTGTGTGGGTACTTTATCTGTTTGAGTGTTGTTATTGACAATAGACACTGAGCCCTGTGTGTGTGTGTGGTACTGTGTTATCTGTTTGAGTGTTGTTATCTAACAAGCCCTGTGTAGACACTGAGCCCTGTGTGTGGGTACTTTTTGAGTGTGTTATTGACACTGAGCCCTGTGTGTGGGTACTTTTCTGAGTGTTGTTATTGACAATGTTGTTATTGACAATAGATTGACACTGAGCCCTGTGTGTGGGTACTTTCTTTGTTTGAGTGTTGTTATTGACAATAGACACTGAGCCCTGTGTGTGGGTACTTTATCTGTTTGAGTGTCGTTATTGACAATAGACACTGAGCCCTGTGTGTGGGTACTTTCTCAGTTTGAGTGTTGTTATTGCCAATAGACACTGAGCCCTGTGTGTGGGTACTTTCTTTGTTTGAGTGTTGTTATTGACAATAGACAATGAGCCCTGTGTGTGGGTACTTTATCTGTTTGAGTGTTGTTATTGACAATAGACACTGAGCCCTGTGTGTGGGTACTTTCTCTGTTTGAGTGTTGTTATTGACAATAGACACTGAGCCCTGTGTGTGGGTACTTTCTCTGTTTGAGTGTTGTTATTGACAATAGACACTGAGCCCTGTGTGTGGGTACTTTGTTTGAGTGTTGTTATTGACAATAGACACCGAGCCCTGTGTGTGCGTACTTTATCTTTATCTGTTTGAGTGTTGTTATTGACAATAGACACTGAGCCCTGTGTGTGGGTACTTTATCTGTTTGAGTGTTGTTATTGACAATAGACACTGAGCCCTGTGTGTGGGTACTTTGTTTGAGTGTTGTTATTGACAATAGACACCGAGCCCTGTGTGTGCGTACTTTATCTGTTTGAGTGTCGTTATTGGCAATAGTCACTGAGCCCTGTGTGTGGATACTTTATCTGTTTGAGTTGGGTACTTTATCTGTTTGAGTGTTGTTATTGACAATAGACATTGAGTGCTGTGTGTGGATACTTTATCTGTTTGAGTGTTGTTATTGACAATAGACACTGAGCCCTGTGTGTGGGTACTTTATCTGAGTGTTGGTACTTTATCTGAGTGTTGTTATTGACAATAGACACTGAGCCCTGTGTGTGGATACTTTATATGAGTGTTGTTATTGACAATAGACACTGAGCCCTGTGTGTGGGTACTTTATTTGTTTGAGTGTTGTTATCTGTTTGAGTGTTGTTATTGACAATAGACACTGAGCCCTGTGTGTGTGTTCTTTAACTGAGTGTGTTTTGTCCATGACAATAGTCACTGAGCCCTGTGTGTGGGTACTTTATCTGTTTGAGTGTTGTTATTGACAATAGACAATGAGCCCTGTGTGTGGGTACTTTATCTGTTTGAGTGTTGTTATTGACAATAGACACTGAGCCCTGTGTGTGGGTACTTTATCTGTTTGAGTGTTGTTATTGACAATAGACACTGAGCCCTGTGTGTGGATACTTTATCTGTTTGAGTGTTGTTATTGACAATAGACACTGAGCCCTGTGTGTGGATACTTTATCTGAGTGTTGTTATTGACAATAGACACTGAGCCCTGTGTGTGGGTACTTTATCTGTTTGAGTGTCGTTATTGACAATAGACACTGAGCCCTGTGTGTGGGTACTTTCTCTGTTTGAGTGTTGTTATTGCCAATAGACACTGAGCCCTGTGTGGGTACTTTCTTTGTTTGAGTGTTGTTATTGACAATAGACAATGAGCCCTGTGTGTGGGTACTTTATCTGTTTGAGTGTCGTTATTGGCAATAGTCACTGAGCCCTGTGTATGGGTACTTTATCTGTTTGAGTGTTGTTATTGACAATAGACATTGAGTGCTGTGTGTGGGTACTTTATCTGTTTGAGTGTTGTTAATGACAATAGACACTGAGCCCTGTGTGTGGGTACTTTCTCTGTTTGAGTGTTGTTATTGACAATAGACACTGAGCCCTGTGTGTGGGTACTTTCTCTGTTTGACCTGTGTGTGTTATTGACAATAGACACTGAGCCCTGTGTGTGGGTACTTTCTCTGTTTGAGTGTTGTTATTGACAATAGACACTGAGCCCTGTGTGTGGGTACTTTATCTGTTTGAGTGTTGTTATTGACAATAGACACTGAGCCCTGTGTGTGGGTACTTTATCTGTTTGAGTGTTGATATTGACAATAGACACTGAACCCTGTGTGTGGGTACTTTATCTAAGTGTTGTTATTGACAATAGACACCGAGCCCTGTGTGTGGGTACTTTATCTGTTTGAGTGTCGTTATTGGCAATAGTCACTGAGCCCTGTGTGTGGGTACTTTATCTGTTTGAGTGTGGTTATTGACAATAGACACTGAGCCCTGTGTGTGGGTACTTTATCTGAGTGTTGTTATTGACAATAGACACTGAGCCCTGTGTGTGGATACTTTATCTGTTTGAGTGTTGTTATTGACAATAGACACTGAGCCCTGTGTGTGGGTACTTTATCTGAGTGTTGTTATTGACAATAGACACTGACCCCTGTGTATGGGGTACTTTATCTGTTTGATTGTTGTTATTTGCAATAGATACTGATACTACTGAAGCGTGTGTGTGGTTGATTGGTTGAACAACTCTTCCACTCGTAGTCTTGTTGCACGCAGCACAAATACACACTAAAAGTGTTATCAGCATGGCGAGGCCAACTAAACTTCCAATAACGATACCAGCTATGGCACCTCCACCCCTGTCATAACAGCGGATAATTTAGAACCAAAATACATAAGCATGATACCAAATGTGATATGCTTTGTATTGATAATTGCTGATTTGATATAAGTAAAACCGAAACTAAAAATATGAAATCGAAATAGATCACACGAAAAAAATACAAAAGGAAATATCTGAAAATAGAATAATTTGATAGTATCACAAACTTTAGTAGGTGGACTTAAAAACTCAGGTGACTTTTCCTAGAACAAGTGAACTTTCACCACTTTCGGTTATAGATATAGCAGAAAGGTTCTATCATTACTGATTATAGTAGAGACAACGACAACAAGACTGATAATTGAGGTAATCAGATTACCTATGTTTGACTCCTTACTACTTACAAGAACACATCGTCACAGCAGTATTGGTTGCTGTAGTACCCACAGCAGGACTCGGGACAGTAGAAATAGTGGGTATAGTAAGTTCCCCGTCGGCAGTAATTTCCACTGACAGGCAAAACTACGTCTACAGGAAACAAGAAATCTCATTATAGCATATGGCATACATTTATTAAGAATTCGTTTTCCATGTTGTTCAGATTTTCAGGAGAACAATTTTAATCTAGCTTGTCGGTTATGTGAAATTTACTGGTGTTCAGTTGTAATTATCAGCGATAATCTTTACGAAACAGAAAAAAAACGATATATTTATATTTACATTCTGTATTAGTTATTTTCATACAATTTCTTTTTATTAATTTCAAAGTTTGAGGAAAAACTAGTCTGCTGGTCAAAACGCTACCATCTTAGAACAACCTGTAATTCCAGCTTGTCTGATACTATCTCTACAAGACGAACAACATATTTGTGAAAATTCACATACTTAAATAGCATTTGCTTAATACAGAATCCAGACATTTATTCCATTAGTAAAATAAATCTTCAGTATTTTCACAAAATCAGTTATAAAAATTGATATTAAAACGAATTTAATATCACAGAAGCTTTATAAAACACGTTAAATCCAAGTCCAGTATGTGACACGATCACTATAATCATAAGTCATTCATTAATACATATCACTACACTGTACAGAGTAACTATTACCAACGATGCATTAAGGTTTTAGATTCTCAACCGCATTGAACATATATATTCTTAAATAAAAATGGTTACACAGTTCAATTACTCATATAACAATTCTACCAGTATTACATGACTTTCCCTATAGTCATTTCTTGGTAACATCTACAACAAGCACTGTTACATCACTACCTGTATTTATATTTCACTGTTACATCACCACCAGTATTTATATTTCACTGTTACATCACCACCTGTATTTATATTTCACTGTTACATCACCACCAGTATTTATATTTCACTGTTACATCACCACCAGTATTTATATTTCACTGTTACATCACCACCAGTATTTATATTTCACTGTTACATCACCACCTGTATTTATATTTCACTGTTACATCACCACCAGTATTTATATTTCACTGTTACATCACCACCAGTATTTATATTTCACTGTTACATCACCACCAGTATTTATATTTCACTGTTACATCACCACCAGTATTTATATTTCACTGTTACATCACCACCAGTATTTATATTTCACTGTTACATCACCACCAGTATTTATATTTCACTGTTACATCACCACCTGTATTTATATTTCACTGTTACATCACCACCAGTATTTATATTTCACTGTTACATCACCACCAGTATTTATATTTCACTGTTACATCACTACCATTAATTATATTTCACTGTAACATCTGCAACATGCAGAATTATCATTTTTGTTGCCAATCTGCCTATCTGGACATGTCCAACGTATACATTGACAAATAAATTCAACAGCTAAATAGCGAACAGTCTTAAAGTCATCAAATTCACTTTAAAAAAATTGAAGCATGAAAGTGGTGAACAATTTTAATCTTTGATCCAACAGCGAAATCTACAGAGATATGTAGATACAAAAAGTTAGATTATCTTCAAATAATATCAAGCATAAATGCTGTATATTATCGGCTTTTATTTTTTCAGTTATTTATCTTTTTATCTATTTTTGAAATATGGCCTTTTAAAGATTTTAGGTCATGGTATCATGGCGGCCATATTGGATTTTTGACCTTCGAAAATATCTTAATGATACCTTAAATCCAGCCATATCTAATAGTTGACACTATGAGCATCTCTACTGGTCAAAAGATAGGAGGCCATAAAACGGCGGAAGAATATTAAAAAAAAACCAAAAGGTCTTTTTATCATATGGAGAAAAACCTTAATAACTTGTCTGATCAGTCGAAATTTGCACCTTTAAATATTGTTGAAAAATTCAGGCGTTATTTGTACGTTTATGATGACAATATTCTTGATAAACTCATAGGCGACAAACTGTATGATTCTTTTGTTATACATTTTTAAAAATCTCAAAAAAAAAAAAAAAAAAAAAAAAAAAAAAAACAAAAAAAGTTAGGGAAGAGAATCCACCTGAAAGCAAAATACAGCTAAGACGCACTTTTAACTACCTGGTGCTATTGACATGTCGTTACACACACCTTTACTGGCTTAAAATATACGCAGTAAAATTTTAAATCGATATATATGTCTCAGTGAATGACAAACATGAGAGCTGAATTAGATAAGAACTGATAGGTAAGGGTAGAACAAACATTGTTTTGACAACAGCTAGGGAAGTAGTGATGTAAACAAACGGGGTATTACAATTGTAGGTTAAGTAAGAATATGTGATATAACATATAATAATACATACAATTAACATATATATTTGCATAAGGTTAGAATATATAATACGATATATAGTAATGTTGAAACCAGTACAAACTACAAACTGCTGCAATTGAAAGTTGCACATGAACATGACTCTGTCAAGCGGCGGTTTACCTCTGGCATCTAAAACTGCACATCATGAAAGGTTAGTGCAGCTATTGTATAATTATGACAAAAATATTAATTTAATAGATCAGAAACACAAAGTACAAAATGCCTTTCTTAGATGTGTCCCAGTTTGGGTCTCGTGGCCTTACATACATTTCTTTCGGTGATGAAAAAGCGTCAAGAAGCGGTGACGTCACAGTCGTCATGGTCATGTAGGCGCCTTGATAAACAAAATCATTCAACAGAAACGCGCCATATTTGCTCTGTGTTGGATGCTTTTATCGAAAGAAAATATTCACTTGTTAATAAAACAATTTTCAATCCAGGGTATGGCAAGAACACCCGTTACATTTCATTCTAACGCAGTTACACAATAACAATGGATCCCGTGCCAAATATTTTACAAAAAATAGGTAAGAAGTAAATAAGTGACTGTGAAATCAGACAAAGGTTTGCCGCTGTTAAAGGAAATTCAATATTTTCATATTTTGTTAATTGGACATGAAAAAAGGCAAAGCGAAGTAGAATGTTTAATATCATCGGAACACATACAAATTGAATGAATAAGGTGAATGAGATATTTACCTTCCTGTCTTATACATATATATATATATATAACTCACAGTGCAGATTTCATTACTATGTGCAAAAAAACAAAGCCCGATCACACCAAAGTTCTTACTCACATAAAATTGCCAGGAGAGGCCAAAGTAGTGGCGGTAAATATCCTGTGGAGGCCATGTTGTACCTGTCCTTTTACTGCTTATCGGGAGTCTTGATTTATGACCCCTACTTATCCACTCACTGAAGTTTGTGTTCAGGATACACGCATACTGCTAAATAGTCGGGTGTGTGTACAGAAAACAACTTCCTCAACGTTTAAAGTGTGATTCGCCATGAAATAATGCACAATGTAAAACTTTCACAGTGGTAGCGAAACTTCCATCAACCATTTACAGAATGCAAGAAAACATGACGTCAGAAACATATGACGTCATGTAAAGCAAATGTCATGTTAATTCGCGCAAAAATTTCAACAAGATTTACAAATGCATCCTGTAACTGCGCTGCCATTGTCGGAATATTCATACCACATTTAGTTTTGCTGTATTAGGCAGTAACAGAACAGTAACAGCTGTATTTTAGCACGTGCATTATTTTGACAAAATTACTTTCTGTTTTACTTAAATATTTCATTTAAATATATAGATACCTGTTTAAATAAGTGATTTTATTTCTTGTCACAAGCAAGTTTTTTTTTCATGAAATTAATTTCTATATCCATTGATGTGTGGAACTATATTTCCGCGCGGCATGATTATTTTGACATGCGTCATCTGGCACGATATTAACGTCAAGTAAACAAAGACTGAAGAAGCCTGACGAACTGTTGAAATTTCGATAGTCTAAATTTTATTAAGTGTTGCAGTTTCAATAGCATACATAGTCAAAGTCTTAAAATATCAGATGCATTCTGGCTCGGGACAGAAAGACACACCAAAAGCTCGCCACTTCGTCTTTCTTCACCTCCACCAGCTCACCACCATTTCCTTTCTTCATCCTCGCCAAGATACGACTGATGTTTTAAGAGACTGGCCATGCATTCTCTGTGTATCTTGTATCTTTGTCATTTCAGAGATCATATCGACTGAAACATTGATGTCAAGTCCATTTGGGTAAAATTTCCGTTGATGAAGTGAAAGCCTTGACTTCCGTTACTAAGCAATTTATAATAGTTTCAAATGCTTTCGCTACCCTATGAAAATAACATACACTTGTACTCCATATTAGGGTGGTCATCATTCCGAGTTAAAAAGGAGAGATAGAAATCAATCCAGTGACTCAGTTCTTAACAAAAAATCTTATGATATCAAACATTGACTTTCCACAATTTTTCTGGTGCACCTATTTCTGTCAGTCTTAGCCTTGATGGATGTAAAATACACGATTAATGACGACAAGTGAACGTGCGTTCAGATTAACTTTGTCCAGATATAGAACATGTTGATCGCATACGTAGTTGGCGATATCGCAAAAACAAAGCTACAGAATATACATGTAAATGTAAAATAAAAGATAAATTTAATTGCCGAATTAATGCTTGATACGTGACGTTTTATAATCATCAAAATACAGCACATTGAGATGATAATTTACCATGCGTCGAACACTGTAAAGTATTGCCAGTAGACCTATAATTTAACTCAAAGACGGAATTAATTATCACCTGAGATAATTGACAATCTTTTGGCTAATTATCACTGCGATGCATACGGGACGCTACTAGAATCATTTCATTAAAATGTGTATTGAAAATTCAATGATAGCTAAAATAGAATTATAACATCGATATCTGGGATTGAACACGCGACCCCTGAGATAACACGACTAACGTCTTACTGCTCGACTGTGCGATACGCACTGATATCGTAAAGATTTACATCTTAATTCTAAATTCAAGTTAGAAAGTAAACGCTCGTAACATATTGAGTCTCATTCTGGGCCCGTATTCATGAAACCATTCTCATACTCAAGCATGAATTTTGTGCTCCAGCCTTATATCTTGTTTAAGTTGAAAATTTATAAATAAGGCAGATTTCGCCAAAGATTTCAAAAATAATTGAAAGGACTTTAAGTCAAATGCTATATTCAATGTTTTTATTTGACATTAGTATTATTTTATATGATTTAGGCGAATTATAAAAAAGTTTGCTTGAGCACAAAATCTATGCTTGAGCATGAGAACGGTTTCACGAATACGGGCACAGGATTAGGTTCAACTGCCAAAACTTTGGAACATGTGTGCGCTGTACACGTGTTTAAAGCTAAGGAACCCCATGTTTAGTGCATATACCTCAACTTTGACGATCTGTAAAAACCAAATAGGGTTCAAATCCAAGACATTTTTCAGACAGTTGGTATATGGATATAGTCATTGAAATTACTGAAAGATAAAAAACAGTTTAGTATTTTGGTCATGGTGCCACAGTATAACTGACACACGTGAAAACATTTTATAGTAGGGATAGAAAGATTCGTTAGTAACGCTCTTATAGCATGTATCTCGTAACATAAAAATACATTATGTATTTCTTTTCTTCTATTGTGATAATAAATAGATGTATCAAATAGATGTGCACTTCTACCAATAGAACAAGTATATTTCCAGAGAGGACAGAAACAAACATGCCTTTTGCAGTGTTAGCGGAGATACTCTTTCCGGGGTTCATTGTCCTTTATTCGTGGCACTTCTCGTGATATTGCGCTATACTGGTTTTGCTGGCAATCGTCGTACACTGAATAGGAGCGCAAACATGAATATAGTTGTACATCCTAATGTTGCGCGTAAGTATCTGGTATAGTAGCATTACATACGGTAAGGCTTGATTAATTGATTAATTGATTGATTGATTGATTGATTGTTTGAATGATTTTGATTGATTAATTGATTGATTTTGATTGATGATTTTGACTGATTGATTGATTGATTGATTTTGATTGATTGATTGATTGACTAATTGATTGATTGATTGATTGATTGATTGACTGATTGATTGATTTTGATTGATTGATTGACTGATTGATTGATTGGGGAAGATGAGATGGAGAGAGACAGAGAGACATTTCATTTTCTCGAAATTGTCTTTAAAGTTGTTAGAGTAGTCTCCCTTCCAACACACGTTATTCTCTTAACGTTTCATTCCATCGTGATCGTCTCCATTACATTAATATGGTATTTATATTTACATTTGATGTATCTTTTGTGTGGTTTTTTTTTCTATTTAGTATTTAGGTTAATATTATATACAAATCTTTTTCTTACATATTTTTGTGAAAATTAAGTGTTTGTCTTTTATCAATCTTCCGTCAGTCAATCGAGGTTATACACAACGCTGTCAGAAATCGGGAAACACTTTCCAATCGTAGATTTAAGATTTTAGCAAGTATGTGGACATTTTAACACATAGACTTTTAACAACTTTATCGTTCGAATTTTTTATGGGACTTGATAAGTTCCCAGGTATTCAGATTTCCACAGAAACATGTACATGTATGTAGTAAGTTCATTTGTAGGGGTAAAGTTTTCACGAGTTAAATGCAGTACATGTAGGTCAGAGGTCAGATTCGTTTTTATCATATAATGCTTTTTGGTTTTCGCACAATAACCTTCTTTAATTTACATCGTCTCTTGGATTTAGAAATGTGTGTGTTTCTTTTGAACCTGTGTGTAATTATCACGTACCGGAATTAATCATGGAATGTCAACAGAGCGTGTATCCTAATCATGACAATGACAATGGCAATGACTTTATTCTCCTAAACATATATGTGTAGAGAATATAAATTACAATATATATATACAGGACATATACTGCATTATAATGCAAAAACAATACAATATTAAGGTACTGGTGCTACTACATGTAATTAATTGAGTCGACAATTTATTATGTTAATAAATTTCACAAGCGAAATTAATTCATCATTAGCTACATAATTAAATAGAGTATTAAATTTAAATGTACTTGGTCTTTCCAAATAACATCTTGACAAAAATTTCTTTCTATTAATTAATATTTGTTGGTCACTACAATTAAATAGGTAATGGAACTCGTCTCCAATTTCGTTTAGATTACATAGGTTGCAAATTCTGTTTTCTCTGGGTATTTTATTCCTCCTGCCACATTCGACTGGTAATTTTACATTACACGTTCTAAATTTACAATAAAACAAGGCAATGTTCCCGGATAGCTTGTGACAAAGTGAACTCGGCGACACTTCAGTTGTGATTACAGACAGAAATCGATCACAGGTTTTGTTGCAGTAGGACCTAATAACAGATATTATACGGATAACAATGGACAATGAGGGGTCAGCGAGGATCACATCAACACCTGTGTCATATCTACCTGTATTAATGTCACATACATTCCAATTAGATACATTTATTAATCATTATGGCGGTAACCAAGGTGACGTTCTAGTCTCCATTATATCGCCTAGAGACCAGAATGCTGGTAATAAAGGTGACGTTCTAGTCTCCATTACGTCGTCTACAGACCAGAATGATGGTGACCAAGGTGACATCCTAGTCTCCATTACATCGCCTAGAGACCATAATGATGGTAACCAAGGCGACATCCTAGTCTCTATTACATCGTCTAGATAGCAGAATGATGGTAACCAAGGTGACATCCTAGCCTCCATTATATCGTCTGGAGACCAGAGTGATGGTAACCAAGGTGACGTCCTAGCCTACATTGCATAGTCAGGAGACCATAATGATGGTAACTAAGGTGACATCATAGTCTCCATTACATCGTCTGGAGACCAGAATGATGGTAACTAAGGTGACGTACTAGCCTCCATTACATAGTCAGGAGACCAGAATGATGGTAACCAAGGTGACGTACTAGCCTCCATTACATAGTCAGGAGACCAGAATGATGGTAACCAAGGTGACATCCTAGCCACCATTATATCGCCTAGAGACCAGAAAGATGGTAACCAAGGTGACGTTCTAGCCTCCATTACTTCGTGTGGAGACCAGAATGATGGTAACTAAGGTGACGTTCTAGCCTCCATTACATCGCCTAGAGACCAGAATGACGGTAACCAAGGTGAAATCCTAGCCTCCATTACATCGTCTAGAAACCAGAATGATGGTAACCAAGGTGAAATCCTAGCCTCCATTACATCGTCTAGATACCAGAAT
The DNA here is from genome assembly GCF_031769215.1 of Ylistrum balloti. NCBI lineage: Eukaryota > Metazoa > Mollusca > Bivalvia > Pectinida > Pectinidae > Ylistrum > Ylistrum balloti. The sequence goes on from NW_026782025.1 coordinate 1,109,530, forward strand.
AATGGTAACAAGGGCGACGTTCTAGCCGCCATTACATGTTTTATTAAAGAGAGTACAGGTACACAAGGTGTGAGTACAGGTACACCAGGTATGTTTTATAAAAGAGAGTACATGTACACAAGGTGTGTTTTATTAAATAGAGTACAGGTACACAAGGTGTATTTTATAAAAGAGAGTACATGTACACAATGTATGTTTTATAACAGAGAGTGTAGGTACTCAAGATATGCTTTATAAAACAGAATAAAGGTACACAAGGTGTGTTTTATAAAACAGAATACAGGTACACAAGGTATTTTATATAAAAGAGAGTACAGGTACACAAGGTATCTTTATATAAAAGAGAGTACATGTACACAAGGTATGTTTTATAAAAGAGAGTACATGTACACAAGGTGTGTTTTATATAAAGAGAGTACAGGTACACAAGTGTATTTTATATAAAGAGAGTACATGTACACAATGTATGTTTTATAACAGAGAGTGTAGGTACACAAGATATGCTTTATAAAACAGAATAAAGGTACACAAGGTGTGTTTTATAAAACAGAATATAGGTACACAAGGTATGTTTTATAAAACAGAGTACAGGTACACAAGGTATTTTATATAAAAGAGAGTACAGGTACACAAGGTATCTTTTATAACAGAGAGTACAAGTACACCAGGTATCTTTTATAACAGAGAGTACAGGTACACAAGGTATGTTTTATAAAACAGCGTACAGGTACACAAGGTATGTTTTATAACAGAGAGTACAGGTACACAAGGTATGTTTTATAAAAGAGAGTACAGGTACACCAGGTATCTTTTATAACAGAGAGTACAGGTACACCAGGTATCTTTTATAACAGAGAGTACAGGTACACAAGGTATGTTTTATAAAACAGCGTACAGGTACACAAGGTATTTTATAAGGAAGAGTACAGGTTCACAAGGTATATTTCATAAATGAGAGAACTGGTACTCAAGGTATGTTATATAAAAGAGAGTACATGTACACAAGGTATTTTATATAAAAGAGAGTACATGTACACAAGGTATTTTATATAAAAGAGAGTACAGGTACACAAGGTATCTTTTATAACAGAGAGTACAGGTACACCAGGTATCTTTTATAACAGAGAGTACAGGTTCACAAGGTATATTTCATAAATGAGAGAACTGGTACTCAAGGTATGTTATATAAAAGAGAGTACATGTACACAAGGTACACAAGGTATGTTATATAAAAGAGAGTACATGTACACAAGGTATGTTATATAAAAGAGAGTACAGGTACACAAGGTATTTTATATAAAAGAGAGTACAGGTACACAATATATTTTATATAAAAGAGACTACAGGTACACAAGGTATGTTATATAAAAGAGAGTACAGGTACACAAGGTATGTTATATAAAAGAGAGTACAGGTACACAAGGTATGTTTTATAACAGAGAGTACAGGTACACAAGGTATTTTATATAAAAGAGAGTACAGGTACACAATGTATTTTATATAAAAGAGACTACAGGTACACAAGATATGTTATATAAAAGAGAGTACATGTACACAAGGTATGTTATATAAAAGAGAGTACAGGTACACAAGGTATTTTATATAAAAGAGAGTACAGGTACACAAGGTATTTTATATAAAAGAGAGTACAGGTACACAAGGTATGTTATATAAAAGAGAGTACAGGTACACAAGGTATTTTATATAAAAGAGAGTACAGGTACACAAGGTATGTTTTATAACAGAGAGTACAGGTACACCAGGTATCTTTTATAACAGAGAGTACAGGTACACAAGGTATTTTATATAAAAGAGAGTACAGGTACACAAGGTATTTTATATAAAAGAGAGTACAGGTACACAAGGTATGTTTTATAACAGAGAGTACACAGAGAGTACAGGTACACAAGGTATTTTATATAAAAGAGAGTACAGGTACACAAGGTATTTTATATAAAAGAGAGTACAGGTACACAAGGTATTTTATATAAAAGAGAGTACAGGTACACAAGGTATTTTATATAAAAGAGAGTACAGGTACACAAGGTATTTTATATAAAAGAGAGTACAGGTACACAAGATATGTTATATAAAAGAGAGTACAGGTACACAAGAGTATACACCAGGTATCTTTTATAACAGAGAGTACAGGTACACAAGGTATGTTTTATAAAACAGCGTACAGGTACACAAGGTATTTTATAAGGAAGAGTACAGGTTCACAAGGTATGTTTTATAACAGAGAGTACAGGTACACAGGATATGTTTTATACTTAAGTGGACGACAAAACGATGCTGCTTCACAATCCGTTGGCGGCTCTAATATGTAATCAAATCATAATACAAATGCCTCGTCCATTAAACATATCGAATGCGTAGAAAGCTAGGCAATCTAGCGCGTACAAATTAGATTTACTTAACCCCAGACATGGAATAGTATTATATGCTATGTCATGTTCGTATTTACGTATAGATGTATAGAATACAAATGTCACTTGCGATTACACCTGGTGTGTGTAGTTCATCTAAAGTTACAATGTACGTATCAAATGTCTATGTGGAACGGAGGTGACGTTGATCCCTGATATTCTTGTGCCTTAAATTTGCGACGTCACAGTTATTAATCTCGTGTGTTGTTTCCCTGAAGACTGTACACATATATGTGTCATTATTATTATTACGTCACAGATAGAAAATAAATTTGGTATAATTGGTATGTGCCTTTTGACACAGACATAAATTTTATGAGTAAGAGAATGCTTCGCTGTTCTTCCCATCCGAGTAGTAAGAGAATGCTTCGCTGTTCTTCCCATCCGAGTAGTAAGACAATGTTTCATTTTTCTTCCTATCCAAGTGTTAAGAACATGCTACTCTTTTCTTCCTGTCCACGCTGTTAGCCCAATATTCTTTGACGGCCGTTTTTCTGTGGCTGTTTTACATAACCACAGTGAAAAGATCATCTGTATACAATGTATTAGTGATTACAATTGACGTACACGGTTGACAAAATTACACATTTGAACCAAAATGGCCGATCATTCCTGAATTACAATTAGGACTCTTTGTATCAACCAGTGCTTCAATCAATTAGTTAATCAATCAGTCAATCGAAAAATAAAACGTGTTCTACATTTTATATCCAGGTGTGCTGTCTACATGTAGTACAGTTTATATCCAGGTGTACTGTCTACCTGTGGTACAGTTTATATCCAGGTGTACTATCTACCTGTAGTAGAGTTTATATCCAGGTGTACTGTCTACCTGTGGTACAGTTTATATCCAGGTGTGCTGTCTACCTGTGGTACAGTTTATATCCAGGTGTGCTGTCTACCTGTGGTACAGTTTATATTCAGGTGTGCTGTCTACCTGTAGTACAGTTTATATCCATGTGTGCTGTCTACATGTAGTACAGTTTATATACAGGTGTGCTGTCTACCAGTTGTACAGTTTATATCCAGGTGTGCTGTCTACCTGTGGTACAGTTTATATTCAGGTGTGCTGTTTACCTGTAGTACAGTTTATATCCATGTGTGCTGTCTACATGTAGTACAGTTTATATACAAGTGTGCTGTCTACCTGTAGTACAGTTTATATCCAGGTGTGCTGTCTACCAGTTGTACAGTTTATATCCATGTGTGCTGTCTACCTGTAGTACAGTTTATATCCAGGTGTGCTGTCTACCAGTTGTACAGTTTATATACAGGTGTGCTGTCTACCTGTAGTACAGTTTATATTCAGGTGTGCTGTCTACCTGTAGTACAGTTTATATCCATGTGTGCTGTCTACATGTAGTACAGTTTATATACAGGTGTGCTGTCTACCTGTAGTACAGTTTATATCCAGGTGTGCTGTCTACCAGTTGTACAGTTTATATCCAGGTGTGCTGTCTACATGTAGTACAGTTTATATCCAGGTGTGCTGTCTACCAGTTGTACAGTTTATATACAGGTGTGCTGTCTACCAGTTGTACAGTTTATATACAGGTGTGCTGTCTACCTGTAGTACAGTTTATATCCATGTGTGCTGTCTACATGTAGTACAGTTTATATACAGGTGTGCTGTCTACCTGTAGTACAGTTTATATCCAGGTGTGCTGTCTACCAGTTGTACAGTTTATATCCAGGTGTGCTGTCTACCTGTGGTACAGTTTATATCCAGGTGTGCTGTCTACCAGTTGTACAGTTTATATCCAGGTGTGTTGTCTACCTGTGGTACAGTTTATATTCAGGTGTGCTGTTTACCTGTAGTACAGTTTATATCCAGGTGTGCTGTTTACCTGTGGTACCGTTTATATACAGGTGTGCTGTCTACCTGTGGTACCGTTTATATACAGGTGTGCTGTCTACCTGTAGTACAGTTTATATCCAGGTGTGCTGTCTACCAGTTGTACAGTTTATATCCAGGTGTGTTGTCTACCTGTGGTACAGTTTATATTCAGGTGTGCTGTTTACCTGTAGTACAGTTTATATCCAGGTGTGCTGTTTACCTGTGGTACCGTTTATATACAGGTGTGCTGTCTACCTGTAGTACAGTTTATATCCAGGTGTGCTGTCTACCTGTGGTACCGTTTATATCCAGGTGTGCTGTCTACCTGTAGTACAGTTTATATCCAGGTGTGCTGTTTACCTGTAGTACAGTTTATATTCAGGTGTGCTGTTTACCTGTGGTACAGTTTATATCCAGGTGTGTTGTCTACCTGTGGTACAGTTTATATTCAGGTGTGTTGTCTACCTGTGGTACAGTTTATATCCAGGTGTGCTGTTTACCTGTGGTACCGTTTATATACAGGTGTGCTGTCTACCTGTAGTACAGTTTATATCCAGGTGTGCTGTCTACCTGTGGTACCGTTTATATCCAGGTGTGCTGTCTACCTGTAGTACAGTTTATATCCAGGTGTGCTGTTTACCTGTAGTACAGTTTATATTCAGGTGTGCTGTTTACCTGTGGTACAGTTTATATCCAGGTGTGTTGTCTACCTGTGGTACAGTTTATATTCAGGTGTGTTGTCTACCTGTGGTACAGTTTATATCCAGGTGTGCTGTTTACCTGTGGTACAGTTTATATCCAGGTGTGTTGTCTACCTGTGGTACAGTTTATATCCAGGTGTGTTGTCTACCTGTGGTACAGTTTATATCCAGGTGTGTTGTCTACCTGTGGTACAGTTTATATCCAGGTGTGTTGTCTACCTGTGGTACAGTTTATATCCAGGTGTGCTGTTTACCTGTAGTACAGTTTATATTCAGGTGTGCTGTTTACCTGTGGTACCGTTTATATCCAGGTGTGCTGTTTACCTGTAGTACAGTTTATATCCAGGTGTGTTGTCTACCTGTGGTACAGTTTATATCCAGGTGTGCTGTTTACCTGTAGTACAGTTTATATCCAGGTGTGCTGTCTACCTGTGGTACAGTTTATATCCAGGTGTGCTGTCTACCTGTGGTACAGTTTATATTCAGGTGTGCTGTTTACCTGTGGTACAGTTTATATCCAGGTGTGCTGTCTACCTGTGGTACAGTTTATATTCAGGTGTGCTGTTTACCTGTGGTACCGTTTATATTCAGGTGTGCTGTTTACCTGTAGTACCGTTTATGTACAAGTGTATTCTTTCATATCTTTGAATCTTGACATTTTCCAAAAAGATGGTCTTTGACCATTTTCCAGTGCATAAAAAACGAAGTGTTTCCGACCCAAATACTTTCAGAGGAATAAGTTTCTAGTTTGTTTTGTTGTGTTTGGAAATAATTTACTTTGCGAAAATAATGTTATTTTTTGTGCGAGTTACAATTTGGTTTCCGACTAGGACTCAGTACAGCTGATACTGATTTTGCAATGAATTCCAAATCCAGTGTAAACCCTTTCATCAAAGAAAACGTTGTATGGTTGTTTTGTTGATTTCCGTTGATTACCTTGACAGAGTGAGCCTTTCAGGAAAACTTTTGAAGAATGGAATTATGGTCAAATTTTCAAACTTTTAAATCTCTTTATAATTGTGTCAAATCCTGTTTTGCTGTTAAGGGTGCTTGCTCTGAATTTTTTTGCTAACAACTTAGGCTTATTACAAGGCGAAAATTAACACTGCTGATTTAGTGTTGTTCTCTGAGAGTGTTGAGAGACTTAAACATGTATAAGACAACTTACATAAATACTCAAAGAACTGGAAATTGTGAACACAGAAAAAACTAAATAGTTGTTTTTGTGATAGTAACAGTTATACAATGGTACTCCCATTGAAGTTGTTCATGAATTTAGCTATCTAGGAATGTTGTTTAGGTACAACAATAACCTAAGTGTTGCTCAAAACCACTTACCTGGTCGGGTAGAAATACTCTGAGTGCATTATATTCCAAATGTAAGAATTTAAGTTTAAATGTTTAAACCATGTTCAATCTGTTTGATACGTATGTAAGTAGTATTCTCTAAAATGCATCTGAAGTTTGGACCGTGAAGAATTGTAATATCATTGAAAAGTTCACCTAGATTTCTGTAAGTGAGTATTAGGGGTAAAACACTCAGCTTGTAATGTAATGGTTTCTTATGAACTTGGTAGATATCGTTTTGAATATTTTGTGTTAATTCAAATCTTCAAATATTGGTTCAAGATATTAAAATCTAAAAAGTATAACAGCCATAGACCGTCAATTAATAGGTATTTAAACTTATAAAGTGATGAGTAATTCATGTAAACATATAGCAGGGGCATTTAAAATAAAGTCAATCAATTGTATAGTTTTTGTATATCTAATTGTACTTACTACAGATCCTACCACTGTATGTCATGTCTCTACATTATTGTATATCTAATTGTACTTACTACAGATCCTACCACTGTATGTCATGTCTCTATATTATTGTATCTCTAATTGTACTTACTACAGATCCTACCACTGTATGTCATGTCTCTACACTTCTATATATCTAATTATACTTACTACAGATCCTACCAATGTATGTCATGTCTCTATATCATTGTATATCTAATTATACTTACTACAGATCCTACCACTGTATGTCATGATTACGTTATTGTATATCTAATTGTACTTACTACAGATCCTACCACTGTATGTCATGTCTCTATATTATTGTATATCTAATTGTACTTACTACAGATCCTACCACTGTATGTCATGTCTCTATATTATTGTATATCTAATTGTACTTACACAGATGTATACCACTGTATGTCATGATCTACATGTATGTCATGTATATCTAATTGTACTTCTACAGATCCTACCACTGTATGTCATGATCTCTATCATTATTGTATATCTAATTGTACTTACTACAGATCCTACCACTGTATGTCATGTCTCTATATTATTGTATATCTAATTGTACTTACTACAGATCCTACCACTGTATGTCATGTCTACATTATTGTATATCTAATTGTACTTACTACAGATCCTACCACTGTATGTCATGTCTCTATATTATTGTATATCTAATTATACTTACTACAGATCCTACCACTGTATGTCATGATTACGTTATTGTATATCTAATTGTACTTACTACAGATCCTACCACTGTATGTCATGATTACGTTATTGTATATCTAATTGTACTTACTACAGATCCTACCACTGTATGTCATGTCTCTATATTATTGTATATCTAATTGTACTTACTACAGATCCTACCACTGTATGTCATGTCTCTATATTATTGTATATCTAATTGTACTTACTACAGATCCTACCACTGTATGTCATGTCTCTAACGTTATTGTATATCTAATTGTACTTACTACAGATCCTACCACTGTATGTCATGTCTCTATATTATTGTATATCTAATTGTACTTACTACAGATCCCACCACTGTATGTCATGTCTCTATATTATTGTATATCTAATTGTACTTACTACAGATCCTACCACGGTATGTCATGTCTCTATATTATTGTATATCTAATTGTACTTACTACAGATCCTACCACTGTATGTCATGTCTCTACACTTTTATATATCTAATTGTACTTACTACAGATCCTACCACTGTATGTCATGTCTCTATATTATTGTATATCTAATTGTACTTACTACAGATCCTACCACTGTATGTCATGTCTCTATATTATTGTATATCTAATTGTACTTACTACAGATCCTACCACTGTATGTCATGTCTCTATATTATTGTATATCTAATTGTACTTACTACAGATCCTACCACTGTATGTCATGTCTCTATATTATTGTATATCTAATTGTACTTACTACAGATCCTACCACTGTATGTATGTATATCATGTATGTCTATATTATTGTATATCTAATTGTACTTACTACAGATCCTACCACTGTATGTCATGTCTCTATATTATTGTATATCTAATTGTACTTACTACAGATCCTACCACTGTATGTCATGATTACGTTATTGTATATCTAATTGTACTTACTACAGATCCTACCAATGTATGTCATGTCTCTAAATCATTGTATATCTAATTGTACTTACTACAGATCCTACCACTGTATGTCATGTCTCTATATTATTGTATCTCTAATTGTACTTACTACAGATCCTACCACTGTATGTCATGTCTCTATATTATTGTATATCTAATTGTACTTACTACAGATCCTACCACTGTATGTCATGATTACGCTATTGTATATCTAATTGTACTAACTATAGATCCTACCACTGTATGTCATGTCTCTATATTATTGTATCTCTAATTGTACTTACTACAGATCCTACCACTGTATGTCATGTCTCTATATTATTGTATATCTAATTGTACTTACTACAGATCCTACCACTGTATGTCATGATTACGTTATTGTATATCTAATTGTACTTACTACAGATCCTACCACTGTATGTCATGTCTCTATATTATTGTATATCTAATTGTACTTACTACAGATCCTACCACTGTATGTCATGTCTCTACATTATTGTATATCTAATTATACTTACTACAGATCCTACCACTGTATGTCATGTCTCTATATTATTGTATATCTAATTGTATATCTACCACTGTATGTCACTCTACATTATTGTATATCTAATAGATCCTACCACTGTATGTCATGTCTCTATATTATTGTATATCTACTTGTACTTACTACAGATCCTACCACTGTATGTCATGTCTCAACGTTATTGTATATCTAATTGTACTTACTACAGATCCTACCACTATATGTCATGTCTCTATATTATTGTATATCTAATTGTACTTACTACAGATCCTACCACTGTATGTCATGTCTCTATATTATTGTATATCTAATTGTACTTACTACAGATCCTACCACTGTATGTCATGTCTCTATATTATTGTATATCTAATTGTACTTACTACAGATCCTACCACTGTATGTCATGTCTCTACATTATTGTATATCTAATTGTACTTACTACAGATCCTACCACTGTATGTCATGTCTACATTATTGTATATCTAATTATACTTACTACAGATCCTACCACTGTATGTCATGTCTCTATATTATTGTATATCTAATTGTACTTACTACAGATCCTACCACTGTATGTCATGTCTCTATATTATTGTATATCTAATTGTACTTACTACAGATCCTACCACTGTATGTCATGTCTCTATATTATTGTATATCTAATTGTACTTACTACAGATCCTACCACTGTATGTCATGTCTCTATATTATTGTATATCTAATTGTACTTACTACAGATCCTACCACTGTATGTCATGTCTCTATATTATTGTATATCTAATTGTACTTACTACAGATCCTACCACTGTATGTCATGTCTCTACATTATTGTATATCTAATTGTACTTACTACAGATACTACCACTGTATGTCATGTCTCTATATTATTGTATATCTAACTATACTTACTACAGATCCTACCACTGTATGTCATGATTACGTTATTATATATCTAATTGTACTTACTACAGATCCTACCACTGTATGTCATGTCTCTATATTATTGTATATCTAATTGTACTTACTACAGATCCTACCACTGTATGTCATGATTACATTATTGTATATCTAATTGTACTTACTACAGATCCTACCACTGTATGTCATGTCTCTATATTATTGTATATCTAATTGTACTTACTACAGATCCTACCACTGTATGTCATGATTACATTATTGTATATCTAATTGTACTTACTACAGATCCTACCACTGTATGTCATGTCTCTATATTATTGTATATCTAATTGTACTTACTACAGATCCTACCACTGTATGTCATGTCTCTATATTATTGTATATCTAATTGTACTTACTACAGATCCTACCACTGTATGTCATGTCTCTATATTATTGTATATCTAATTGTACTTACTACAGATCCTACCACTGTATGTCATGTCTCTATATTATTGTATATCTAATTGTACTTACTACAGATCCTACCACTGTATGTCATGTCTCTACATTATTGTATATCTAATTGTACTTACTACAGATCCTACCACTATATGTCATGTCTCTACATTATTGTATATCTAATTATACTTACTACAGATCCTACCATTGTATGTCATGTCTTTATATTATTATATATCTAATTGTACTTACTACAGATCCTACCACTGTATGTCATGTCTCTATATTATTGTATATCTAATTGTACTTACTACAGATCCTACCACTGTATGTCATGTCTCTATATTATTGTATATCTAATTGTACTTACTACAGATCCTACCACTGTATGTCATGAATACGTTATTGTATATCTAATTGTTCATAATACAGATCCTACCACTGTATGTCATGTCTCTACCACTGTATATCATGATCCTCTGTATATATTATTGTATATCTAATTGTACTTACCACAGATCCTACCACTGTATGTCATGTCTATTATTGTATATTATTGTATATCTAATTGTATACTTACTACAGATCCTACCACTGTATGTATGTCATGTATATCTAATTGTACTTACTACAGATCCTACCACTGTATGTTATTGTATATCTAATTGTACTTACTACAGATCCTACCACTGTATGTCATGTCTCTATATTATTGTATATCTAATTGTACTTACTACAGATCCTACCACTGTATGTCATGTCTCTATATTATTGTATATCTAATTGTACTTACTACAGATCCTACCACTGTATGTCATGTCTCTATATTATTGTATATCTAATTATACTTACTACAGATCCTACCACTGTATGTCATGTCTCAACATTATTGTATATCTAATTATACTTACTACAGATCCTACCACTGTATGTCATGTCTCAACATTATTGTATATCTAATTGTACTTACTACAGATCCTACCACTGTATGTCATGATTACGTTATTGTATATCTAATTGTACTTACTACAGATACCACTGTATGTCATGTCTCTATATTATTGTATATCACTACAGATCCTACCACTGTATGTCATGTCTCTATATTATTGTATATCTAATTGTACTTACTACAGATCCTACCACTGTATGTCATGTCTCTATATTATTGTATATCTAATTGTACTTACTACAGATCCTACCACTGTATGTCATGATTACGTTATTGTATATCTAATTGTACTTACTACAGATCCTACCAATGTATGTCATGTCTCTATATTATTGTATATCTAATTAGTACTTAATACAGAATCCTACCACTGTATGTCATGTCTCTATATTATTGTATCTCTAATTGTACTTACTACAGATCCTACCACTGTATGTCATGTCTCTATATTATTGTATATCTAATTGTACTTACTACAGATCCTACCACTGTATGTCATGTCTCTATATTATTGTATATCTAATTGTACTTACTACAGATCCTACCACTGTATGTCATGTCTCTATATTATTGTATATCTAATTGTACTTACTACAGATCCTACCACTGTATGTCATGTCTCTATATTATTGTATATCTAATTGTACTTACTACAGATCCTACCACTGTATGTCATGTCTACATTATTGTATATCTAATTATATTTACTACAGATCCTACCACTGTATGTCATGTCTCTATATTATTGTATATCTAATTGTACTTACTACAGATCCTACCACTGTATGTCATGTCTCTATATCATTGTATATCTACTTGTACTTACTACAGATCCTATCACTGTATGTCATGTCTCTCTATTATTGTATATCTAATTGTACTTACTACAGATCCTACCACTGTATGTCATGATTACGTTATTGTATATCTAATTTGTACTTATTGTATTGTACTTACTACAGATCCTACCACTGTATGTCATGTCTCTATATTATTGTATATCTAATTGTACTTACTACAGATCCTACCACTGTATGTCATGTCTCTATATTATTGTATATCTAATTGTACTTACTACAGATCCTACCACTGTATGTCATGTCTCTATATTATTGTATATCTAATTGTACTTACTACAGATCCTACCACTGTATGTCATGTCTCTATTATTGTATATTATTGTATATCTAATTGTACTTACTACAGATCCTACCAATGTATGTCATGTCTCTATATTATTGTATATCTAATTGTACTTACTACAGATCCTACCACTGTATGTCATGTCTCTATATTATTGTATATCTAATTGTACTTACTACAGATCCTACCACTGTATGTCATGATTACGTTATTTATACATATCACTGTATGTCATGTCTTATATTATTGTATATCTAATATGTACTGTATGTCTCTCTATATTATTGTATATCTAAGTACTTACATATCAGATCCTACCACTGTATGTCATGTCTCTATATTATTGTATATCTAATTATACTTCATCCTACCAAATACAATTGTATATCTAATTATACACAAATCAGGTAAATTATAATGAATTGTTAAGTCACACGACTCCTACAAAATGTACATGGACTATTTGTTATCCTTATCATTATATATATTAATTATAATATAGTTTACACATCTTGAACACACAAATACAGGATTTTATCCTGAATTCAATCAGATCTTCTGCACTAATTTGATAGTTTACATTTCCTCCAATCAATATATGTAATAACTGAAGGTCTGGGAGAGAGTGTAAATAAATAAAACTTTATAAACAAAAGACATTGTTTTCAATCTACACAATCTTCCAAAAAATAACAACTTTCTAATGTCTATATATGCTTCGATAGAGGTCCAACCAAGTAAAGATGTACACATATCTGTTCTGGTTCTCTTTTCAAACCCTTGAATAGATTTAACAATAAAATGTTGCGCCCTTTCTAGCATTATTATTTCGGTTTTTGTCAATTGCCAAAGCTCACATCCGTATAAGGCTGATGGATAAACTGTAATTTTGATAAGCTTCGCCACTGTTAAAGGGTTTAGAGCACAAGGATGTGCACCAGAACGAACAAGGGACATCGTACCCGATCTTAACTTATTACATGCACGTGCTGTTCTCTCGAATGAGTTCTGTTTACAGTTTAATAAGATACCAACATGTGTAATGCCATCAGTCTGTGGTATAATACAATTGTACAGATAAAGCTCATTATACACAGTGCAAGTTCTACTATCTGGGTTTGTGAAGGTAACAATTTTGCTTTTTACAGCAGAGAATGAAAAACGCCATCTTTTACTATAATTTTCACTTATTGATATCATTTTCTGAAGACTTCCAAGACTCGTACTGACCAAACAGAGGTCGTCTGCTTGAGTAGGAACATTAACATTTAAATCAACAATTACTGCTCCTAGGCCAGAATTCTCTATTTCATTTAGTAAATCGTTAATAAATACTAGGTACATTTTGGCAGACAATGCCCCTCCCTGTAATATTCCACGTTCCATTTTGAGCATGGAGGATTTTAACCCATTGAATAAAACACAAATTTCAACATTTGTATACATACATTTTAGTAAAATCCACGTCTTCGCATTTAATCCTAATTCATAAATTTTGTACAATAGTCCAGCGTGCCACACAGTGTCGAACGCTTTGTTACTATCTAAGAAAGCAACATGGACGTTGGAACCATATTCAATATTGTGACTTATACATTCTTGAAGACTGAATGATGTGCATAGACTACACAAATCTTTTTGATAGGCAGACTGTTGTCTATTTGGAAATACACGGGAATTTAAAACTCGTTGGATTCTTTGTGCTAAAACCATTTCAAACATTTTAAAAAATACAGGTAATAATGTGATCCCCCTGTAGCTGTTGGGGTCTTCTTTCTTTTTACCTTAGTTTAAACTTTATTTCTTTCTTATTACATAACATATTACAGAGTACTTAGGTATACAAAAGAAAAGGATTCAGAAACAAGTGATGAACACTTATATAAATCTGTCTCCTTGATGTGATTCTACTTAACAGCACTGTAAGCATTTATTAATGTTTAAAGAAATAACGTCACATGGATATCGAAAAACAAGAGAAATCATGTTATCAGTTCAGAGTAGAGGGGTAGAGAGAGTAGGGGATCAAGGAAAGGAGTTAGTAAGTAGACGTATGTCGGATTGATATTCAACCAGCTGGTGACGCGCCGATACTAATACTACATGTATATAAATATTTAATTATCATACAAAAATAATGTAACAATCATTCAAATCTTTTAGTGCGTAAAATGTAATTTTGAACACTTTGAAATACTATTTCGTTGGTATTTCTCGGTAAGTTAGTGTTTCCATAAACTAAAGTATCCAAGGTTATTTGTAAAGGTAAAGTAGCAAAACAGTCTTGTCTAATGTTACTATATTTGGTACAATATAAAAGATAATGTTCGACAGTTTCATTTGATAACCTACAACTACACAACGGAGATTCAACAATTTTTTTCTTAAATAAATGGTCATTTAGGGAACTACATTCCATACGCAATCTAGCATGGTAGATTTGACCAAGTCTAGTTCCAGCAAAATAATATGTTGGCACTGAAGTAGCATTGGCACTTAAATGCAATTTTAATTTTGAAAGAGAGGGATTATTTTTAATAGCAGCAGGGAGATCATTCCAAAGGTGGATTGTTGAAGGTAAAAAGGACTTTTTATATGTATTTGTTCTGCAGCGAATTGGAAGAAAGTTATTGGCTTCTCTAGTATTGTGACCGTGTATATTGGAGTGTCTCTGAGGAAGTATATCTTGTAAATATGGCGGTGTTTTGCTATGGACCATTTTATGGAGCTGGATAATTTTATGATAGTTTCTTCTAGTTTTAAGTGGATCCCATCCTGTCTCTTTGTAAAGTTTTAAAATGCTGGTAAGTTTGGTTGCACCCGTCACAATGCGTGCTGCTTCTAATTGGATGTTTTCAATAACTTGTTCTTGGGCAATAGACATATTGTCCCAAATAACGTCTCCATATTCCAAAATTGGACGGATGAAAGAAAAATACATTTGTTGGAGGGATGAACGATCAATTTTAAATTTAAAGGCACGCAATAGATTAAGTTTTCTAGAGGATTTACTTATTATATTCTCTATATGGGCAGTCCAGTCACCATTACTGGAAAAAAATACACCCAAATGTTTATGAGTGGTTACTTCGTTTAAAGTTGTGTTATCCATTGTTAAAGAAGGGTGTTGTGGTTTACGGATTTTTCGACTAATTGTAATTGTTTCGGTTTTAATGGGATTAAATTTTACCAGCCAGTTTTTTGACCACATATGAATCTGTTCAAGATCGTTATTCAGTATGTTAGCAGCATGAGCAGGAAGGTCGACTATAACGTATAAAGAAGTATCGTCGGCGAATAGTTTTATTGTTGCATTAATATTTACGACTATATCATTAATAAAAACAAGAAAAAGGAGAGTCCCTAGTATAGATCCTTGTGGTACACCTGCTTTAACGTACGCCCAGTCAAATGATTTGCCGTTTAAGGAGACTCGCTGTTTACGATTTTCAAGATAACTTTTGAACCAGGATAAGAGTTTCCCGCTTATACCGAAACTGGATAGTTTGACTAGTAGGCCGCGGTGCCATACTCTGTCAAAGGCCTTGCTTATGTCGCAAAAGACCATTCTAATTTCTTTACCGGAATCAAGAGCTTGGTCAACATCATGAGTTATTTTAAGGAGCTGATTCACAGTGGAGTCGCCAGACCGAAAGCCTGATTGATGAGAGGACAGAAGTGAATGGTCTAGGAAATAGTTATCTTTTTACCTTGACCTTTATACAATGTTATAATAATGCCTTTTTTCCAGTCTTTTGGAATGTATTCGTTTTTTATGACATTATTAAATAAGGTGGCGATATATTCAAAAAGTACTGTTCCACCATGTTTAATGTGTTCGTATACTATACCGTCCCACCCTCCTGCTTTTTTAGATTTGAGACCTCTAGACACCAAGGCAATTTCTGAAGTGGTAATGCATCCGTTCAGGTATATGTCTACCTCATTATGAACTTTCTTTTCAATTTCGTTCACGCGGTTTATGATTTCTCTTTGGAACGTGTTGTCCAATTCTTCATTCGGTTTATCATGGAACAAATTTTCGAAATGTGTCGCCCACGCTTCGACGATATTTTTGGGGTCTCGTAAAATTACATTGTTGTATTTCATTTCAGTCTGAAGTGTTTTGCTTTTACAAGATTTACTTTTGTATAAATGCCAGAATAAATTCTGGTCAAGTTCACTGGATTTTTCTATTTCATTAAATTGTTCAGACATATACCTATTAGATGCATCACGAAGTTTTCTTCTGAAAGAAGTTTTGCTCTCTTTATACTGCAGAAAACTATGAGAGAAATTTCTAGGTTTTCCTTCATTTAGCCATTTTTGCCTTTTAATTTGCACCGAAGTGTGCATTTCTGACAATTCTTTAGACCAATATGGTTTTAAATAGCTTTTGTACTTTTTTTATAGGCGAGGTAGAGTTGGAGGATTGCAATATAGCTGAAACAATATCTTTGGAGAACTGGTCTATGCATTCGTTAGACATTTGTCCGGCAGGCAATTCTATTAACTTTAAATTATTTCCCAACTCCAGCATATAATTATTAATATTACCGTTATGCAGGACTTTTTTCCAGTTATATTTCACAAAATTTGATGTATTTGATGCATTACACCGATATAGCAACGGTGAGACCTTTATAGAACATACAATAGGGCTGTGCTCAGACACATTCATAGCTTCATCATCTAGTACTTCAAATGAATCAACTAAGTCAATCTTATTTGACTGGACAAGAACATGGTCAATACAAGTACAGTTACCCGTCTGAGGCCAAAATGTGTAAACAGGTCCCTTGCAGTCTGATTGTACGTTGGCAGACAGTAGGTTCATTCTATCTAAAAATGATCGGAAAATTGTGGATCTCTCGTCATCTTTAAATTGTTACCGGGGACCCTTAATTTTAACATTTAAGTCACCGATAACTATCACTAGTCCTTGTTCCGAATAAACAGAGACAAGCGATTCTAATAGGTCTATGTGGTCAGTGAATATTTCAATAGGTCTCGATGAGGCTGGCATATAACCCAGAAAACAATATATATGCTCCCCATTCTGAGTTTGAATCTCACTTCCAATAACTCTCGGACTATCCACGGGGATTTCTTGAACGATTAGCGATTTGTCTTTGTACAGAATACCAACACCACCTCTAATACTACATCTGTAACGTAGTGGGTCAATTTCATAGACTGGTTTTGCTATATAAGAGTAACCGCTACTTTTAAAAGTATCAAAAAAGGACATGCTATATTCTCTCAACCAGTGTTCGGAGACACCGCATATATCAATGCTGTGTATATTGAGACAATTAAGAAGATACGGCGTGCCAGCCATTATCCCCTCGATGTTCCAACACATAATGTTCAGTTTTTCAGCCACGCCCATTCTCAGTTAGAAATACTTCGCGAGGTAGCCACGGGCGTACATATATGCCTTCTGGCCAGAAAGACCGGTTTCCAACAAAACATTTGCCGTCATCTACCACGTTTAGTTGTGCCGAGGCTGTTCGTTTGTAGTCCCTTTCGAAATATCGAAGAAAAGTAACTTTGACATTTTTTCGCTCGAGGTATTGTCGCATCAGCTCCTCTGACGAAGTGGCCTTATTGATACCATGCACATAGAATCTTTGGACTCTACTACGATTCACAGGTTTAAATCCACCAAACTGTTCGCGCTGTATGTTACATACTGATGAAGGGCAGTGGACTTGTATTGGTTTTGGTTTATCATTTGTCTGTTCAATCCTGGTATTATCGGTTGTAGATTTTTCTAGTGGAGAAATTTTCGGCACTGATGAAGAGCAGTGAACTGGTATAGGTTTTGGCTCCTCGTTTATCCGTTTGTCTGTCGTACCATCACTTGCAAATTTGTTGATAGTGTCACTTTTCCTTTGCTTGTTGCTGCTGGTGTCGTCTAACACATGAAATCTGTTTGACAGATTAAGTGTCGGCTGTGTTGCTTTGTTGTCCCTCGACTTGCCTTGTGTCGTAACTGTTCGTTGGGCGTCTTTGTGGTCCTTTGAAACCCTCTTTTTGAGATCGTTTAGTTGTTTTTGTAGAGTTGATGTCGACAATTTTAAATATTCTATCGCTTCTTCTAAGTCTTTGTACTCCGTATCTTGTTGCTTCATTTTCTGATTTGTAAGCCTTATTTGGTATTTAAGACTCGCCACACCGTTTTGTTGTTCGTTATCATATCTTTGTGCGATATTTAGACAGTCTGTCATTTTCTCCTTAGTTCCAGAAATATCAGATTTCAATATGTTAATTTTCTTTTCGATATTTACACCAAGTTTTTGAATTAAATTGTCTTGCTCATTAATGTCTTCCTTATTGTTGTTAACATTTATCTCCAACTTGTTGTTTTCTTGTCTTATGGTTTCGATTTTCTGTTGTGTCTCCTTTTCTATTTGTTCTAATTTACTTTTAATTGTTCCGTTCTCTTTCTCACAATTTTCTAACTGATTTTTCAATGTCTTTATCTCCGCCTGAAACTTTTTAGCTCTATTTTGGGCACCTTCTTTTTCTTTCAAAAGTTTCTTCATTGTGCTTTTCAGTTCATCTATCTGTTCATTATAGTTTGTTTTCAATTCGAGGATCTCTCGTTGTATCGCGACCACAGTTTCGGTCAACACATGTACACCAGCTACATCGTCAGATTGTGTCTGTGATTTTTGAAAAGGTGCGTTTACGCTACCGATTCGCTTTTTCTTTGTGGGTACAACTTCTGCGATATCATCAGAAAATTCACCGTCACATGCAAGCAACAAAGTAAAGCAGTCTTTCGATAATTTTTTCTGCAAGGACGCAGGTACAGTTTGACCCCATTTTCGCGTTTCAATTCGTCGTCTCAGATAACCATCTTTCACGGGGAAATCATCACGCGCTACGGCTTTCTGATCAAGTTCATTCCTGATCATCTCTAAGTCCGTGACATTGTCTCTGGTTAATTTTCGGATGTAGTCAATTACTATTGTTCGTGGTTGATTTTTAATGTTTTCAATTTCAGTGATATAATACCTCATTGTACTAGTATTATGGGTATTAGCACTGTTCTCAGTCGAGGTGCTGGTTTGGGTATCATCCCAGTCACTATCATCAGCATCACAGATGACGTTTTCGCGTTGTCCATTTTGCCATGGGCTAATTAGCATGTCGGGTAGCACCACGTTAGTGAGGGTTGTGTAACGAGGGGTGTGATTGCCGTCACTTACACTTACTGATATATCCGTATTGTCGCAACTTTCGGCTACATTTACATCCGCCATAGTCAATAAATAACAACAAAATCAAAATTCGATGCTTCAACTTATTTACATGAAAATCACAGAGTAAATAAAGCATTCACAGAGTCCACATCAACTGATAAATACACGGGTTCACAATTGTACAAGTGTTACAGTTTACCTTACAGATCCTACCACTGTATGTCATGTCTCAACATTATATCTAATTGTACTTACTACAGATCCTACCACTGTATGTCATGATTACGTTATTGTATATCTAATTGTACTTACTACAGATCCTACCACTGTATGTCATGTCTCTATATTATTGTATATCTAATTGTACTTACTACAGATCCTACCACTGTATGTCATGATTACGTTATTGTATATCTAATTGTACTTACTACAGATCCTACCACTGTATGTCATGTCTCTATATTATTGTATATCTAATTGTACTTACTACAGATCCTACCACTGTATGTCATGTCTCTACATTATTGTATATCTAATTGTACTTACTACAGATCCTACCACTGTATGTCATGTCTCTATATTATTGTATATCTAATTGTACTTACTACAGATCCTACCACTGTATGTCATGTCTACATTATTATATATCTAATTGTACTTACTACAGATCCTACCACTGTATGTCATGTCTCTACATTATTGTATATCTAATTGTACTTACTACAGATCCTACCACTGTATGTCATGATTACGTTATTATATATCTAATTGTACTTACTACAGATCCTACCACTGTTTGTCATGTCTCTACACTTTTATATATCTAATTGTACTTACTACAGATCCTACCACTGTATCCTACCACTGTTGTATATCTAATTGTATATCTAATTGTACTTACTACAGATCCTACCACTGTATGTCATGTCTCTATATTATTGTATATCTAATTGTACTTACTACAGATCCTACCACTGTATGTCATGTCTCTATATTATTGTATATCTAATTGTACTTACTACAGATCCTACCACTGTATGTCATGTCTCTATATTATTGTATATCTAATTGTACTTACTACAGATCCTACCACTGTATGTCATGATTACGTTATTATATATCTAATTGTACTTACTACAGATCCTACCACTGTATGTCATGTCTCTACACTTTTATATATCTAATTGTACTTACTACAGATCCTACCACTGTATGTCATGTCTCTACATTATTATATATCTAATTGTACTTACTACAGATCCTACCACTGTATGTCATGTCTCTATATTATTGTATATCTAATTGTACTTACTACAGATCCTACCACTGTATGTCATGTCTCTATATTATTGTATATCTAATTGTACTTACTACAGATCCTACCACTGTATGTCATGTCTCAACGTTATTGTATATCTAATTGTACTTACTACAGATCCTACCAATGTATGTCATGTCTCTATATTATTGTATATCTAATTGTACTTACTACAGATCCTACCACTGTATGTCATGTCTACATTATTGTATATCTAATTGTACTTACTACAGATCCTACCACTGTATGTCATGTCTCTATATTATTGTATATCTAATTATACTTACTACAGATCCTACCACTGTATGTCATGTCTCTATATTATTGTATACAGTTTATATCCAGGTGTGCTGTCTACATGTAGTACAGTTTATATAAAGGTGTGTTGGTTGTCTGTTATATAAATTACATACAGGTCTGTTGATTATGTCTAATACAGTTTATATCCAGGTGTGCTGTCTACCTATAGTACAGTTTATATCCAGGTGTGCTGTCTACCTGTAGTACAGCTTATATCCAGGTGTGCTGTCTACCTGTAGTACAGTTTATATCCAGGTGTGCTGTCTACCTGTGGTAGTTTATATACAGGTTTACTGTCTACCTGTAGTACAGTTTATATCCAGGTGTGCTGTCTACCTGTAGTACAGTTTATATCCAGGTGAGCTGTCTACCTGTAGTACAGTTTATATCCAGGTGTGCTGTCTATCCAGGTGTGATGTCTACCTGTAGTACAGTTTATATCCAGGTGTGCTGTCTATATGTAGTACAGTTTATATACAGGTGTGTTGGTTGTCTGTTATATAAATTACATACAGGGGTGTTGGTTATCTCTAATACAGTTTATATTCAGGTTTGCTGTCTACCTGTAGTACATTTTATATCCAGGTGTGCTATCTACCTGTGGTAGTTTATATATAGGTGTGCTGTCTACATGTGGTACAGTTTATATCCAGGAGTACTGTCTACCTGTGGTACAGTTGATATCCAGGTGTGCTGTCTTCCTGTGATACAGTTGATATCCAGGAGTACTGTCTACCTGTGGTACAGTTTATATCCAAATGTGTTGTCTACCTGTAGTACAGTTTATATCCAGGTTTGCTATCTACCTGTGGTACAGTTTATATCCAGCAGTACTGTCTACCTGTGGTACAGTTTATATCCAGGTGTGCTGTCTACCTGTGATACAGTTTATATCCAGGAGTACTGTCTACCTGTGGTACAGTTTATATCCAGATGTGTTGTCTACCTGTAGTACAGTTTATATCCAGCAGCACTTTCTACCTGTGGTACAGTTTATATCCAGGTGTGCTGTCTACCTGTGATACAGTTTATATCCAGGAGTACTGTCTACCTGTAGTACAGTTTATATCCAGGTGTGCTGTCTACCTGTAGTACAGTTTATATCCAGGTGTCCTCTCTACCTGTGGTAGTTTATATACAGGTTTACTGTCTACCTGTAGTACAGTTTATATCCAGGTGTGCTGTCTACCTGTAGTACAGTTTATATCCAGGTGTGCTGTCTACCTGTAGTACAGTTTATATCCAGGTGTGCTGTCTATCCAGGTGTGCTGTCTACCTGTAGTACAGTTTATATCCAGGTGTGCTGTCTACCTGTAGTAGAGTTTATATCCAGGTGTGCTGTCTACCTGTGGTACAGTTTATATATAGGTGTGTTGGTTGTCTGTTATATAAATTACATACAGGTGTGTTGGTTATCTCTAATACAGTTTATATCCAGGTGTGCTGTCTACATGTAGTACAGTTTATATAAAGGTGTGTTGGTTGTCTGTTATATAAATTACATACCGTGGTGTTGGTTATCTCTAATACAGTTTATATTCAGGTGTGCTGTCTACCTGTAGTACATTTTATAACCAGGTGTGCTGTCTACCTGTGGTAGTTTATATGTAGGTGTGCTGTCTACATGTGATACAGTTTATATCCTATGCAGGAGTACTGTCTACCTGTGGTACAGTTGATATCCAGGTGTGCTGTCTTCCTGTGATACAGTTTATATCCAGGAGTACTGTCTACCTGTGGTACAGTTTATATCCAAATGTGTTGTGTCTACCTGTAGTACAGTTTATATCCAGGTTTGCTATCTACCTGTGGTACAGCTTATATCCAGCAGTACTGTCTACCTGTGGTACAGTTTATATCCAGGTGTGCTGTCTACCTGTAGTACAGTCTATTTCCAGGTGTGCTGTCTACCTGTAGTACAGTTTATATACAGGTGTGTTGTCTACCTGTGGTACAGTTTATATCCAGATGTGTTGTCTACCTGTTGTACAGTTTATATCCAGGTGTGCTGTCTGCCTGTAGTACAGTTTTTATCCAGGTGTGTTGTCTACCTATAGTACAGTTTATATCCAGATGTGCTTCCTACCTGTAGTACAGTTTATATCCAGGTGTGCTGTCTACCTGTAGTACAGTTTATATCCAGGAGTACTATCTACCTGTGGTACAGTTTATATCCAGATGTGTTGTCTACTTGTAGTACAGTTTATATCCAGGTGTGCTGCCTACCTGTAGTACATTTTCTATCCAGGTGTGCTTTCTATCTGTGGTACAGTTTATACGCAGGTGTGCTGTTTACCTGTGCTACAGTTTATATCCAGGTGTGTTTTCTACCTATAGTACAGTTTATATCCAGGTGTGTTGTCTACCTGTAGTACAGTTTATATCCAGGTGTGCTGTCTACCTATAGTACAGTTTATATCCAGGTGTGCTGTCTACCTATAGTACAGTTTATATCCAGATGTGCTTCCTACCTGTAGTACAGTTTACATCCAGGTGTGTTGTCTACATGTAGTAGAGTTTATATCCAGATGTGTTGTCTACATGTAGTACTGTTTATATACAAGTGTGCTTTCTACCTGTAGTACAGTTTATATACAGGTGTACTGTCTACATGTAATGCAGTTTATATACTTTATATACAGGTGTGTGGGTAGTACAGTTGATATACAAGTGTATTGGTTAACTGTGGTATGTTAAACAGTTTTTGTACCGGTGTGAGGGTATTGCAGTTGATATACAAGTGTGTATGTGAGTTGTCAGCAATACGGCTTACATACAGGTGTGTTGGTTTTCTGTCATACAGTTTACATACAGGTGTGTTGGTTATCTGAAATGCAGTCACATACAGGTGTGTTGGTTATCTGTAACACAGATACATACAGGTGTGTTGGTTTTCTGTAACACAGATACATACAGGTGTGTTGGTTTTGTGTAATACAGTTTACATACAGGTGTGTTGGTTGTGTGTAATACATATACATACAGGTGTCAGTAACGTAGTCACATACATGTGTGTTGGTTATCTGTAACATAGTCACATATATGTGTGTTGGCTATCTGTAACACACATACATAAGGTGTGTTGGTTTTCTGTAATACAGTTTACATACAGGGATATTGGTTATCAGTACAACAGTCACATACAGGTGTGTTGGTTTTCTGTAATACTTTTTATATCCAGGTGTATTGGTTATCAGTAAAACAGTCACATACAGGTGTGTTGGTTTTCTGTAATACAGTTTATATCCAGGTGTATTGGTTATCAGTAAAACAGTCACATACAGGTGTGTTGGTTTTCTGTAATACAGTTTATATCCAGGTGTATTTGTTATCAGTAAAACAGTCACATACAGGTGTGTTGGTTTTCTGTAATACAGTTTATATCCAGGTGTGCTTTCTACATGTAGTACTGTTGATATACCAGTGTGCTTTCTACCTGTAGTACAGTTTAAATACAGGTGTGTGGGAAGTACAGTTGATATACAAGTGTATTGGTTAATTGTGGTATGTTAAACAGATGGATTCTCTGTCTGCGATACAGTTTTTGTACCTGGGTGAGGGTATTGCAGTTGATATACAAGTGTGTATGTGAGTTACCAGTAATACGGCTTACATACAGGTGTGTTGGTTTTCTGTGATACAGTTTACATACAGGTGTGTTGGTTATCTGAAATACAGTCACTTATAGTTGTATTGTTTATCTGTGATAGAGGTTATATACAGGGATCTTTTTTATCTATAATACAGTTTACATACAGGTGTATTGGTTATCAGTAACACAGTCACATACAGGTGTGTTGGTTATCTGTAACACAGATACATACAGGTGTGTTAGTTTTCCGTAATACATTTTACATACAAGTGTGTTGGTTATCTGTAACAAAGATGCATACAGGTGTGTTGGTTTTCTGTAATACAGTTTACATACAGGTGTGTTGGTTATCAGTAACATAGCCACATACAGGTGTGTTGGTTATCTGTTACATAGATACATACAGGTGTGTTGGTTTTCTGTAATACAGTTTACATACAGGTGTATTGGTTATCAGTAAAACAGTCACATACCGGTGTGTTGGTTAACTGTAACACAGATACATACAGGTGTGTTAGTTTTCCGTAATACATTTTACATACAAGTGTGTTGGTTATCTGTAACAAAGATGCATACAGGTGTGTTTGTTTTCTGTAACCCAGATACATACAGGTGTGTTGGTTTTCTGTAATACAGTTTACATACAGGTGTGTTGGTTATCAGTAACATAGCCACATACAGGTGTGTTGGTTATCTGTTACATAGATACATACAGGTGTGTTGGTTTTCTGTAATACAGTTTACATACAGGTGTATTGGTTATCAGTAAAACAGTCAGAAACATGTGTGTTGGTTTTCTGTAATACAGTTTACATACAGGTGTGTTGGTTATCAGTAATACAGTTTACATACAGGTGTGTTGGTTTTCTTTTTAACACAGATACATACAGGTGTGTTGGTTTTCTGTAACACAGTTTACATACAGGGATATTGGTTTTCTGTAATACAGTTTACATACAAGTGTGTTGGTTTTCTTTAACACAGATACATACAGGTGTGTTGGTTTTCTGTAATACCGTTTACATACAGGTGTGTTGGTTTTCTGAAATACAGGTTACATACAGGTGTGTTGGTTATCTGTGACACAGATACATACAGGTGTGTTGGTTTTCTGTAATACCGTTTACATACAGGTGTGTTGGTTTTCTGTAATACAGTTTACATACAGGTGTGTTGGTTGTGTGGGTTTACATATAGGTGTGTTGATATACAAGTGTATTGGTACATACAGGTGTGTAATACAGTTTTTATACCTGGGTGTATTGCAGTTGATACATACAGGTGTGTTGGTTACTGTAATACAGTTTACATACAGGTGTGTTGGTTAATACAGTTTACATATAGGTGTGTTGGTTATAGTAAGACAGTCACATACAGGTGTGTTGGTTTTCTGTAATACCGTTTACATATAGGTGTGTTGGTTTTCTGTAATACAGTTTACATATAGGTGTGTTGGTTATCAGTAAGACAGTCACATACAGGTGTGTTGGTTATCTGTGACACAGATACATACAGGTGTGTTGGTTTTCTGTAACAGAGATACATACAGGTGTGTTGGTTTTCTGTAATACAGTTTACATACAGGTGTGTTGGTTTTCTGTAATACAGTTTACATACAGGTGTGTTGGTTTTCTGTAATACAGTTTACATATAGGTGTGTTGGTTATCAGTAAGACAGTCACATACAGGTGTGTTGGTTATCTGTGACACAGATACATACAGGTGTGTTGGTTTTCTGTAATACCGTTTACATATAGGTGTGTTGGTTTTCTGTAATACAATTTACATACTTGGATATTGGTTTTCTGTAATACATGTTAAATACAGGTTTGTTGATTTTCTGTAATTCAGGTCAAATGCAGGTTTATTGGTTATCAGTAAAACAGTCACATACAGGTGTGTTGGTTTTCTGTAATACAATTTACATAGAGGTGTATTGGTCATCTGTAACAAACTTTACATACAGGTGTGTTGGTTATCTGTAACAGTTAAAAAACATCTTTGTTATCTGTAACAGAGTTTACATACAGGTGTGTTTGTTATCTGTAACACAGTTACATACAGGTGTATTGGATATCTGTAACACTCTTACATATAGGTGTGGTTTTTTTTCTGTAATACGGCTTACAGGTGTTTCGAGTATCTGTAATACCGTTTATATACTGATGTGTTTTCTGTGTTTTAGTTGATATGCATGTGTATGAGCCTTTAATACATTTTACTAACATCTTTGTTTGTTACCTTTAGTACTAGTGTCTGAGCTGCCTGTCGTACAGCTGATTTATCTGTTCGAACAGCGCAGTTTTTCCTGTTTATTTGTATGAATTTCGATTTCCTGGTGTACAGGTGTGTTCTGTCTTGTACTACACACGTTCATGTACACGGGACCCTGTTGCTACAGTACATTTTATGAATGGTCGATAAAGTTCTTTGTTAGCGCGTGAATGTGTGGACGCACGTTTACCTGGCATTACCTCCCCGTTGCTATTGGCACTGACCACATATTTCTGTAATTACTTACATATAATATATATACATAAATGTTTACACCCAGCGCTATGGGGACAAAAGGTAGTCACTAGCCCCAGCCTTAACATATATATCCTTGTTTTATTGTAGTCTTTTTATATACCCAGCGGTCGCCATTAACACAAGTCTGTCATTGTACGCCCAATTAGAGAGAGAGAGAGTTGATGCAATCAGTCTTCCAGTGGAACAGATCCCGTCGTGACCCTGTGTCTCACAGGTAAGAAGCGAGCAGGTAGGTGGAAGGGTGGGTTAACAATGTACTGACCCTACACTACCAGTATCGTTGTATTAAAGCTCGGGGCAGAGTTACATCGACCCATCACGTGTTCACCCATCCGTGGCCATAACAACCAACGTACTTGTTAATTTTCAAAGCAAACGAGAGAGAGGCCAGATAAAGGGAGTGCTGTACACAGCTGAAATGTCAGCCTTTCACGAATGAAATGACTGTGGGGGGTTGTCCAGCGATTTCACCAGTACTGCAAGGTAGGCGTGAAGCGGGTTTGTACCTGAACTGGAGATTGCGTAATTCAGAACAAACGTTTGCCCGTGGGGATAGAAATCGGCCTAACATCTACCTGTATCTAGTTATAAGATCTAACAATGCATTTACTCACAGAAGGAGAAAGCATGGGTCGAGTTGCTTTTAAAGAAACCTATTAAACAATATAACAATGGCCATTTAATTCTCGGTCATATATGGTTATATATTTCACCTGTGTTAATGGAATGAATACAATGGAATTTTGTTGGTATGTGTTTACCTCCCAACGAATATGACCCTATCAACAAGCACAGTTAATATGTCTTACTTAAAAATCAAAGACATTTTCTGTCAAACTTGCAAGACCAGATAATACCACGACGAAATAAACGTTTTACGGAAATTCTTGAGAGTAAATGGCCTGGTATGCTTACATAAGGATTTGAAGTTTTGTCTCTAAGGTGCGCCGAGAAAATTAGTAATAGACTGATTTGCCAGAGGTTTATATAAATAAGACCGCTGTGTGTATGCATACATGTAGATCCCTGCACCCCTTCACACTCCATTCTATTAATAAGATAATCACTAAACACGTCATTTACAAAGATAGGGTATCTATGTTACAGATGTTTGTTGAAAGTATCTTCCGCCTATGAGCCAGGGTTATAATCACGTTTTCCTAAATAATAAGCTGTCGCGCATCAAATAACAATGGAGACCAGACGACCCCCTCCCTCGACATTCCTGGCAGTGGTTGTCATAGTGCTGCCATTTACTCACCACGTGTACAGGAGCAATTGCCTGGTACATAATGGATTCACAATTATATATATATATACACACATTTATGTACATGTCAAAGAATCGATACCTCTCATTAATATTGATATACCATATTACGGCTATTGTTGATGGTCTCCAAACAAAGTTTCGCTACAATACATTCATATACAGAGTATTAGTCAGCAGAGTAAACGACATCCACATACGCTGGTAAATCCGTGTATACACACCAGAACACGTGAACTACTACTTCAATATAAGGCGATTTACTGTTTATACAGTAAAACCATACCATTTTAAAATACGGCGGTTTATTTCGGTGTGTCTCTTTCCCTCCATTGATCGAGCCGTTGAGACTATTGTTAGATCGCTAAGTCCCGATCCCCGGTCTAAACCCGGCCCCGAAACCGCCTTGTTGTAGAGCTCTATGGCACCAATCTGTATAAAGTACTTACCTAGCACAATCTGTTGTATAAAACAGTATTAGGTCAGGAAAACACGTGTTATACCTGTCGTCTGCCTGGTTTCTGTAGTCATGATGTTTTCAGAAGCATACCGAGTTTGGAACTGGAGATTCACTGAGATGGAATTGCTAGCTTCAGTGAATTCTACAAGTGCCAAGAGCAGCTATGTTTCTCCAAAATCATTCCTTTGGTCCAGGAAAACCATCAAGGCTGAGGAGGAGCTGCAATGGACGCAGATGACCTGAATATATTTCCATGGCGGGACATCAACGCTGGTCGACTGACGCACTGATAGTACAACGCTGACGGTCACCGTTCACTGAGCACACGGCGGAGTTGCTTTGTGATGCTTACAACAATATGGCGTCCTGCCGCACACACGTATTTATGAGACTGTTGTTGAGTACGGTACATTGGTCTGTCCACTGTCACCTATATAACCCACTCGTCATGCCGGATATATTTAGCAATTTTATTGATAGAAATAGGGAAATAAATTAGGAATTGCTGTTTATTTTATATAAGGTAGTATCGATTTAGTGTTAACTCGGCTGTGTTCAGTTGACTAATTTCCCGACTATACGCCAATCATTACCAGTGTTTCTAGCCTGGAGCAAGCTTGTTTGTCGGTATGGTCTGCTTACTGCGACAAGCGTTAAATTCTTATATGCATGTATGTCAAGTGCATTTCGTCCTTATTTTACGGTGTTGCATAGAATGTGTTCTTCTCTAGCTCTGCTCGATTGCAAGTCCGGCAAACACACCAAGATAAAACAAGTCTACATTTCCCTCGTGTAAAACCGAATGTTCATTGTGACAGTCCCACGAGTATGACAGAGCGGACTATTGAATTGTATAAAGATAAAGACAAATGTTAATTGAGATAACCGGAGTCTGACGCTGCAAATCGTTTGGAGAATG
This sequence comes from Ylistrum balloti, assembly GCF_031769215.1. Taxonomy (NCBI): domain Eukaryota; kingdom Metazoa; phylum Mollusca; class Bivalvia; order Pectinida; family Pectinidae; genus Ylistrum; species Ylistrum balloti. Next base: position 1,139,531 of record NW_026782025.1, read on the forward strand.
ATTATACCTGTAACCTAGCTCCCTGCAGTCTGCAAACATAATGAAAATTTAAACAGTTTAAAATATGTCTGTTTTTAGAAAGAGAAAAACAAGCTTTAGGCTGTTTATAAGTGTTAGATAAGTCTAGGACAATGAAAACCTGAACGATACAGTTAATTCAAGAGTTGTAGAATGTCTCAATATCCTCATCCTCAATGCTCTACGGGTTACGATCTCTTTCACTCTCTTCACCCCTGGAACCATCCTCGATGCTCTAGGTGTTACGATCTCTTTACCACTGGAACCATCCTCAATGCTCTAGGGGTAACGATCTCTTTACACCTGGAACCATCCTCAATGCTCTAGGGGTTACGATCTCTTTACCCCTGGTACCATCCTCAATGTTCTAGGGGTTACGATCTCTTTACCCATGGAACCATCCTCGATGCTCTAGGGGTAACGATCTCTTTAACTCTCTTCAACCCTGGAACCATCCTCGATGCTCTAGGGGTTACGATCTCTTCACCCCTGGAACCTTCCTCAATGCTCTAGGGGTTACGATCTCTTTACCCCTGGTACCATCCTCAATGCTCTAGGGGTTACGATCTCTTTACCCCTGGTACCATCCTCAATGCTCTAGGGGTTACGATCTCTTTACCCCTGGTACCATCCTCAATGCTCTAGGGGTTACGATCTCTTCACCCCTGGAACCTTCCTCAATGCTCTAGGGGTTACGATCTCTTTACCCCTGGTACCATCCTCAATGCTCTAGGGGTAACGATCTCTTTAACTCTCTTCAACCCTGGAACCATCCTCGATGCTCTAGGGGTTACGATCTCTTCACCCCTGGAACCATCCTCAATGCTCTAGGTGTTACGATCTCTTCACCCCTGGAACCATCCTCAATGCTCTAGGGGTTACGATCTCTTTACCCCTGGAACCATCCTCAATGCTCTAGGGGTTACGATCTCTTTCACTCTCTTCACCCCTGGAACCATCCTCTATGCTCTAGGGGTTACGAACATTTTCACTCTCTTCACCCCTGGAACCACCCTCGATGCTCTAGGGGTTACGAACATTTTCACTCTCTTCACCCCTGGAACCACCCTCGATGCTCTAGGGGTTACGAACATTTTCACTCTCTTCACCCCTGGAACCACCCTCGATGCTCTAGGGGTTCACTCTCGAACATTGCTTCACTCTCTTCACCCCTGGAACCACCCTCGATGCTCTAGGGGTTACGAACATTTTCACTCTCTTCACCCCTGGAACCACCCTCGATGCTCTAGGGGTTACGAACATTTTCACTCTCTTCACCCCTGGAACCATCCTCGATGCTCTAGGGGTTACGATCTCTTTACCACTGGAACCATCCTCGATGCTCTAGGGGTTACGAACATTTTCACTCTCTTCACCCCTGGAACCACCCTCGATGCTCTAGGGGTTACGAACATTTTCACTCTCTTCACCCCTGGAACCACCCTCGATGCTCTAGGGGTTACGAACATCTTTCACTCTCTTCACCTCTCTGGAACCACCCTCGATGCTCTAGGGGTTACGAACATTTTCACTCTCTTCACCCCTGGAACCACCCTCGATGCTCTAGGGGTTACGAACATTTTCACTCTCTTCACCCCTGGAACCACCCTCGATGCTCTAGGGGTTACGAACATTTTCACTCTCTTCACCCCTGGAACCACCCTCGATGCTCTAGGGGTTACGAACATTTTCACTCTCTTCACCCCTGGAACCACCCTCGATGCTCTAGGGGTTACGAACATTTTCACTCTCTTCACCCCTGGAACCACCCTCGATGCTCTAGGGGTTACGAACATTTTCACTCTCTTCACCCCTGGAACCACCCTCGATGCTCTAGGGGTTACGAACATTTTCACTCTCTTCACCCCTGGAACCACCCTCGATGCTCTAGGGGTTACGAACATTTTCACTCTCTTCACCCCTGGAACCACCCTCGATGCTCTAGGGGTTACGAACATTTTCACTCTCTTCACCCCTGGAACCACCCTCGATGCTCTAGGGGTTACGAACATTTTCACTCTCTTCACCCCTGGAACCACCCTCGATGCTCTAGGGGTTACGAACATTTTCACTCTCTTCACCCCTGGAACCACCCTCGATGCTCTAGGGGTTACGAACATTTTCACTCTCTTCACCCCTGGAACCACCCTCGATGCTCTAGGGGTTACGAACATTTTCACTCTCTTCACCCCTGGAACCACCCTCGATGCTCTAGGGGTTACGAACATTTTCACTCTCTTCACCCCTGGAACCACCCTCGATGCTCTAGGGGTTACGAACATTTTCACTCTCTTCACCCCTGGAACCACCCTCGATGCTCTAGGGGTTACGAACATTTTCACTCTCTTCACCCCTGGAACCACCCTCGATGCTCTAGGGGTTACGAACATTTTCACTCTCTTCACCCCTGGAACCACCCTCGATGCTCTAGGGGTTACGAACATTTTCACTCTCTTCACCTCTGGAACAAAATATGGCAAAATTTAAGGTTTCATCTGTGACACGTGGACGAGACGAAAAGACGTATAGCGGTATACAGTAATGGTTTTGAAGTTTATTATAAAAATGTATGCATGTTGTGGAGAAAAACGCTACTATATATCTTCAGAAGGAGCGTATCATCCTGTGATTTGTCAGTTTTTTTGTTCTCTTGGAAAAATTCAAATTACTTCGCTCGTGTCTTCACTTTTGCCATGACATGTTCCAGGGGTACAGAGAGCGGAATTTCCTTTGTTCTATCACTGATCCGAGTTGTTATTAAGTCTAACGAACAACTTTGCCTATCCATTAGTCCAGTCAAAAACTTTGCCTATCCATTAGTCCAGTCAAAAACTTTACCAATCCATTAGTCCAGTCAAAAACTTTACCAATCCATTAGTCCAGTCAAAAATTTTACCAATCCATTAGTCCAGTCAAAAACTTTGCCTATCCATTAGTCCAGTCAAAAATTTTACCAATCCATTAGTCCAGTCAAAAACTTTACCAATCCATTAGTCCAGTCAAAAACTTTACCAATCCATTAGTCCAGTCAAAAAAATTACCGATCCATTAGTCCAGTCAAAACCTTTGCCAATTCATTAGTCCAGTCAAAAACTTTGCCTATCCATTAGTCCAGTCAAAAACTTTGCCTGTCCATTAGTCCAGTCAAAAAATTTACCGATCCATTAGTCCAGTCAAAAACTTTGCCAATTCATTAGTCCATCAAAAACTTTGCCTATCCATTTTCCAGTCAAAAACTTTGCCAATCCATTAGTCCAGTCAAAAACTTTGCCTATCCATTAGTCCAGTCAAAAACTTTGCCCGTCCATTAGTCCAGTCAAAAACTTTGCCAATCCATTAGTCCAGTCAAAAACTTTACCAATCCATTAGTCCAGTCAAAAACTTTGCCCGTCCATTAGTCCAGTCAAAAACTTTGCCTATCCATTAGTCAAACGGGCAGTTATGTCAATCCATTAGTCAAACGGGCAGTTACGTCAATTCATTAGTCCAGCGGACCATTCTGCAAACCCATTGTCAATCCATGAGTCAAACGGGCAGTAATGTCAATCCATTAGTCCAGCAGACCATTCTGTAAATCCATTGTCAATCCATTAGCCCAGTGAACCATTTTGCCTATCCATTGTCAATCCATTAGTCCAGCGGACCATTCTGCCAATCCATTGTTAATCCATTAGCCCAGCAGACCATTCTGCCAATCCATTAGCCCAGCGGACCATTTTGCCTATCCATTGTCAATCCATTAGTCCAGTGGACCATTCTGTCAATCCTTTGTCAATCCATTAGCCCAGCGGACCATTCTGTCTATCCATTGTCAATCCATTAGCCCAGCGGACTATTCTGCAAATCCTTTGTGTTCAACGGACTACACTGCCAATCCATTAGGCAGAAGGAGAATACTGCCAATCCATTAGTCCGACGAGCAACTCTGCCAATCCATAATGTAAGCAATTAGCGGAATCTACAATTGTAAACAGATCAGTTGTTCTGTGTATATATATAGACATAATTTGTATGGTAATTATCTCTCAATTGAAGCATATAAAATGGAGATTCTGTAGATCTCGCTATAAAGGTCATCGCAAGGACAAACTAGATACAGAATCAGCAAGATACAGGGACAGGTTTTATTTATCGATACTCGAAGAAAAAAACCCATCTCGTTCTTATGTAGGTCCAATTGGCTTGTCCACTCTACTATATAGTCCTAGTCATAACCCATGCATTATCTGTATATTCTATATCTTTTATATTTTACCCTCGGCAATGGCTATCAGTAATCTGGGTTTTTTTAATTGATTTTGATTTTATATTTCAAGGTTCATTCTATATCGAAATGGGATGATCAGAGATTAGCAGTACACTGAATACTTATCATTTTACCTACAAAATAACTTGTAAGCTACAATGACCGTCTTCAGCATAATTGTAAATGGATTAACATCAATTAATTATCACAATTTTATCAAGGATGAATAATCTTAGAATGATACTAGACAAGAAAAAAACATGGCTCCGGAAAATATAAACATTTTATAATATTTACTTGAATGTCATAGTGCACTCTATATACCTTTCCGGCTGAAACAGTCTTTGAGGTTCCTACTTCCTTGTAATTTATTATAGGAACTTAATTAAACAAAGATGTATATCTTTTATGTAAAAGATAAGGATGTTAATGCCGATCCTTATTTGGTGTCAATAATTCTGTTATGATCACAGACTTTATGTGAATAATGTTTGGAGAGATCAATAGATATGTATTTAAAAACTGCTTGAATATGAATGACAATGAATTAATTAATATCATTAACAAAAGTTGACGGCTTATCTTCAGGAAATTGAAATGAAAGCCTGTACACCTTATAGACGGACCTGCTCGGACTAAGGAGCAAATGGCAAGTCGCCCTCTCATTTAAGTAAAAGTTGCATTAAACACACTGAGCTTTAAGGGACTTACAGATGTCTCCATTTCTGTCACAGTTCAGCTATATATAATTCAAAAAAGCTATGATTAGATAATGGAAAGGAAATTAATCTTACACTGGTTTCATTCTAATCTGTGAATTTATGAAACAAGTCTTATAATTTTTCAAAAATGGAAAAATCGTGAAGGCGTTTCAGAAATCACATATTACTTAGAAACGAAATGGAGATCCTTTTTATCATAAGATCCATTTTTAGGCAAATATCAAACTGACGACACTTCTACGTCAACTTTAATCATGTCCACTCCATATTCATGGTCTCAATTGCTACCTCATAATGTCATATGTAAATGGATGACGTAATTTGTAATCTAAAGTGACGTCACAATCAGCAGTCTTATACATATGTAATACTTGGAAAATATTATATCTTTTGACCTGTCCATGTAATCCTTTTGTTTCGCTTCTTCCAAAAAAGCATATTAAAATTCATTTTCGATATTTTCCCATTTTCGCTAAGTCATGTATGTTAGAATTCTTTAGGTATTTATAAATAAAAATGCTGAATGAGGTTTTAGGCGCCGTTTGAGACTTTTGACGGAAACCTTTTCTATCACAAATGTTATCACCTTGTCAATGATATTATCAAACAATAAACACAATTCTCTTGTTTTGAGTTGGTAATTATCATGATTAATAAGCCTTTGGTGTAGTTGAATCAAGATAAAGTAACGCGTTAGGTGATTAGGATGTGCGAACTTTGTCTAGGCCAATAGTGTAATCAATAAATGATTCTTGGAACTCCTGAATTTCAAATGGTCATTCCATTGAAACATGTAGAACTAAGGAACCGTTATTGAATTTCAGATTGTGATATTTTCGGTACTGAAGTGATTAAGAATATGATGTCATTTTGTACGTGGGATATTTTCTCTCAATTCAATAAAACCAAATAAAATAATGTAAATACAAACATGTCAAGATAATTCTAATTCAAACTTCAATTTGATAGAACCAGGACAAAGCCTGGATAAAAAGAGGGAAGAACTATGAAAACAAAGCTTTAATCTGCATATGCTCTGTCATGGTTTCTATTTTTAAGTTATGGTTTCTATTTTTAAAGTTATGGTTTCTATTTTTAAGTAATAGTTTCTAGTTTTTAGTAATGGTTTCTACATTTCTATTTCTTAGTTATGGTTACTATTTTTAAGTTATGGATTCTATTTTTAACTCATGGTTTCTATTTTTAAGTAATGGTTTCTATTTTTCAGTTTCACGTTTTCGCGACTCTCACTATAGTAAGAACGTTAGTCTAGAACAAACAAACTTTATCATTTTATGTTAAATGTAACATGATACGTCATTATAATACTGCAAATGAGTACAAGTCAATCATTGTGTCCAAACAATACTCTTAAAGAAACTCGTTTATCCTTCCTAGACACATTTTATGTTTGTGTAATATCATTAAAATTGTACAAAGACAAAGGTAATTACATCTTTTAATAATAAATATAGTTAAAGTAGAGCCAAGTAATGAGTTAAACTACAGTTGTTACGTCTTTCTAGTCAGCGATTCTAACGACTAAATATTGCAGCTTATAGGACGAACATCCAAAGTGGTCGACAGAGTGGTGGACATCTGGACAGGGAGGTGTGCCAGCCCATTGTCATTGAATATGTCTTGTTTAAGCTAACAATACTCTGTTTTTTAAAACTTTAATCATTACAGTTGGTGTCAAGTGAAGATATTTAATCTCTATCTTTTAAAATGTTTAAATCTAAGTATTGTACAGATTTTGACTTCGTGTTGTTGTGAAGTACAATGTATACCACTGATTATATGTGGCTCTTAAGCTAACGAAACAAGGCGCTGTAAAGCTCCAATAGTACATTTGTAAGATGAAAATTTTAATGTATTTATTTTATTGTTCCGAGTTTGATGTCACACTTATAAGTGTTAAAGATCCAGATTAACGTAAAAACAAATATCGACATGTTTACAGAATTTTTATTCAAACACAAATTCAATGAAACACGGACAGTCTTGGAGAAAACACAAGATGAAAACCATGTGTTCCGGAAGGGTAAGTGTCTTTTGCTTCATCGACGACAACCGCCATGCAAATCTGGTCAATCCAAAAAATGAAAATGTAAAGAGTAACGAATCAACCAGGTATACCATGGTGCACGAATATCAAACACACCAAGCTTCATATCGAACAATGAAATAGAATAATTCCCAACGAGACCACTATAATGATCCTAAAACATAACTTCCATCTCTGAAAACTCCGTGTTGGGAGTTTCTCAGTTGTCGTCATCTTGCACGAAAATCGTGATATCGAGAACAAGTCCTTGAACGCAATAAGTTGGGGATGCGAGGACTTAAGATCTTGGTGTAGGCACCAAGTCGAACTGTAAAATATCTAAATGCCAATATTTGACCATTAAGTATAACGGAAATTGCACGAAATTGGTGAACAGGCCCAGAGTATAGACTTTAAAGATGTAACTGTGACGTGTAAACATCATAGATTAGGGACACAGGAATGTTGTAATCGTAAATGTTGGTTTCTGTGACATCATTCACTTTAATGTATAATTTCATCTTATTAACGACATCTTCTATCAAGCAAGTCATGTTGTTGTTAACATGACGTGATGGTAATGTTACGTGCTATCATAGTTGGCCTTAACCTATGATTAGAATGGAATAAATGTGGAAGCGAAGAGTTGTAATTGTTTTTGTCGTCAATTACAGAAATTTCGATGGCAGAATGATAACCGTTTTGCACACGGGAGTTTAATTTTCAGTGAGTCATTCTTTGAAAGTTTTAGTGTCAAAATGTCATATATTTAATGTCGTCCTGATGTTGTCACAAATACTTCCCAATGTCATTGATAAAAGAAAGAGAAAATGAAAAATGTAATACAATTGAAACCCATGCGATATTCTATATCATATCTCGGACGCTCGCCGGACTTCTACTGACGTTATATAACAGATTTCTACTGACGTTATATAACAGATTTCTACTGACGTTATATAACAGATTTCTACTGACGTTGTATAACAGATTTCTACTGACGTTATATAACAGACTTCTACTGACGTTATATAACAAATTTCTACTGACGTTGTATAACAGATTTCTACTGACGTTATATAACAGATTTCTACTGACGTTGTATAACAGATTTATAACAGATTTCTACTGACGTTATATAACAGATTTCTACTGACGTTATATAACAGATTTCTACTACTGACGTTATATAACAGATTTCTACTGACATTATATACCAGATTTATAACAGATTTCTACTGACGTTATATAACAGATTTCTACTGACGTTGTATAACAGATTTATAAAAGATTTCTACTGACGTTATATAACAAATTTCTACTGACGTTATATAACAGATTTCTACTACTGACGTTATATAACAGATTTCTACTGACGTTATATAACAGATTTCTACTGACGTTATATAACGTTGTATAACAGATTTCTACTGACGTTATATAACAGACTTCTACTGACCTTATATAACAGATTTATAACAGATTTCTACTGACGTTGTATAACAGATTTCTACTGACGTTATATAACAGATTTCTACTGACGTTGTATAACAGATTTATAACAGATTTCTACTGACGTTATATAACAGATTTCTACTACGTTATATAACAGATTTTCTACTGACGTTATATAACAGATTTCTACTGACGTTGTATAACAGATTTATAACAGATTTTACTACGTTATATAACAGATTTATATACGTTGTATAACAGATTTCTACTGACGTTGTATATATAACAGATTTCTACTGACGTTATATAAACACGTTGACAGATTTATAACAGATTTCTACTGACGTTATATAACAGATTTCTACTGACGTTATATAACAGATTTCTATTACTGACGTTATATAACAGATTTTCTGACATTGACAGTTGACATTATATATAATTTCACTGACGTTATATAACAGATTTCTACTGACGTTGTATTATATATAACAGATTTCTACTGACGTTATATAACAGACTGACGTTGTATAACAGATTTATAACAGATTTCTACTGACGTTATATAACAGATTTCTTTTATATAACTGACGTTATATAACAGATTTCTACTGACATTGTATGATTTCTACTGACATTATATACCAGATTTATAACAGATTTCTACTGACGTTATATAACAGACGTTGTATAACAGATTTATAACATATTTCTACTGACGTTATATAACAGATTTCTACTGACGTTGTATAACAGATTTCTACTGACGTTGTATAACAGATTTCTACTGACGTTGTATAACAGATTTCTACTGACATTATATAACAGATTTCTACTGACGTTGTATAACAGATTTCTACTGACGTTGTATAACAGATTTCTACTGACGTTATATAACAGATTTCTACTGACGTTGTATAACAGATTTATAACAGATTTCTACTGACGTTATATAACAGATTTCTACTGACGTTATATAACAGGTTTCTACTACTGACGTTATATAACAGATTTCTACTGACATTGTATAACAGATTTCTACTGACATTATATACCAGATTTATAACAGATTTCTACTGACGTTATATAACAGATTTCTACTGACGTTGTATAACAGATTTCTACTGACGTTGTATAACAGATTTCTACTGACGTTATATAACAGATTTCTACTGACGTTGTATAACAGATTTATAACAGATTTCTACACGTTATATAACAGATTTCTACTGACGTTATATAACAGATTTCTACTACTGACGTTATATAACAGATTTCTACTGACATTGTATAACAGATTTCTACTGACATTATATACCAGATTTATAACAGATTTCTACTGACGTTATATAACAGATTTCTACTGACTGACGTTGACGTTATATAACAGATTTCTACTGACGTTGTATAACAGATTTCTACTGACGTTGTATAACAGATTTCTACTGACGTTATATAACAGATTTCTACTGACGTTGTATAACAGATTTCTACTGACGTTGTATAACAGGGAATCATTCACTTGACATTTCTTAGATTGTTTTCTCGGAGTAAGTATGCTTTTTTATGATAAGGAAAGAAACAATATGTAATGGCGATATTTACCTAATCTAATATTCATTAAAATACCTTCGTCTAATTTCCTTGTGTCAAATTGATTTTTGTACGAAACAAAAGCTTCGTGACGTCGAGTTCTCCGATTATGGTGTTTCTGTATTCTGCTGTTCATCATAACCACTGTTATTATGAGATATGACTGTTTCCGAAGGAGAGAATGAAGTTGGTGGCGATTCTCTGCTGATCTATACTCATTATAAGTCACACAGTGATTAAATAATCCACTCACAGTGTGTATTCTTCTTGGCAATGTAGAGAAGAGTTCAACATTTATTACCAGACAAATCTTTAAAGCTGCTGTTGAAAAGTTATAATCCCTGTTAATTGGACACCGATAAAGCAAGTGCTCTTCAGTTTCAGCTACATCCTCACATTTAGAGCCTCCATGTACGACTGTTGGTCGGAGTCCTGTGTCAGCACGACGTGGCACCTCTCTCTCTCTCTGTAGACCACACCTTTAAAACTTATGATATTAAATGTACATGTCACTACCTTAATCGGTATTGAATTTGTTTTCTAACCGCTCAAACTACAACATTATCGGTTATAAATGATAACCATGAGGTTTTGTCAGTTACCCTGCTAATTTGTCCAAACAAACAAAAACATGCTAAACATTACACTGATAATGTTGTGGTGACAAAAGTGATACAGCATTCTGACTATTAACATACTGGAATATGTCAGCAGGATTTCTATTGAAAATCCCACAATTGTAAGTCCAGCAGACGGTTCAGAATATACACGAGCTTCACATTCGTCTGAAATATCACATTCTATATTACAAATTATCTAATTTATAAAAACTTAGTGTTATTGCACCTCCCCACCTTGTTATTGGTATCGATGTCGGCCAGTTTGTAATTAACTCAGTCGCCTCCTTCGTTTCAACACTATAGGCCATACTGATGAGTTCAAAGAGAACGAAACTGCTGTATGACGTAATGTACTCCATCTGTTGTCTCTACTTCATCTAGTTATATATTTACATCGAAAAGTACTATTCACATCGTCGTCCTTTGTACAAACTTACAGATATGATGGACTGATTCCACACATCATAAGAGGATAATTATATTAATAAAACAACTTAGTGGTGGACTATTTTCAGCTGAAACCCAGCTATATGTTAAACAACACTGTATATTGTCACTTTTCGTCACATGATGCCTGGTACAGGTTCCTTATACATGTATTTGTATTGTTCGAGATCTACATTGTATTTCCCCAGTAATACTTTTATTAATAGAAGTCTGTGTTTGAGGAGTCGTGCTGCTGAAAACTTCTGAAACAGGTTTGATGTAGTCAAGAATATGTATATTCTGGGGATAATAGACTTAGTACTGCATATTTGGAATATTTGTGGAGAATTTAATTTCGCAACATCCGCGGTCAATAAGGATAACGCGAAATTAAATATCCAATGAATAGTTTAACAGGGAATAAAAATTTATTTGTCTGCATAAATTTTATACCCGTGAAATAGGACAGCCACGAAATACTGACCCCGGGAAACTAAATAACTGTACAAATTTTACACTAGAAGTTTTATAAGATCATTTTTCTGAGTGTAAAGCTTGTCAGCTCTCTGGAATAGTTCCAGACAGAGTAGCTTGTGTATGGATAATTTGATTGAGTTGGCCTTCAATTCAAATGTGACTCGAGAATTGATAATTGTTGCAATAACGGTATGATAATCACGACAAAACGGCAGTCCTTCTGTTCATATCAGCACGTTTGTAATGTCAAGTTGATATTTAAATGAATTTTTGTAGTTTCACTATCGACATGATGTACATTCTCTATTTATAATTGTTACCAACGACTGTTACCAGTGTTCTGTATGTTTTCTGACATCTTTTGTGTATGAAACACGTGTATTTACAAAAGATTTTACAATAAAATGATACAGCTTAACCACTTACTATCGTATGCTAAAAATTTGTAAAAAAAGAAACGTACACATATATTGTCAGGTCTGGTTTACTTTTACAAAAGTGAGCTAGGGTGACTTAAAGATTAATTACGCTTTTTTGTAAAATTACTTAATTTTCCTTTTTCGACCAGTTTGGTATTTTTCAGTCGTTACCCTTCTTTAACATCATTACGTGATGGTGATGTTTTCTTAAAACATCGCTGTTAGACAAACGTATTAATCAACACTCCTCTCAGGTAAAGTAACATCTATTTTAAGTTTCCATCTTAAACACACGATATATTAATAAGAAATTTGACAATTGACCTACATTCTCTCAGGACTCGTCAATATTATAACTATATGTTAAAAAACTAGTCAAGTCATCTATTTTATCAGAACACCAAGAAATTATAACCACGATTAAATGTTTCTCGTGAGACATGTAAACAAATCCACATAAATACTACATTTACAGGTATGTCTTATACACATGCAATGTGTTATACTGTATATAATCACACAATTCACAACACAGCAGCAGATCGCTCTAGCTATACTATCTAGTTACACTTGCTAGTTACACAAGGAGGAACCATACATTGTAGGAACCACTGTAGATATACTGACTAGTTACACTTGTTAGTTACACAAGGAGGAACCATACATTGTAGGAACCACTGTAGATATACTGACTAGTTACACAAGGGGGAACCATACATTGTAGGAACCACTGTAGATATACTGACTAGTTACACAAGGAGGAACCCATACATTGTAGGAACCACTGTAGATATACTGACTAGTTACACAAGGAGGAACCATACATTGTAAGAACCACTGTAGATATACTGACTAGTTACACTTGCTAGTTACACAAGGAAGAACCATACATTGTAGGAACCACTGTAGATATACTGACTAGTTACACTTGTTGTTAGCTACACAAGGAGGAACCATACCTTGTAGGAACCACTGTAGCTATACTGACTAGTTACACTTGTTGTTAGCTACACAAGGAGGAACCATACCTTGTAGGAACCGCTGTAGCTATACTGACTAGTAACACAAGGAGGAACCCATACATTGTAAGAACCACTGTAGATATACTGACTAGTTACACTTGTTGTTAGTTACACAAGGAGGAACCATACATTGTAGGAACCACTGTAGATATACTGACTAGTTACACTTGTTAGTTACACAAGGAGGAACCCATACATTGTAGGAACCGCTGTAGCTATACTGACTAGTAACACAAGGAGGAACCCATACATTGTAGGAACCACTGTAGATATACTGACTAGTTACACTTGTTGTTAGTTACACAAGGAGGAACCATACATTGTAGGAACCACTGTAGATATACTGACTAGTAACACAAGGAGGAACCCATACATTGTAGGAACCACTGTAGACATACTGACTAGTAACACAAGGAGGAACCATACATTGTATGAACCACTGTAGATATACTGACTAGTAACACAAGGAGGAACCCATACATTGTAGGAACCACTGTAGATATACTGACTAGTTACACAAGGAGGAACCCATACACTGTAGGAACCATTGTAGATATACTGACTAGTTACACTTGCTAGTTACACAAGGAGGAACCATACATTGTAGGAACCACTGTAGATATACTGACTAGTTACACAAGGAGGAACCCATACATTGTAGGAACCACTGTAGATATACTGACTAGTTACACAAGGAGGAACCCATACATTGTAGGAACCATTGTAGATATACTGACTAGTTACACAAGGAGGAACCCATACATTGTAGGAACCACTGTAGATATACTGACTAGTAACACTTGCTAGTTACACAAGGAGGAACCATACATTGTAGGAACCACTGTAGATATACTGACTAGTTACACTTGCTAGTTGCACAATGAGGAACTATACATTGTAGGGACCACTGTAGATATACTGACTAGTTACACAAGGAGGAACCATACATTGTAGGAACCACTGTAGATATACTGACTAGTAACACTTGCTAGTTACACAAGGAGGAACCATACATTGTAGGAACCACTGTAGATATACTGACTAGTAACACAAGGAGGAACCCATACATTGTATGAACCACTGTATATATACTGACTAGTTACACTTGCTAGTTACACAATGAGGAACTATACATTGTAGGGACCACTGTAGATATACTGACTAGTTACACAAGGAGGAACCATACATTGTAGGAACCACTGTAGATATACTGACTAGTTACACTTGCTAGTTACACAAGGAAGAACCATACCTTGTAGGAACCACTGTAGATATACTGACTAGTTACACTTGTTGTTAGTTACACAAGGAGGAACCATACATTGTAGGAACCACTGTAAATATACTGACTAGTTACACAAGGAGGAACCCATACATTGTAGGAACCACTGTAGATATACTGACTAGTTACACAAGGAGGAACCCATACATTGTAGGAACCACTGTAGATATACTGACTAGTTACACAAGGAGGAACTCATACATTGTAGGAACTACTGTATATATACTGACTAGTTACACTTGCTAGTTACACAAGGAGGAACTATACATTGTAGGAACCACTGTAGCTATACTGACTATTTACACTTGCTAGTTACACAAGGAGGAACCATACATTGTAGGAACCACTGTATACATTTACACTGTGATATAGTTACACAAGGAGGAACCATACATTGTAGGAACCACTGTAGCTATACTGACTAGTTACACTTGTTAGTTACACAAGGAGGAACCATACATTGTAAGAACCACTGTAGATATACTGACTAGTAACACAAGGAGGAACCATACATTGTATGAACCACTGTAGCTATACTGACTAGTTACACTTGTTAGTTACACAAGGAGGAACCATACATTGTAAGAACCACTGTAGATATACTGACTAGTAACACAAGGAGGAACCATACATTGTAGGAACCACTGTAGATATACTGACTAGTAACACAAGGAGGAACCATACATTGTAGGAACCACTGTAGATATACTGACTAGTAACACAAGGAGGAACCATACATTGTAGGAACCACTGTAGCTATACTGACTAGTTACACTTGCTAGATACACAAGGAGGAACCATACATTGTAAGAACCACTGTAGATATACTGACTAGTAACACAAGGAGGAACCATACATTGTAGGAACCACTGTAGATATACTGACTAGTAACACTTGCTAGTTGCACAAGGAGGAACTATACATTGTAGGAACCATTGTAGATATTCTGACTAGTTACACAAGGAGGAACCCATACATTGTAGGAACCGCTGTAGCTATACTGACTAGTTACACAAGGAGGAACTCATACATTGTAGGAACCACTGTAGATATACTGACTAGTTACACAAGGGGGAACCATATATTGTAGGAACCACTGTAGCTATACTGACTAGTTACACTTGCTAGATACACAAGGAGGAACCATACATTGTAAGAACCACTGTAGATATACTGACTAGTTACACTTGCTAGTTACACAAGGAGGAACTATACATTGTAGGAATCTTTATTAAGTCACCTACGAGAGTATAATTTTAACATAATGCTTTGATCTTCAATACTGTGTTTCAAACGCCATATATACATACTGTTTTATTGATTAAGATGTAATTATGATTTGTAGAACATTTTACCTCCCCTAATAAAACATCTGATTGACTATGTCATTTTAATTCGAAGAACATTTTACCAACCTGAAGGAAACGTCTGATTGGTTATATGATTTTAATATTTTCATTAATAGAACATTTTACCAACCTGAAAACAACTCTGATTTGCTTTACAATTTAAATTTAGTTAATATTCCAGCAATCTAAATAAAACGTTACCTGGGTGTATGCCAGCCGTGTAGACAAAAGATACACAAACTTATTACAGATACAGTAAGACCAACTAACTGAATTATCTGCTACAAACCTTCTAGGACTCATCAGTGATACTAAGGCCGGAGATTTTGAAGCCTAGAGGTCGAGGAAAATCCAGGATCTAGAAAGGATGTGCACAAATTTCGCACTTTTCATATACCTCGTATATATCACAATTTACCATAACAATCATTAAATCAAATACATCACCATCCAATTTCCCCCTTTCATACACCTACACTACCATCCTAGAAACATCGTCGTAGTGTTTTCATATGTTTGTATATAAAGATCTCACCAGAAAGAAATTAATTATGATAACAGGTTTAAAGATCTCACCAAAAAGAAATTAATTATGATAACAGGTTTAAAGATCTCACCAAAAAGAAATTAATTATGATAACAGGTTTAAAGATCTCACCAAAAAGAAATTAATTATGATAACAGGTTTAAAGATCTCACCAAAAAGAAATTAATTGTGATAACAGGTTTAAAGATCTCGCCAAAAAGAAATTAATTATGATAACAGGTTTAAAGATCTCACCAAAAAGAAATTAATTATGATAACAGGTTTAAAGATCTCACCAAAAAGAAATTAATTATGATAACAGGTTTAAAAATCTCACGAGAAAGAAATTAATTATGAGAATAGGTTTAAAGATCTCACCAAAAAGAAATTAATTATGACAACAGGTTTAAAGATCTCACCAAAAAGAAATTAATTATGATAACAGGTTTAAAGACCTCACCAAAAAGAAATTAATTATGATAACAGGTTTAAAGATCTCACGAGAAAGAAATTAATTATGATAACAGGTTTAAAGATCTCACCAAAAAGAAATTAATTATGATAATAGGTTTAAAGATCTCACGAGAAAGAAATTAATTATGATAACAGGTTTAAAGATCTCACCAAAAAGAAATTAATTATGATAACAGGTTTAAAGATCTCACGAGAAAGAAATTAATTATGATAACAGGTTTAAAGATCTCACCAAAAAGAAATTAATTATGATAACAGGTTTAAAGATCTCACCAAAAAGAAATTAATTATGATAACAGGTTTAAAGATCTCACCAAAAAGAAATTAATTATGATAACAGGTTTAAAGATCTCACCAAAAAGAAATTAATTATGATAACAGGTTTAAAGATCTCACCAAAAAGAAATTAATTATGATAACAGGTTTAAAGATCTCACCAAAAAGAAATTAATTATGATAACAGGTTTAAAGATCTCACCAAAAAGAAATTAATTATGATAACAGGTTTAAAGATCTCACCAAAAAGAAATTAATTATGATAACAGGTTTAAAGATCTCACCAAAAAGAAATTAATTATGATAACAGGTTTAAAGATCTCACCAAAAAGAAATTAATTATGATAACAGGTTTAAAGACCTCACCATTTCGTTTGATTTCACTTCTGGAGATAAAGATTATGACTAAAATCAAGAACTCTATTGATCATCTCAATCGTATATATATACCAGATTTGAAAATCAAATACGCGATATACTTTTCTACAGAATGCAGACACTTATCTCGATATTTCCTTACAGCTAAATCAAAAGTGACAACTTTCAACCTGTCTGATAATGATTTGTCTATTGCAATTTTTCCATTTAAAGGTAGTAACAACCCTGCTTTCCCAACTTACGATGTTGATGTGTCACAGCTGATTCCATAATGAAGGGCTTGTTTAAGTCAGAGAATTAGACAACTGAAAGACAGACTCTAAAGCACAGGGTTTTAAAACAAATTTCATTCTACAACACGAAACAGACTGATGTTCTTTATGACATTAATTTACACAATACCATATGTATTTTGGTTTTTAAGAAAAGAAAACAAAATTATCAAACATAGATGCATTTTTATTATAGAGAAATAAATGACATTTTGATTTTGGATATTCATACATTAATATTAATTTATAAATACTGTGCCTGACTTGATGATAGCTCCGACTAAAAAAGCAATAAATTAGAGGGAAAAGAGAGGAGATTTACGCATTAAAATAAAAAAAAAACGTGGCAAAAAAATACCACACAAAGCAAGCAAACAAAACCTAAATAAATAAATAAATAGATAGATAAAAACGGAAGCTTTAAGTGAAAAATAATTCACTTCAGTAATAATAGTAGATATCACTCATAAGAACCCTTTTGATATGAAGGTGATTTCGAGATGTCATTAGGACAAATCTACACACAATTCAGCCTGATGGCAAATATCAAACCACTGGTTGGTGCTGTTCAGCGATCCTAACACTATCCCAGCTTTCATATAAGTGTCCGGTTTTAGTGACAACCGTCTTCTATAAATAGATATTTACTCCAGTGATGCCTCCTCAGGATAACAACAAAGCAACAATATTCCATCAAGATTTTTTTTAGTCAAGTTTGGAATATGTCGGTGAGACATTACAGTCTGGCTACATTGACATATCTTATAAACATCATTTAAGGAAGTTGGAATATTCTATTTCTCCATTTAGACATACCCATACTGCTACGCCAAGTATTCAGAAAGATAGCAATGATTCCAGTCAGTTTGGTTCAGTATGTTTACGGTATCCGAGATAATATCCCTTGTTAGTATCCTTGTTAAAGCATTTATTTCTGTTCTTAATAAAATACTTTATTTTATTTCAATGTAATTTATTTCAAAATTTTCTGGAGTCAATTAGCTACTGAAATCCACCTGTAATGCAGTTAAAACATTTTTTAAAAATTGAAATTCTACTTTAGTACACATGCATATATTGTTATGTTTGGAGTTTAACAGTGCGTTAATTGCATCAGAACAAAGTTGGAAAACAGACTTACTGTCAACCAATTATGTTAAATCGTTATACATATCAACACATTAAAACACAACAGCTGCTTGTACTATATATATGCGTGTGTGTGTGATGGTGTGTGTGAGGTTTGTGGATGGGGCGGGATGATGTGTAACATTGTCATTTTTATCAAATAGATATTTAAAAAGTTTCCCTAGAGACCACTTCCCAATGAGTAAATAATTCCGAAAATTTAAGTCATACGAAAACATACGAAAGCTGAACATCAACTGAAAGGGAAGTAACTCTTGCTTCAGAAAACCTATTGATAATGTCCCGGTACCACCTATCTTGAGGCGGTGATTTTCGTATACGATTTTAAAAGTAGTGCATTTTTATAACACGTGTGGAAGCGAGTAACTGGCAATTTAAAATTAAAACGATATTTTTAATCCAAATTTCAAGGACAGAACTAAAGGAAATTTTGACAGAATGATTACAGATTATAGTAAACAACAAGGATTATCGAGACGATCAGTGTTGATCGTCGATATATGGATTACTGTCAGTCAGAGAGAAGAGCGTGTACATCCAACATTATATTGATTGATGTCATGTTTAACTGGAGGTAGGTCACAATTCAACACCAGTAAACTTCAAAGTCATATTTTTAAAGGTTTTTTAAATGTATTTTCTATATGTAGTTACACTTGAAAACGAAATTTGAGTATATACATATAACGTTTTGTAAAATTTGACTCGTGGAATATTTTTTTGGCGACATAGTTGACATTTTGATTCAGTAATAGTCCCTATAATTTTAATGTCTTACCATTAAGATACTTGTCTTATTTAGTAAGGACATATTGGTATATTCAATCATTTTGTAGACTTCATTTTGTCTGTTAAGCCTTTCTACGGATATTGTGAAATATGAAGCACGTTAACCTCCCCTTTCAGTACCGCTGAATATTGCCTCATGAAGGTAGAAATTCTTTTTTCAGGAGTTGAACACCAGAACATTGTTAAATCTATTATTTTAAAACTTTTCGTTATTTCGGTTGATATACAAATTTCAACGGACATAGGAATATATCTAAATTTCAACCAATCAATCCCCGTTTCTGATGTAAAAAAGCCACACTTGCATAACAGTGTTCTTGGAATTCGGACGATATCTCAATTTCCGCCAATCAGAAGCTGCTATGGGGCGGCCATCTTGTCCAATTCGAAATTAAATGCCACCAAACAAATGTGTTTCTTGTGCAAAACCACAGACATGCCAATTTTCATGGAAATCTGACAATATCTAAATTACAACCTCTCAGAAGCCAATGTGTGGCGGTCGTCGGGAAACGAACGTCACTAATCAAACCGAAATTGACCGGTCAGTTGACCCCTCGAAACAAGAAAAAGCTCTTACAAACCGCCTCTCGTACACAAACACTCATGTAAAGTAAGATTCCATCCAACAGTCTTCATGACGCGTGTCGGAAACCTCGCCGACGGAAGCACGTGGAAGAAATAGGAATAATAAAAACTAGAATTGCAACAGCAGAAGTCACCTCGCCATAGCAAATCGTCCCACGACAGCCATCTTGGAAGTTAGACCAAAAACAGAAAGGTGCAGAACTAGATATTATACTGATCATGTACGCCAAGTTTCATGAGAATCCATTATGTAGTCTTCGAAATAAGCAACGGAAACAAACGTCGGAAGAATAATAAAAAACACTAGAATTGTAATTGGAAGCAGTAGCGGAAGTTGCCCCAACCCTCACAACCCGTTCCGAACAGCACCTGACCCTCCTTAAATAGTTCATAGAGTCAAAAATATACCTACATCCCAGATTTTATTAAAATCAGACAATATTTAGAAAAAAACGCAGTCATTTAGTTGAAATGTGAAACTAAAGCTATGAAAGTGACTGGTGTCCCATAATTTCCCTACATACAAAATATCATAGAAATCGGACAATATCTGAGTTTGGAACAATCACATGCCTGCGTGTGGCGGCCATTTTGGATTTTAAACAGTCGGCCCCCCCCCCCCCTTTTTTTTTAGAAATATGCATAACGTCGCGGAAACAAACTACGAAATAAGAACAATAAGAAATAGAACAATAAACTATTAATATAACGGGTCATACATCTACTTTTATGGCCTTTCGGTTATGAAGGTGGAAATATTTGTCACGTGGTTCTGACACGTCATTCCGTCTACTTTGTTCTTTTTCATTGACCACCCACTACTGTAATATTGTAGCATTGTCCATGTACAACACCCACCGTGTACATCTACAGAATAAAAACTGAATCGTGGCATATTATCGAGTATGGCGTACACTGTTTGGTATTAATTGACATTGTTTAGCGTTAATTACGTCATCCAAACCCACCGCTATATAATCACGTGTTGACCAGCCCATATCGATCTCGAGGACTGACCACTACCAGTAATGAACACTGTCCATACATGAATTGATTACTCCAGAAACAGACATGTCCAGTCGATGACCTGGTAGTCATGGCGACTGGCAGTAATATTCTCTGATGATATAACAGGCTTACTGTTGGGAGTAGGGTCAAGAATACAAGACTTTCCTGCATACACAAGAATAATAATGAAAAAGACAATTGGACCTTCCTACAATTAGCAACATTTTTCAATAATAAAGTAAGGCCAAAATTATATCTCGACATATCGTATAACAACTTATTTCAAACATTCGTTTGCATGTTTAAGAAATTAAAAACATCGGCATCGCGCATGCGCGTATTTCCAAGGTATTATTGAAACCTGAACTGTTGTAGCTGTTGTAGGTAGTAGTGAACTAACAAGGAATATATTGTTCCAAGAAAATCTCTTGTTTACAGCAGATTCTGGGTCAAAATCAAGAACAAAAGTTATGCCGTTTTGAATTTGCATTTAAGTGTTTTTCAAATTTTTCACTTGATAATAATTTAACAATGTTTTGGTAACATCTTTATCAGAAATGTTCTTGGTAGGATTACAGATACATGCTTAAGACAGTAAGTATTTCAGCGACGTCTCTTCATGCAATCCTGTGTACAATTCTGGGCGATATTGTACTATCTCTTAACAATGAGCACGAATACTACGTGAAAATGCCAATTTGACTGCTTCACATGTGGAGAAAATTACAAATGTTAAATATCTTACTGCCCAGAGTCATCGGGATATAAAACAATGTGAAGATATTTACCTTTCAGGCGGTTTTGTTTCTACATATATGAATTTTTTCAACTGGTTGAAGTACTAACTGTATTATCTGACAAGAAAACCAACTGTTTAAACTGAAGTTTTAACTGACATTAACTGGATGGAAAACTAACCATTTAAACTGAAATTTTCACTGACATTAACTTGATTGAAAACTAACCATTTAAACTGAAGTTTTAACTGGCATTAACTGTTCGAAAACAAACCACATTAACTGGCTGAATAAACTAACCGTATAAACTCGCCGGAAAACTGCAAATATTTTGTTTCGAATTAATTTGTAACAGTATTTGCAGGATGAAAAAGACAACTTCTAAACGAGATATAGTCCCTAAAAATAAATCGAATATTTACACTTCATCTCTACACAAAACACTATCAACTGGGTTTAACGCCCTGTCAACAGCCATGAACATTTGGAGGCGATGTATCCATGTTGTAACTGGTTACTTCAATGAACAACATGCGGAAGGCCAGCTACATACAATAGGAAGTAATCGAGGCAAGTGTCTTACCCAAACGTAAAACCACAACAGCACAAGACGATCAGGTTCCGCGCGAAACACCAAGCTGTCCCAGGTAATGACCACACACCTCGGATCTAAAACCTTGCGTTGAAATGTCCAATGCTGTACCGACATTGCTAAACTGCACCAACTACGTAACATATATATCCTACCACTGATAATAGAGATGTTAAACACTTGATACGATGAATATCTACCATGTTATTGGTTATTAGCCTACACTTGACGGTAGAGACACTACACGCGTGGAAACTCAAAAAATAATTCATTCAGTGTTTCTGTTCGACGATACCTCCTTGCAAAAGACATCAACCAACATACGTCTGATAAAGATTCCCTACACAAGATATCAGAGACATCCTACACCTGACAGAGAATTTCCTACACAAGATATCAGAGACACCTTACACCTGACAGAGAATTCCCTACACAAGATATCAGAGACACCTTACACCTGACAGAGAATTCCCTACACAAGATATCAGAGACATCCTACACCTGACAGAGAATTCCCTACACAAGATATTAGAGACACCTTACACCTGACAGAGAATTCCCTACACAAGATATCAGAGACACCTTACACCTGACAGAGAATTCCCTACACAAGATATCAGAGACATCCTACACCTGACAGAGAATTCCCTACACAAGATATTAGAGACACCTTACACCTGACAGAGAATTCCCTACACAAGATATTAGAGACACCTTACACCTGACAGAATTCCCTACACAAGATATCAGAGACATCCTACACCTGACAGAGAATTCCCTACACAAGATATTAGAGACACCTTACACCTGACAGAGAATTCCCTACACAAGATATCAGAGACACCTAACACCTGACAGAGAATTCCCTACACAAGATATTAGAGACACCTTACACCTGACAGAGAATTCCCTACACAAGATATTAAAGACACCTAACACCTGACAGAGAATTCCCTACACAAGATATCAGAGACATCCTACACCTGACAGAGAATTCCCTACACAAGATATTAGAGACACCTTACACCTGACAGAGAATTCCCTACACAAGATATTAGAGACACCTAACACCTGACAGAGAATTCCCTACACAAGATATTAAAGACATCCTACACCTGACAGAGAATTCCCTACACAAGATATTAAAGACATCCTACACCTGACAGAGAATTCCCTACATAAGATATAAGAGATACCGTACACCTGACAGAGAATTCTCTACACAAGATATTAGAGACATCCTACACCTGACAGAGAATTCTCTACACAAGATATTATGTAGTAAGTAAAATAAAAAATAAAATGATATTAATTTCTTTCTTTAAAAAATACTAGTCACTTCCAAATATGTTCCCCAGGTTTGGATAAACAACAGACGATAATTTGGAGGAAGGGAGTGGTGTATGTCCCAGTACATCACGCTTACGAGTACCATAGTAGGGGTAAATTTTAAATCGTGGGATAGGAGCACTGTAATACTATACAGAAAGTAGCGATTGTCAACATGGTCGACTGGTTGACGATTTGTACTTTAGACAGGTGCCCGTCCTATTCTCCCTCAGGTCCACTGTAATGGTCAAACTTAACCACAATTGTTTGGATACCGTCCAAAGTGTTTACAGATGGGTTTACCTGAAATAATTGAACAAGTTTCATACAAATCTCATTTCGCCGAGATATTGTGGCTCGCCCCCGGTCATGTGCTAACTGTACGCAAGAGGCCCTTTTTCTTAATTCTTTATACAAATAGCATTATAAACAGTGGTCCGAGAAGAAAATTCCCAGCATAATATGTATAGAAATTTACCGTCTACAATGAAACAAGACTGCAAAATAACTATTACCTGAGAAAAAAACCATGATGCTTGCTAATTCGTTAAGTCAATTTTATGTTGAAAGTCCAGAAAAGAAACATGTTAGTTGGTCCAGTTTGCGATGTTTGCACACGAAAAAATGTATTGTATCCAGGGTAAGGTGTTCTGGTCAATACTCCTGTGTAGTACTGCATGTTCAGGTTAGTCTCTGCTATATGCTACGTGGTGCTGCAAGATGTCTTTGGTTGGTTTTCTCAAGTAGAGCAATCCCTCTCTATGTATGGCGACCGGGAGACCACGGACGTTCATCAGACCCCGTGAATTCTACCAGTGCCATTAACAGAGAGAAAATTTCAAGCCTTGTGTGTCTTGTACGGTCACTGCCAAAATAAACAGAAAAGGCGTTAAGTCCACACCAATATAGGGCCGGAATCGACCAGCCCTGGCATTGTATGGCGTAAGAATAATACCTGGACCTAGGGATTAAAATACCATACCAAAACAGGTTTGAGAAACGTAGCGGGATCTCTGGGAACAATAGCTCTCTAACGAATTCCAAAATAGATCCAAATATGTATTGAAAAGAAAATTAGCGAGACGAATCAATGTCACCAATGTGTTTGTAAAGAAAGTCCCTTAGTACAGATCCAAACAAGTTTTGTCATTACGCCATACCAACGATCATTGTTTGGCAGCCAATCACTGACAGCCGCTGTCCACACGTTTCGTCGCCATTATGATAAAAAGGTCCTAGCAATCAAAGTATCGATGTAATTAGTTCTATTGTTAATGTACTTATATAGTCATGACACTAAAATGACCCCTGTATTGTTCGTCCCGAAGGCGTAACAACTATTTAATGGGGATTTCATTGTTTCATTAAACAGTACCGGTAAATTTTGTAAGTGACATCGTGGGAGGGAGTTCATATAGTCCCAAAGGAAACAAACGATAGTTAAGACATATTGAAGTAGAACATTCCCGGGGGTAAGGATTCCGAAATCCATGTATGATTTACCAGATTGTCCGGCTTAAAAATAATGAAATATCGGTTGCCTATTGACGTATGCGATTATCATAATACATAGCATACAAGTATTACGCAAGATTGTGTGGAATTGTAGATTTTAAATTATTCTCCAGTGAAAACCAGAAGACGTACATCAGGCGGTATTTTTCTCAGTACTTATACTAGAAACGAAATCCTACAGAAAATAACTATTGAAATAAAGTACTGGATAATCGGAGATCCTACTGCCTCCATGGTTTTGTAAAATCCTAAAGAGAACCCTTTTTATAAAATCTTACCGAATATCCTTTAATGATATTTTACGGAATATATCACGCAATGAAATCTTACACAGTACACCTTATTGAAATCTTACATTGCACACCCTAATGAAATCTTACATTGTACACTTTACTGAAATCTTACACAGTACACCTTATTGAAATATTACACAATACACCTTATTGAAATCTTACACAGTACACTTTACTGAAATCTTACATTGTACACCTTACTGAAATCTTGCATTGTACACCCTAATGAAATCTTACACAATACACCTTATTGAAATCTTATACAGTACACCTTACTGAAATCTTACACAATACACCTTATTGATATCTTATACAGTACACCTTACTGAAATCTTACATTGTACACCCTACTGAAATTTTACACAGTACACCTTATTGAAATCTTACATTAAACACCTACCACTATTGAGATCACGTGTTTTCATCGTGAGTTAAATCCAATGAAGATCCATTACAGAAATTTTATTGAATACTTCTGGATGAAATGCTACATTACTGAACCCTCTCTCAATGAAATCCCACTGAATATGCGTTCGTGGAATCCCGCGGAAAAATTCAATGAAATTCTACCTTTGCCACATATTGAAATTCTACTCATGCCACATAAGAAAATTGAATTTATGCCACATATTGAAATTCTACACATGCCACACAAGACAATTGAACTTATGCCACATATTGAAATTCTTCTAAATACCTTCCATGCAATTCTGCTTAACATTGTTTAACTGGACCTAACAAATACTTGCGAATGTCCGTACATATCGTGATCGAGACACACACAATAATTAATGTGTATTTCTACATTTCCTATTTGAATTAAATATTTAAATTCCTAGGACTATAATTCTTTATAAAACTTTGAGTATGTCAAGTTTGGATTTCTTACCAATACTAAACTTGTTTACAACAACGTTTTTTACCCTTGAGTTGTTTATCGTAAATGACAGTTTCCAAATCTGTAGCAGATAGGGGACATTCTGATGTAATCAAACTAAAACTACTGTCCCGGGGTTACAGGTCTGATATTATCGATACATCCGTGTAGTGATGTGTGGCCCAAGATCATAGAGAACGAATAGACATGGGTGACCTACACGTCAAGGTCAGACTGGTGGTTATTCAGTGCTCTTAATGGTAAAATGATCTAACTACCGTCGTCAAAATTATATTGGAAATCATCCATCACAACATTCCTTTCCGATCAGCTAGAACTACGCTTGTGGGATAAAATCCTTAACTGCTGACCATAATTTAAACAACAAAAGTACCCGGTATGTTTACTTCTGTAGCTCAATACGACAAAATCTGAACGGGGAGATATACTGGGAAATAACAGAAATCGGTATATTGGTATTGTTAGGACGAATGGATAGATGTTGGCGAAGCTTGTATGCGGCAATGACACGAGGATATCGGTCACGTGTTACCAGTTTGTTTTTGAAAATGACAGACTGAGTGGGAAATCTACACGAGCGTTATCAACAACGGTCACCTGGTTTTACGAAGTAATTTTTATATACATCCTATAGATATTGATATTGTCACACAATTGTAAGTACTTATATCGTCACAGTAATAATTAGCTTATGTTTCTATACGGTAAACTCATAAACGTACTGAACGAAGAACGTGATTGAAACCCTTAAAACACGGTTCAAAAATCAATCTAAATTATAAATACTGTTGAAACCGAAATATCATATTGTTTCATTATTACATTATGTTGTAAATAGTATTTTTCACAAAATGGTTTAAAACATCTGTCTGAGTTTTAAGTTGTTTCGTCCAATTTATTTGTAACAAAATACCATGAAATACCTGATTATCATATTGATGATTACAAACCGAAGTTTTCATTTCTTGTAATAATGGTTAACAGAATCATTTTTAGGTGTGCTGGGAACAGAATGAAACTAGTAGCAGAGCATGGAAAGGTGCGGGAATATCACGTAAGACATGATTTGGGTGTTTTCCATACAAAACCAGTCCTGTCACGTGTAGAACAGTAAAGCGGCTCCAGGGGATTACTGGACGTATACCCGCGTAGAATTACCGTAAGCGGATTACTACTACTGACATGTTCATTTAACTATGATACACTGTCCGTAAAGCCAACATGTTTACCGATGAAATTTTTGTAACCGATATATCAGAAAATAATAATTATTAAATGATAAATTAAAAAAATAGCAATGTTCAGACAATGATTACGAATCTCAAAGAAATCTTACAAACGATCACCATTCCGACTGTTTGTGAAGGAGACACTTTCAACAAGCTCTATTTTGAACTTTTCATAAAGTTACTAATAAATTAGGAAAGAAATAATCATTGAAAGTAAAACTTGGACTCAATCAGTGATTAACACTTTATCCCTTCACAACTATTCTTTGTATTGCGCAATATGTATAATTTTGAACTTTTCTCATAATATAACATTTTTTCTGGTAATAAAAATAATAATTTGTTATCTCAGAGACAAAGTTAAATGAAAATATGACACAGTTTTTACTAAAATCGATACTTGCCATCATGTCCTAGATGATAGACTAACGCAATTTAACTGCGGCCATTTTACCTTTATAATATTCCATTAGCTAGTCTCAGATAAACATTGACGTCAGAGACGAGCCAAGCAACTTGTTACAGGTAGACATAAAATTTCTCACGTAAAAGTTAATCGTAGAATTCTTACCTTACTTCTTCTTTCCCTCTTGTGTTGGTGGAGACTTGCTCCACCCGTCTAGGACTGCCCTCGCATGCTCTGTGCGAGGTTTCCACCGAGTAAGCGAGGCCCATTATGTAACCGCGAGAAGCGGTGATGCTAATAGCTAGGCCTACTCAATACATTTCAATAGAACTACTTCTATGCGCATTCAGTCGTACATTTGGCCTGAGGTCGCATTTAATACTGACCAATCATAGACCTTGTTGTTCACGCTATTTAGGGCCAAGGACATAGGATATTATGTCCAAAAAGATGTCTACGTGTAAAACCCAATCAAATATCCAAATAGGTTTGTGGTAGATCTACCCTGACAAGACCGGACACCGTTCGGCCGGGCGGCGACCGACCATGTGGTCAGCTTGTTTGGACAGGAGGACATGGACAGCTGACCACTGCCAGGTCTTAGTCAGCCGCCTCTGGTTAGAACTGACCATTACTGTGCAAATGAATGTTAGGTTTATACATTATTCAGGCGACACCAAACTGACCAGTGAAGATGTGGTTGAGTATGGTCAACAAAATGATTTAATTACTATTTCCCGTCTCCCGACACGTAAAATAATCTGTGTGTTAATTACTGAATCTGCAGCAAGAAATTGTAATGTTTCAAAAGTCTTATTCATTTCGAAGCCACGACTACACACTTTTAAATGGAAATTAGACAAGCTCGTTAGAAATAGACCCCGTATTTACAGCATGCTTTAATGTAAAGCTTGCATCGATCTCGAAAATTAACACATGTTCCAGTGACAGTTAATTACAGATGTATACAGTATGTATTAAGGTAGTCACAGCTATCTGCTGCGTTAAGGTTTGGTCAATACTCTCCAAATATGATATATAAATATACCATCTCTACTTACAAACAAACATACGCAGTGATACAAATAAATGCCCAGCCAGAAAGTGGTCATTAAAAACTAGTATATTGTATATAGCAAACGTCCAATTTATTTATCAATAAAATGAGAAGCTACCATGTTAGTGTGAAAATGTACCGATATAACTCGAATTTCTTATTCTGTTACCAACACAAGTGGATTTTTTTATCAAGCGAATTAATAAACATCAACTGACGTCATGTTGGAGAAGTAGAATTTTCAGCAGTTTTTTTATATCTTTTATTTCCTCCAATGATGAAGAGTTCCAGAAACAGAGAGACAAATATAACAACAATTCGAATGACACTGAGAGAGGGGAAAATAAGCATTCGCATATACATGTGTATTTATACACTTACATAGAGGCTCGTAAATGCATGTAAATGGACAAGAACACGTTCGCACGCGCTCGTAATAATTAGTTATGTGCACGTGGCATATAATTATACATACATTCCCTTTCAACAATAACACATTATTTGCATGTTCGCCTATTGTCAAGATTTCATGAACCATTTTACCAATTAAGACACATAACGTTATAACACAGATATTATTTCGTGAGCTAATACCTGACACGTCACAGCCTACTCTGTATTAACACACATATGTATGTAAGCAATGTTGTGTTGAAGAAATTAATCTGGATGTAATGTATATATATGTATATATATATTTCGGTCACAGATAAATAATTTTGGCTATGGAAATATAGAAGACTTTATGTAAGTTTGTTTAGATTATTTTCATTGATCTATCTGCGCATTACTAACACCAATTAAATATCAAAATGCTATTGAGTAAACCTCGCTATCGTTCGTCATTATTTTTTTTTACATGGATTAAAAAAAAAATCTGTAATCATAAAGAATTATGCAAAAATTATACTGACGTCACGGACAAGTGATAATATTCATCAACTTAACTAACCCGTCACTATAAGATATTCAAGACGGTGTTTTCTCTAATTTTTCATACGTTAACGATTTCGTGTTAATATGAAGGAAATATCTAGGGGTAGTTAGTAGTATGACAGAGGTGTGGGGAGAATCGTTATACAGGCCCGAACACGTGTCGGACCGTGTCCAGTCCTGTCCCGGGGTACAGGTCCTGTGGGTATATTTTTAAGTACAGACGTAACTCTGCCCACGGGGAACTGACTTCCTTGTTACGTATTAAATTGAATTACCAATGTCTGATATTATCACTATGTGATGGTATCAGTTCTGGACACCTCTCTCTGACACTGGATTGACAACATAGTCGTAGCCGAACAGGTCGGCACGTGTAATAGCTGGACAGTCCTTGTCGATTGCTGAAAGGGTATAATTAAATAGATGAAAGAATTTACCTGAAATCGTCTGTATTGTTTAGTTTATATTAGTCTTTCTTCATGTTGAGTCGATGGGTTCACGGGTTGTTTTCATAAAATAAATTTAAAAACCCAAAACAAACACATAAAAACAAAACGCGTTGGCAGTATTCAGGAATATATAGTCATGTGTTCGGCTATAGTTTTTTTTTACTACCAACATTTTCTTGTTAAGGCACACACGTATAAGGTAACAAATTCCACCGCGCTGAATTTTTTTACATAATATCAATAAGTCTAATTTATTAATTCATTGTTGGTTGTATGTCAGGAGATGTGTTGGTTGTATGTACAGAGATGTGTTGGTTGAATGTTCAGAGATGTGTTGGTTGTATGTCTAGAGATGTGTTGGTTGTATATCTAGAGATGTGTTGGTTGTTTGTCCAGAAATATGTTGGTTGTATGTCTAGAGATATGATGGTTGTATGTCTAGAGATGTGTTGGTTGTTTGTCCAGAAATATGTTGGTTGTATGTCTAGAGATGTGTTGGTTGTATGTCTAGAGATGTGTTGGTTGTATTTACAGAGATGTGTTGGTTGTATTTACAGAGATATGTTGGTTGTATGTCTAGAGATGTGTTGGTTGTATGTCTAGAGATGTGATGGTTGTATGTCTAGAGATGTGTTGGTTGTTTGTCCAGAAATATGTTGGTTGTATGTCTAGAGATGTGTTGGTTGTATTTACAGAGATGTGTTGGTTGTATTTACAGAGATATGTTGGTTGTATGTCTAGAGATGTGTTGGTTGTATGTCTAGAGATGTGATGGTTGTATGTACAGAGATGTGTTGGTTGTATGTCCAGAGATGTGTTGGTTGTATGTACAGAGATATGTTGGTTGTATTTACAGAGATGTGTTGGTTGTATGTCTAGAGATGTGTTGGTTGTATGTCTAGAGATGTGTTGGTTGTATGTCTAGAGATGTGTTGGTTGTATTTACAGAGATGTGTTGGTTGTATTTACAGAGATATGTTGGTTGTATGTCTAGAGATGTGTTGGTTGTATGTCTAGAGATGTGTTGGTTGTATGTCTAGAGATGTGTTGGTTGTATGTCTAGAGATGTGTTGGTTGTATTTACAGAGATATGTTGGTTGTATTTACAGAGATGTGTTGGTTGTATGTCTAGAGATATGTTGGTTGTATGTCTAGAGATGTGTTGGTTGTATGTCTAGAGATATGTTGGTTGTATGTCCAGAGATGTGTTGGTTGTATGTCTAGAGATGTGTTGGTTGTATATCTAGAGATGTGTTGGTTGTATGTCTAGAGATGTGTTGGTTGTATTTACAGAGATGTGTTGGTTGTATTTACAGAGATGTGTTGGTTGTATTTACAGAAATGTGTTGGTTGTATGTCTAGAGATGTGTTGGTTGTATGTCTAGAGATGTGTTGGTTGTATGTCTAGAGATGTGTTGGTTGTATTTACAGAGATGTGTTGGTTGTATGTCTAGAGATGTGTTGGTTGTATTTACAGAGATGTGTTGGTTGTATTTACAGAGATATGTTGGTTGTATGTCTAGAGATGTGTTGGTTGTATGTCTAGAGATGTGTTGGTTGTATGTCTAGAGATGTGTTGGTTGTATGTCTAGAGATGTGTTGGTTGTATGTCTAGAGATGTGTTGGTTGTATGTCTAGAGATGTGTTGGTTGTATTTACAGAGATGTGTTGGTTGTATTTACAGAGATATGTTGGTTGTATGTCTAGAGATGTGTTGGTTGTATGTCTAGAGATGTGTTGGTTGTATGTCTAGAGATGTGTTGGTTGTATTTACAGAGATGTGTTGGTTGTATTTACAGAGATATGTTGGTTGTATGTCTAGAGATGTGTTGGTTGTATGTCTAGAGATGTGTTAATTGTATGTACAGAGATGTGTTGGTTGTATGTCTAGAGATGTGTTGGTTGTATTTACAGAGATGTGTTGGTTGTATTTACAGAGATATGTTGGTTGTATGTCTAGAGATGTGTTGGTTGTATGTCTAGAGATGTGTTGGTTGTATGTACAGAGATGTGTTGGTTGTATGTCTAGAGATGTGTTGGTTGTATGTCTAGAGATGTGTTGGTTGTATGTACAGAGATGTGTTGGTTGTATGTACAGAGATGTGTTGGTTGTATGTCTAGAGATGTGTTGGTTGTATGTCTAGAGATGTGTTGGTTGTATGTCTAGAGATGTGTTGGTTGTATGTCTAGAGATGTGTTGGTTGTATGTCTAGAGATGTGTTAATTGTATGTACAGAGATGTGTTGGTTGTATGTCTAGAGATGTGTTGGTTGTATGTCTAGAGATGTGTTGGTTGTATGTCTAGAGATGTGTTGGTTGTATGTACAGAGATGTCTTAGATATTACACTATTAATTGCTATGATGAATTAGCCATGTATGTGTGGCTCGACTTTAAGAATAACAATCATATTTTAAGTTAAAACACGATAATACATTCGGTTTTAGTTGACTTTTTAAGCTTTGTCATTCTCATCATCGTTATACACAGATAATGATATACCCCTCGTAATATATGACGTCATAAATGACTCCGATGGAACGTCATCGAATCACACGCCGAGCCTGAATTTCGTGCATTAAAAAAAGTTCGTTTGGAATGTGGTCCTGATGATAATTCTTTGTTCAAACGCTTGAGGTTTCTTTTACAAAATCTCGAAAGAATAAACAATGGAAGTTTTTATTTAGCAGGTACAGTAGTATAAACCTTACCATACTCTCCAATATATTCAGATTAGGCCAGGGCATACAGTCATTTTCTACATGTTTTGTTCCGTACCAGCTGTACCTCACTCCATTTGTAAAAGTTAACTGATATGTTCCCTTGTAGATCATGGTTGTTTTCTAACATGTGTTCTACTCAGGAGACGTCAGAGAGACAAAGATATGGTTCCTAGGATGTGTTCTACTCAGGAGACGTCAGACAGCCCATTATATGGTTTCTAGAATGTGTTCTACTCAGGAGACGTCAGACAGCCCATTATATGGTTTCTAGAATGTGTTCTACTCAGGAGACGTCAGACAGCCCATTATATGGTTTCTAGGATGTGTTCTACTCAGGAGACGTCAGAGAGCCCATGATATGGTTTCTAGGATGTGTTCTACTCAGGAGACGTCAGACAGCCCATTATATGGTTTCTAGAATGTGTTCTACTCAGGAGACGTCAGACAGCCCATTATATGGTTTCTAGAATGTGTTCTACTCAGGAGACGTCAGACAGCCCATTATATGGTTTCTAGGATGTGTTCTACTCAGGAGACGTCAGAGAGCCCATGATATGGTTTCTAGGATGTGTTCTACTCAGGAGACGTCAGACAGCCCAAGATATGGTTTCTAGGATGTGTTCTACTCAGGGGACGTCAGAGAGTCCATGATATGGTTTCTAGGATGTGTTCTACTCAGGGGACGTCAGAGTGCCCATGATATAGTTTCTAGGATGTGTTCTACTCAGGAGACGTCAGAGAGCCCATGATATGGTTTCTAGGATGTGTTCTACTCAGGAGACGTCAGAAAGTCAATGATATGGTTTCTAGGATGTGTTCTACTGGGGAGACGTCAGAAAGTCAATGATATGGTTTCTAGGATGTGTTCTACTGGGGAGACGTCAGACAGCCCATGATATGGTTTCTAGGATGTGTTCTACTCAGGAGACGTCAGAAAGTCAATGATATGGTTTCTAGCATGTGTTCAACTGGGGAGACGTCAGACAGCCCATGGTATAGTTTCTAGGATGTGTTCTACTGGAGAGACGTCAGACAGCCCAAAATATGGTTTCTAGGATGTGTTCTACTGGGGAGACGTCAGACAGCCCATGATATGGTTTCTAGGATGTGTTCTACTGAGGAGACGTCAGACAGCCCATGATATGGTTTCTAGGATGTGTTCTACTGGGGAGACGTCAGACAGCCCATGATATGGTTTCTAGGATGTGTTCTACTCAGGAGACGTCAGACAGCCCATGATATGGTTTCTAGGATGTGTTCTACTGAGGAGACGTCAGACAGCCCATGGTATGATTTCTAGAATGTGTTCTACTCAGGAGACGTCAGACAGCCCATGATATGGTTTCTAGGATGTGTCCTACTGGGGAGACGTCAGACAGCCCATGATATGGTTTCTAGGATGTGTTCTACTCAGGAGACGTCAGAGAGCCCATGATATGGTTTCTAGGATGTGTTCTACTCAGGAGACGTCAGAAAGTCAATGATATGGTTTCTAGGATGTGTTCTACTGGGGAGACGTCAGAAAGTCAATGATATGGTTTCTAGGATGTGTTCTACTGGGGAGACGTCAGACAGCCCATGATATGGTTTCTAGGATGTGTTCTACTCAGGAGACGTCAGAAAGTCAATGATATGGTTTCTAGCATGTGTTCAACTGGGGAGACGTCAGACAGCCCATGGTATAGTTTCTAGGATGTGTTCTACTGGAGAGACGTCAGACAGCCCAAAATATGGTTTCTAGGATGTGTTCTACTGGGGAGACGTCAGACAGCCCATGATATGGTTTCTAGGATGTGTTCTACTGAGGAGACGTCAGACAGCCCATGATATGGTTTCTAGGATGTGTTCTACTGGGGAGACGTCAGACAGCCCATGATATGGTTTCTAGGATGTGTTCTACTCAGGAGACGTCAGACAGCCCATGATATGGTTTCTAGGATGTGTTCTACTGAGGAGACGTCAGACAGCCCATGGTATGATTTCTAGAATGTGTTCTACTCAGGAGACGTCAGACAGCCCATGATATGGTTTCTAGGATGTGTCCTACTGGGGAGACGTCAGACAGCCCATGATATGGTTTCTAGGATGTGTTCTACTCAGGAGACGTCAGAGAGCCCATGATATGGTTTCTAGGATGTGTTCTACTGGGGAGACGTCAGACAGCCCATGATATGCTGTATTCAACAACACAATCGTAAACTGCTTCACTGCTGAATCAGGAGTTTTGACGTCTACAAAGGGAACTAGGATTCATTGAATAAGCCCCACTATCAGCTGTCCCAATAACAACACGCTTGATCTTAATATTTTCCTGTTGTTCATGTCCGTTCGTGTTTCTTAATACCCGTTCTCATAAGCCTGGTGTAAGAACGTTGGAGGACATTCCTTCATGTAACCGGCAAAAAAATAATTTTAATCTTTAGACTGGTACATTAAAGAGGTCACAATTAGAGCCAATGTTAGGCGTTTCCCCGGACCGCGTCGACTTTGTTTACAGTCTTCCACCTTTCACCATCTTTGTCAATGTTGATACAGCTTTTCTGTCGCTGATCGTTTTGTCCTGCGTTTCTTCACCGACACGTATTTTAACGATCTTGTCGGTTATCCCATGAATCGACAAACCTCCACCTTCAGCCATTTGTTTTGTATCTGCAGAATACGGTATCTTGACTTCTCATGCTGTCGTCGCGGCAGTAATCTTCATTCTTCGGGCGGAATCGAGATTTTAAAAATATTTTGTAGTTTTTAAGAACTTTTAGCGATCTGTAGCCCTTGCCGTATTACTTTAAAGTAACTTTCAAAATACGCTTCCCGTTTAGTTTTGTTGTTATTATCAGTTTTTCTTCATTGACATAACTTCCCCTCTTATTCCGTAAAAACAAAAGACTATCACAATGACAAAATTAGAATATTTCGTGTTGTTATTTCTGGCTTTGATTTTATCTGTAAATATTCTTCACAAAATATCAGAACTTTTCATTAAATGTATATTGAGATCATCGTCACTTCCGTAAACCCCAGCGTTGTACATATTACCATTGTCTGAGAAAACGGATATAAATGGTACATTGTACTTCGGATAGGAGGAGTGAGTAGTAATACAAGTGGTGTTTGCAATAGTTAAATCATGTTTTTAATCTTCTTGAAATTAAATTGAAACTAACAAAGACATTATGTAGCATTTCAATGAAAAGGTAGCCCGACATCTGTATGATGTCTCGTATTATTGCTGAAAACGGTTATCTACGGAGGTGCTTGCTCTGTATGTCTAATAGTTCAATATATTTATATCAAAACAAAAATGTCAATATTACGTTTTGCAACAGTTCTTTCTACTGATCGCTTCTTTTCATCGTGAACTTGTTCCATGGCGGTGTTAAAACCTGATGGTATTTTATTAATTTTCTAACACTATCTATAATTGTTGCTCATCGCTGCGATAATCATAAGCGCATTAATTAGTTTTTTTTTTGTTTTTTTTTTTTTTTTTTTTTTTTTTGCTTTTGTGTGTGTATTTTATCCAATTGACATGCAGTCCATACACAAGTGTGAAGTACCCAAAACTAAGTTATGTAAGAATCGTATGTGCTCTATTAATATCTTCTGTTATTGGGTCCCACAGACGACTACATCATTGTATATTTATAAGCGTTCAGTATGTTTCCTCAGAAAAGGGTTGTCTTTTCCTGATCTCCCAGAATTCTACTTCCGGTGTTTACTACCTTAAGTAGACCGAGTACCTCGAATACAATCAAACACTTGCCCAATACCCATGATGCACCATTTTTTAAACTGATACTTTTCAGCTCATGACCTATAGGTGAGGCAGGATTTTGGACTCCAGTATTCTTATGAGTGTCGCGAAGCCAGCTACAGGGCGACATGAACCGGAACCATGGGGATATTTCGGTGCAAATGCTGTTTCAGAATTAAATAATTTGATTGATAATTATTGGACAGTCAGAAAAGATTTTTGTTTGACATACTTCTATGTTGAATCAGTAGCGAATCGCTTTCAAATGTTAACAGTATAACGACAAAACTAATAAAACAATGCTTGAATTTCTCTAAATCATTTCAAGTTGTAAAAATATTTTATAAAAATTACCAGAGAAAATTAGGAGAAACATATGTTTCTGGTTTGTACGATATTGCTTTTTTTCGGTTGGAAACAACGACTCAATATTTGAAATATGGGAGTATTTTCTAGTATTTGTTTTGTCTTTATTCATTAAAGTAAGGGCACATGGTTATGCAATGGACACGTGCTTTGGTTTCCGTTGGCATACTTGCTGACAGAATATTTATCAACAAGTTTTTCTATCAACAAGTCTATTTTTGACATATACAATTTATCATTGTATACGTTGCTCGTCAGCAGGATAGAAGTGATATTAACGATTTAGGTGTAGGTGTATACAGTGACAACGTGTATCAATTATAATATTGTGTGAGTATTATCCTAGATAAATGTATGGCGTACCCTGGTGAATATACATAAATATAAAGGTGCGTGTCATATTTTGAAAGAAAGATGAACATACTTTAGAAGAAATGTCCAAACCTTACTTGTAGTAATTTAA
The DNA here is from genome assembly GCF_031769215.1 of Ylistrum balloti. Classification (NCBI taxonomy): domain Eukaryota; kingdom Metazoa; phylum Mollusca; class Bivalvia; order Pectinida; family Pectinidae; genus Ylistrum; species Ylistrum balloti. The sequence goes on from NW_026782025.1 coordinate 1,177,413, forward strand.
TGGCCGTGTGGAAATGTGTGCCATGTGTTATTGATATACAGTATCGTATTCCATCAACGGTGGGTCATACATTTCTGATGACAACACAAGTGCCACTTACAGGCACTTTATTTATCAGTAGTCAGGATTTCCCTCTTCTTTAATATTGAAAAGATCTTAAGCTCAAAGGCATGTGCCAATAGAGAAGGAATATGGACTAAGGGAGATAACTCTAGCAACAGCGATGGATAAACTTCACTATGTTTTATATACAACACTTCAATGTGCTACACCAAATACACTATCAGCTGAATAACTGGTACAGTAGTTTGTTATCCAAGTCCTGGTGCACTCTTTTACAATTTATCAACCATTTGTCATATGTTTCGGAAGCACACAGTGGTCACTCCTTCATATAATAGACATGAAATGTGAACTAAAAAGTTTTGTAAAAGATTTATTTACACTTAACTGTTATACTATATCAAAATAATTTTAGCACTGTCATTTTCATTATTATTATATATATATATACATCTCTGATAAATATTATATTTGTACAGGTAACAGGATAAACAAGGCCGGGTAACACACTAAGTGTTTAGATACAGATGTACAGGTAACAAACTCTTTTTGGCCTGGATGTAAGCTTGCAAGAAGTCTTATTGCGGGAGGAAACCGGAGTACCCAGGGAAAACCAACGTGGTCAGACAGGTGACCCGTTACCTAGTCACATCCGTTCCTGGAGTCGAACCACGGACGTCTAGGTGTAACGCACTCGCCTTTTTATATATCAATTCCATTGTAAATCAATTTTAGATATGGACATAGATGCATTGTTTTGCCTGCGTCCATTATTAACATAACTTACGATGTGGGTTTTCCCTGGTTACTACCTAATTATTGCGTAATTATCGGAACGTTTTACGTGACATGCGGAATAAATATCACGTGTTTACGATATTTTCATTTGTCAAACCTATTTCTTGGTTTGATACCGTGGACATGTTTTCTGCTTGAAATACTTTAAATCTATGAGTAATTAGCAGACAGTAATAAACTTGTCATACACCCTAACGCGACTTGGTATGACATAGACATTTCCTTAGAGCGGACAGAATGTGATCAATATCATGAGGTGCAATTTAAGCTCTTATTATCGTGTTGAGTTACCAAAATTTAACTGTTTTCTAATTTTGCTAAATCAAATTAAAGACATTCTGAGTAAAATCCTAGATGCTAGGTGGACAGGATAATCTACAAGAGGTTAATATCTGACCAGGAAATCAAATGTGCTTTGATTGGTTAAAATCGAATTTTTCTAACATGTTTTGTTTTTTAATTACGGTTTCAAATTTTCAATGTTTGAATTTGTTTCTTTGAAAAGTTTTTCTCTACAGGAATGCTTTAAGGACTATTTTGTAAGTCAAATTAGTTTTTAAGTAATCAATAGTTCGGAAGTTCACAGTCCAAACTATAAACATATCTCGGGAGTCAGCTGTCCAAGGCTGATCAAATATATAGCTTAATGGTTTTGTGTTCTCTTTTAACCACCTTGAATTCTCTCATGCAATACCATGAAAAATGGCCACTTTTGATCATCCTATTTTATTCATCACAGTGATATAGATATCATAGGAAGTTTGAAAGCCAGTCTAGACAGTTTCGAACCCTTGTGTAAACTCCGTACTGTAGCTCTATACCACAACCTAGGGGACTGCCCCAGCTCACAACTCCCTCAAGATACCATTTCCGGTCAGCACCTACAAACCATCGCAATTATATCATAACGATAACAATCATATAAAGAAATATTGTCGGCAGGAAAATATATCAAGGGTCTTATTAAAAAGCAAAACAAATCAAAATTGTCGTCCGTGATCAAAACCATACCCATCCCCTCTCACCGCGAACAAAGTCAACCGTAGAAAACTTAAATGGTATCTAAAATTGGTGACATGGGATCTATATTCTATTCAAATAGAACCTTGATGCCAAGTCTGATCATGTACAAATATTCCGCGGTTATAGTCATAGAAACAAAACACTAGCCAATATGAAGTCAACACACAAGTATGGAGTAATCATGGGTATAGTAATTTCTTGAGTTTTTATGTTAGGATTTTAGGCTTTCAAATAAAAAAAAAATAAATAAAATAACATAAAATAAATAAATAAAAAATCGATGTCATTTTGCAACGTTATCTTTGATTGGTCAAATCAGTGGTATTTACACATCTACGATGTATAAGGATTTTTGACATAAAATTTCGCTGAAATCTATTCAGTAGTTAAGGATAAGCTGGTTACATCGTTGAGTTCCCGAAGGGACATACATTTCCGAAAAGGGGGAGGTAACTCAACCTGATAAAGACTACGCACATCCACAATGTATATGGATTGTTCTCAGTAAGTTTTGTTGAAATCCACTCATTAGTATAGTAGGAGTAACAGGTATGTCACTGCGTTCCCAAAGGGGCATAACTTTCCGAAATCGGAGGTACCTAAATCTGATGTAGATTACACACATCTACAATGTACAAGGATTATAGCCAGGAAGTATTGTTGAAATCTATTTTGTACTTTAGGACGAGTAGCAGGTACTTCGTTGCGTCTACAGACGGACGGATGGACAACCTAACTTTGTTGCGGACGGGAGACGGAGGATGTATAAAATGATTTTAAGACATGCTGGTAATGAAGTGGAGATCGAACGGAAGCAGGTATTATAATGGGATGGTTTCTGAATAAAATATGATACAGGAGCGTCGTGGTGGTATACTGTACCTGTATCAGGAAACACAAGAGGTCCCCCAGAATCTCCCTCACACGCATCACTACTTCCATCTTCCTGTCCAGCACAGAACATATTCTCTGTGATAGTCTGAGGATAACCTGAAATTAGGACGGATATACTACAATAACACACGTACGCAAGAATTAAAATGTATTTGATATGTCTTTGTCGTAATTAGGGGATGGGTATACTACAATGTTATGTTTATTAACATTTTACGTCATGTATTTGTGCGATTTGTTTTGAAAAATTGATTGCCTCATTACATTAAAGGTTAATTAATTGTGGACTGTATCTTGTCAATATTAAATATTTTGAAGTAGGTAGTAGTGTCTGACATGATTTTACTATAGACCCTACAAACTTAAATGTACAAATGTACTTAAATATCAGTGCAAAATGGCCATAAACGGATATATCCAGCTCTGAAATTGCGACTTTACACACACAAAAGAAGTCAGTTGGTAACTCATTGCATTTCGACTTGATGGATTGAAACAGTTAAGATATAATTTGACGATATAAACATAGCTTTTTCTTGACTGCCAAACCGGTATGAGGAAACGATTCATCTGCTACATTAACCCGTGTGTATTTATTTGAAAAGAAGAATATATAAGAGTAAAACATATGTCTAAGTATATTTTGTTATCACAGCCATTTTACATTGTACCACACTCCAGGTGTGGATGGGCACCCACCGACTTGTGCGTATTTGTCCATACAATCGGTGTTTGTGGTCGTTTGTACTTTAGTCATGCGGAGCTCTTCTGAGTTTCTTGAATTCTCTGTAACTCCCCATCCAGTGACCACGCCCTCCGTGCCTGGACGCAGATGACTCTCACTGGCGAATCGGTTTGGCAGACACACCGGTCTGACGTAATGGGTCAAGGTCACTGGATTATCAAGTAACAAGACTGCAATGTCAAGGTCATATGTACCAGGGTTGTAGTGTGGATGTATTTCTATAGACGTTACCTGGAAATCAATTATAATTCTTTTATTAGTTTCATTTTATAAGAGAAGTAAGAACAAAATAGAACGTAAGTCTTTTTTCAAGTATTTGTCAGAAAGAAAAAAAGATAAAATACGTATGTTTCAAATTGTATCAATGTATTTGCTAGTGCTGACATAGCATGGAAAGTATACAATATGATAACACAAACGACTAGCATTTAAAACTATACTAACTAATGTTAATTAACACCGTTTTGGTCGAATCTATACAGTAAGATAAACATGGGGTACCTTTCTTTTCTGGACAAACGTGCTGTTAAGAACATCGGACCGATATTGCTTGCCAAGGTAGATGGCGATATCATCAACAGAAATTGGGATGTCCGTTAGATAGTGCGTCACGCAGTGAGCCGCCGTCACAACTAGACTCTCTGACACGAGGGAACCTCCGCACGTGATGTACCAGTAGTTGTCCTGGAGGTGGCGGGACATGGCGGCCTGCCATGGCCACTGTCCGATACTGGAAACGGTGCCATTGTACACTAGTGGTAGGCGGGCAGTGGCCGACTTTCCACAGACTGAAACAACAGTTATATCTATATAAATGTATATCCATTAGACCACTCTCTTTGACGCAGCTCTGCGTTTCCACTTGAGTACTGAATACAGTTACGTCATAAATGATAACGATACACTCGGAACCAATCTTTCCTAAAGAGGTACCCCAATAACACATTGTAACAAAACAAAAATAGGAACAACACATCAGAGTTATTTGAAGATAAGAAAGCTCGCGACTGCCGGAAAGCCCCGAAGATGTCCGATATCCAAATAATGACCCTCAAAACATTTCTATTTAAGCCTGTTTCATTTCCCCATTTGAAATGCTCTCTAACAAACACATATCCATGATTATCCATTAATATTTCAAAGTTAGACTTCTACAGGCTAAAATGAGAGAGTATATAGATATTGATAACATTAGATGCATCCGACGACAATATGCAGTGCATTGCAAAACGTACTAAATAATCGGTAACAAAAAAAATCAATAATGATGTTTTAAAGTTATAAAAACCTTCGTGGACAGTATGTTAATGAAATAACACACATTCCTCTTTTTTCCCCTATTTTTATTGATAAAGATATAATTACATTGTTTCGAGTTCGATATCTATACTAACTTGGTACACATGCTGGCTGACGCCCAGACCACGTGCCGTTTCTCCTGCATCTCCTACGGCGGGACCCCGCATGGCGGTAAAAGTGAGATTCACATTGGTAAATGAGCTTTGTATACACTCGAAACTTTCCTTCCGGTAGTGTAAAGTCTGTGTTCCGGTTATTACCCGGGGTATCAAAACCCGATCTTAGAATACCAGGCAGGCGTGATCTTAAATTAAATAAAGTGTTGTGTGGATTTATCTGCCATCAGGTTTTACATTCGCAGCATTGTAATAACAAATGTTACATCTTTAGATCCTGCTGTTGTTACTAAAGCGGAACTGAGCATACAATTGACCTTCCGGTCACCAGAGGCTAAATTGCGAGGTTTGATGTCTAATGTCTGGAGGTCACTAGTTCAAATCCTTTTCTGGATCTAAACGTTTTATATATTTTTTACGACACTAAGTTATTGTTTCAAGCATGAACGAGTTTAACATAATATCTTATCTCATTTTGACGTGGACAGCCTCACCTGCGACTGTTTCTCATTTCCGGTACCGCCACCTGTCTAAGAGCATTACTAGGGATTCCTGGGTCGTCGCATGTGATCACTTGATATGTAAAGACAAAACATGGTTATACTGTGTACACATGTCTCATTAATCATTGTTACAAATAACTTTGATCTAGGCATCACAATTCTTAAAACTAATACAGAACAAACCAATTCGAAAGAGCACATGGTATTTCCCTGAGTCGGCACACAGAATGTTTATTCAGATCCTATGAATTAGGCATACCTTTCTGCGGCCATTGGCCCAGTACAGAGGGACGTTAGCTTACACCCCAGAATGTCCTCCCTGTAGCCACTAGTCCTGTACACGTGGGTGCACGTGCTCGTTTGACACAAATGGAAATTATACGTGTAGGATAAACATAGGGGTGATTCATTACAGAAACTAGATGACCTTCAAAATTCCTCTTGTTGCATTAACGTAATCACGTGACATGCGCTGCATGGCGAGTAAGTCTGAGGAGGGACTTGGTCTTGTAACTAAATTTCGAAGAGGCCTGTAAGACCTCTAGATGTAATGTTACATGATAAAAATATCATTAATTAAATGTTGTCCATGGCGCCCAAGCTGTCGCGCCACCTACTGGAAATAACAATGAGAAGATAAATCCTACACCTTCACACCCTCATATGATCCACCCCTACCCTAGACACACATACCCTGTACACATTGAGGTAAAGATCCGCTCCAGGTACCGTTTTCTTTGCAAATTCTTTCACGGTTTCCTACCAAAATGTACCCTTCATCACATCCAAACAGCAACCTTTGTGATAGAAAAGATTGAAATGCTTAAAGCATAATGATCCTTATAGTACACATTTCCGAAAAACATCGAAGATTCCAATTTTTACTAGACGTTTATAAAGACGGATGATGGTTTACACGAAGAATGAAATAAGCAATTAAAGACCAATAGGTAATTATGAATGTGAAAACAATCAAAATAATATCCCGTATCAAAAACAGAGTTCTGTTGGACACTTACCGAACTTCTTCCGTAAATGCCTGGACGTAGTGCAGGTTTTTGATAGAACCATGGTCCGGGACTTCTGGCGTGGAGCACGTGTGTCCAGTAAACAGCGTGTCCCTTTCGCACCTAAAAGTTACATAACAATAGAATTATAGCTACATGAGATTAAATATTTATAACGTGAAGCATTTGCAGTGAAAAACAATCTTGTTTTTTAAAAATATAGATAAAGGCAACAGACCACGGCTCTTCACTGGACCAATGCCCGGCTTCCAAGCACGTGCGAGTAGCATTTGCTCCCTCCAATCGGAATCCTTCCTGACAAACATACTGGACAGAAGTGCCCACAGAGTGAATCGTTTCATTGCTTAGAATCACACCATGGGCGATCGTACGGGGTGGCGAACACTCGACCCGTCTCTCTGAAACAGACGCATTTCTAATTTCTTTTTTGTAGATTTTGGGAAATTCCATTACACCAGTGATATCGTTATGCTATTATTATACATATAAATTCATGCATATTCTGAACATCGCTAAAAAGTATCACCCGATCATTATTTGAACGCGGTCTATTTATTTGGTCGTTTTCCTCAAATATCTAACAAGCAAAACTAACCACATCGTGGAACTTCAACCATCCATTTCCCGTCCAAACACATTACTGCCGCAGCGCCGATCATACGGTATCCCTCGTCACACTGGTACACAACACTGGCGCCCTCTAGGAAATTATCTCCCCGGAAACTTCCATACTGTATTTGGCGCGGTGCATTGCACGTGCGAACTACAATATCAAAATACACACCTCAGTGTCAGTAATCTAAGGTAGATTGAATGAATAACTATACCATTAATATCGATAGAAGGATGTATTATCGCTTCAACTGTTTAATTGCTAAAGACAAACATACAAAGCTTAATAGCAGTCACCTGATGTTGTTGTTACAAACATACTCCTTTGCAATGAAAAACTTTAGTAACGCGCACTTGACACTGGTTAAGCCATTCAGGCCTAGCGCTTTAGAGGATATAATTTCTTTCGGTATTTCAACTCATCCGATATCACACACAGAAATTAATTATCTTTGAGAATCAGTTTTGCTCTTTTCTACCAGGGACGTCCCTGTTCCTAACTGCCGCATGACTATGTCACATACGAATTATGAAATACAGCAATTATTTATGTTTCACTTATACAACATTACATGAATAATTACAAAACTGGACAGCATCACAGTTGATAAAATCACTTTATTTGAGACATCCTGTGCTCTAGCCCATGTACATTTATTGGTTACTAAGTAGCCCTTGACACCGGATATAGGTATTAATCAAGGTGTGAACGAGTGAGGTGAACCAAATTTAGAGAAAAAACCATTATTTCGATACTTCTCTTTATTTGTTAGTTAGTATACATACCACAGTTCGGTACTTCTGCGTTCCATAGTCCGTTCGGAAGACATCGGAGGTTTGCAATTCCGTCGATAGCATATCCGTCCCGACAGGAGAGTTGTACTTCTCTCACGAGTTTTACTGATGAAATGAACCCAATAAAGCTTATCAAAAGTTTAAAATATTCGATATTTACTGACACCTATTAAAACTTAATAACTGATTATCACAATTATGAAAAATGTTGGCTCGTGCAAGCTTTTCTTTTGTTCTATCAGCATTTTCGTATGTCAGCAAAGAGTTCTTCCATTCTACATTATAGCCCGTGATGGAACATACCTGTCCTGGTCCCTTGTGTGTGGATAAGGGTTGGAATCACTTCCACTGCCTGGTGAGTCCTGGGTTCCGGTACTGTACACTGGAATTCTACAGTATAAAATCTTTGTTAAATATACTGCTAATACCGTTTTTTATACAATCATTGTGACTGTTTTTTTAACGACAGCGTTCATAAGTGGCTATTTCTGAATCGTATGTTTGGTATTGATAACAATGTTGGAGCCTTACCACAAACAGGTGATGAGGCTGACCATCGTCCGGACGGTAGACACGTGGCACTCGTATGACCAATCTGTACATAAGAAGAAGGACAAGAGAACGTGGCGATACTCCCCTCCATGAAATCCTCGGCCTGGACTCGAACATGAACAGACAGGATGGGGGATCCACAAAACGCTCCTGAAATGATGACTTCATTTTGTGTATTTCTACAATTACTCAAAAATTGAAAGATAAAATTAAGTTAATTCTTAACATACTCATATTTAATAAAAAGTCAATTCCCTAAAAAAATAAATGACATTTAACGCAAATTTGACAAGCATGACTTCTCTCACGTTTTTGTCTTTCACATCGTGGTCCTTCGTACTGTGGTAAACACGCACAAGTGTGGTCTGGAAGACAACTTCCCCCGTGTAAACAGCTGCACTCTAAAATACAAATGAATTCACAAATTTATGGAAGAAAATTCGATTTTATTTTCGACATCAAATCCTGAAATTAGCAGTGAATATATATGTATACAGGACTCACCGTTCCCATGTTCACACCGGATACCGTTGTAATGAGGCAAACAAACACAAGATCCGTCTTGATCACACGTTCCTCCATTCAGACAACCACACTCTTAAAAAGGAGCAATGTACACATACATATTAAAGAATTTACCTTTTTAGATTATATTTACAATAAACTGCATTACGTTTTGGTCAAAGTGGATATATTTCATTCAATGCTGTCTTCCATAAAAGAAAAACAAGAAAAACGAACCAACACAGACACATACCTATATGTTAACAATGTATCTTATTTATTTCGTTGTAAACAAATATTTCCAGCAGTCAGTTAAACATACCAGTTTCACAAAATCGGCCATATCTGTTACGTGGACACGTAAGACATCCTCCTTCCTGGTTTCCGGTGCACGTGTCACAATGTCGCAAACGACCACACACTTCCGATCTATTGTATTTCGTACATGGCTTACAAAACATCTTGTACTGGTGAAAATAGGAGCACCTAATACACGACAGAGTAATTAAAACATTATCTTAAACAAAGCACAGATGCACTAAACGACAGCTTTGAAAGAAAATAAAAAAGTCGGTGAATGCATGTTACACTCATGTGTTCGCAATCAAATACCTTCTGATTGGTATGTCCACTTTGAACATCCTCGCGCTAGACTGTGGACCGCACGGACACTTCAACAAGTCATCGGAACACATCCCAAGGTCAACCCCTCGCGCTGCTTCCGCTGACCGACACCAGCAGAATAGCAAACCGACCAAAATTATCCAACAACGAATTACTAAAAATAAATATATATATAAACATAACGTGCTGATATGTTGAGAAAGCGAGAAACATTTATGTAAATAAGATACTGTATACAAGAGGCACAAATGGCCTGGATCGCGAACATGGTATTCAAGGCCTCTACAAATACAAATATATCAAACATTATTGACTAACAAAGTGTGTTTATCTGAAACCAACAGACAAGCTTACAGTATAAACTCAATGATTAAAATTATTCTATAACTTGTCTCTTTAATGAATTAAACTCAATAACCCTGAATATTAGTCAACACAATTTTGTCTCACTTCACCCAAAGAACAGCTCAACCAAAATTACAAACACGTTATATCATGATACTGTGGGCTATGATTGACCGGAATAAGTCGTTTGAGTGTTTTACAATATGCTTGATTAGTATTGTCTTTAACATTCGTCAATATCATTTCTGTTCACATTTTTTTCGTGCTTGATGTAAGGAAACCTACCAGAAAAATATTTATTTTGTCGGAAGAAGTTGTTTAAGTGTTTTAACATAACTGCTTGACCTTGAGAGGTTGTTCAAATGAGAAAGGTGACATCGTTGGACAAACGACGGACTCCTTACATGTCTCCGCCCTTCCCCTCATTACAATAACCCAATACAGACATGCTTTATCATGCAACTACCGCTACCATTCTGCTGAATTAATGGAACAGTACAAGACATTACAAGAAATATGAATAACTCTTTAAAAATATACATGTATATCTATCGCCTGTCTCTATCTACCACCTGACTATACCTACCACCTGTCTATACCTTCCTCCTGTCTATACCTACCTCCTGTCTATACCTACCACCTGTCTCTATCTACCACCTGTCTCTATCTACTACCTGTCTATACCTACCACCTGTCTATACCTACCTCCTGTCTATACCTACTACCTGTCTATACCTACCACCTGTTTATACCTACCATCTCTCTATACCTATCACCTGTCAATAACTAACACTTGTCTAAACCTATCACCTCCCTGTACCTACCACCTGTCTATACCTACTACCTGTCTATACCTACCACCTGTTTATACCTACCATCTCTCTATACCTATCACCTGTCAATAACTACCACTTGTCAAAACCTATCACCTGTTTATACCTATCACCTGTCTATACATATCACCTGTCTATAACTACCACCTGTCTATACCTACCACCTGTTTATACCTACCATCTCTCTATACCTATCACCTGTTTATACCTATCACCTGTCTATACATATCGCCTGTCAATAACTATCACCTGTCTATACTTATCACCTGTCAACACCTACGACCTGTCTATACCTACCACCTGTCTATACCTACCACCTGTCTATACCTACCTCCTGTCTATACCTACCACCTGTCTATACCTACTACCTGTCTATATCTATCACCTGTTTATACCTACCTCCTGTCTATACCTACCACCTGTCAACACCTACGACCTGTCTATACCTACCACCTGTCTATACCTACCTCCTGTCTATACCTACCACCTGTCTATACCTACTACCTGTCTATATCTATCACCTGTTTATACCTACCTCCTGTCTATACCTACCACCTGTCTATACCTACTACCTGTCTATATCTATCACCTGTTTATACCTATCACCTGTCAATAACTACCTCCTGTCAATAACTACCACCTGTCTATACCTACTCTACCACCTGTCTATACCTACTCTACCACCTGTCTATACCTACTCTACCACCTGCCTATACCTACCACCTGTCTATACCTACTCTACCACCTGTCTATACCTACTACCTGTCTATACCTACCACCTGTTTATACCTACCATCTCTCTATACCTATCACCTGTCAATAACTAACACTTGTCTAAACCTATCACCTCCCTGTACCTACCACCTGTCTATACCTACTACCTGTCTATACCTACCACCTGTTTATACCTACCATCTCTCTATACCTATCACCTGTCAATAACTACCACTTGTCAAAACCTATCACCTGTTTATACCTATCACCTGTCTATACATATCACCTGTCTATAACTACCACCTGTCTATACCTACCACCTGTTTATACCTACCATCTCTCTATACCTATCACCTGTTTATACCTATCACCTGTCTATACATATCGCCTGTCAATAACTATCACCTGTCTATACTTATCACCTGTCAACACCTACGACCTGTCTATACCTACCACCTGTCTATACCTACCACCTGTCTATACCTACCTCCTGTCTATACCTACCACCTGTCTATACCTACTACCTGTCTATATCTATCACCTGTTTATACCTACCTCCTGTCTATACCTACCACCTGTCAACACCTACGACCTGTCTATACCTACCACCTGTCTATACCTACCTCCTGTCTATACCTACCACCTGTCTATACCTACTACCTGTCTATATCTATCACCTGTTTATACCTACCTCCTGTCTATACCTACCACCTGTCTATACCTACTACCTGTCTATATCTATCACCTGTTTATACCTATCACCTGTCAATAACTACCTCCTGTCAATAACTACCACCTGTCTATACCTACTCTACCACCTGTCTATACCTACTCTACCACCTGCCTATACCTACCACCTGTCTATACCTACTCTACCACCTGTCTATACCTACCAGCTGTCTATACTTACCACCTGTCTGTAACTACCAACTGGTTATAACTAACACCTGTCTGTAACTACCAACTGGTTATAACTAACACCTGTCTGTAACTACCAACTGGTTATAACTAACACCTGTCTGTAACTACCAACTGGTTATAACTAACACCTGTCTGTAACTACCAACTGGTTATAACTAACACCTGTCTGTAACTACCAACTGGTTATAACTAACACCTGTCTGTAACTACCAACTGGTTATAACTAACACCTGTCTGTAACTACCAACTGGTTATAACTAACACCTGTCTGTAACTACCAACTGGTTATAACTAACACCTGTCTGTAACTACCAACTGGTTATAACTAACACCTGTCTGTAACTACCAACTGGTTATAACTAACACCTGTCTTTAACTGCCGTTTCTAGTCTTATTACTTTTTTTGGTTTTTAAAGAAACGTTTTACTATTTTTGTTGTTGAACTTTTACAGTGTTTTGGAATGGAACATTTGTTCATATAATACGCATATGCTGGAAATAAAATATTTTTATCTTATTTTTTCCGCAAAAATAGTTATTTTCATAAATTTCAAAAGTTTTAGAGTATAATGAATATCAACATTTGACAGATACAAACTTAATGGTACTTACACATCGTGTTTCTAGTTTAGTGTCCACTGTGAGAACTGATGTAATTATCGGAAGTCAGTACATTTTTGTATGTTTACAAATATTGCACTGAGGGGCTGGAGCTGCTGAACTCTAGGAACTGATGACGTCATAACACTCCCATCCAATTCAAAAGAGTTTAATAGGAGCGGGCTTGCGTGTAGGCTACGGCCGGCGATGTATCAGATATCGGCGCGAGTTCCTGTTCGAGCTGTAAAACATTCGTATTGATGTTTCCATAGATATTATGAAGTGAAATGTACACCAAGGTAATTAATACAATCTTCTGAAAAAAAATTAGCACGTACTTACTTCACTCCTGCCAATATATTGTGTCTTTTTAACAGTCGATACGTCATGGTGTTGGCGAATTCCACTTTGTGTACAATATCGCTACTTTATCTTTTTTTCTTCCCCTGTGTGTGTTTTTTTATATTGAAATACAGCGAAATATCTGGACACCTTTACTTACACGACGAGTTCAATATGGAGATTTCGTGATCAGATTTCAAGTATTTTTGTGTCTTAAATGCAAATGTTTTTGTGCACGTGAAACAGTAAAACCTGTTAGTATTGGGCGTATAATGACAGTTAGATTTGTTAACTCGTTGAAATATTTATATCCTTAATCACTGAGTTTATTTCATGACAAGAAAATGTCGGTGTGTATAGTCCTGAGTGGCTCGGGACAATTATGGAGAAAGTCTCCGACGCCATTGATTGAGCCTGTGGTCCGGGTTTGATTTTCTTCGGACACGTGGTGCGGAGATAATTTCGGTTAATGAAAAGGAAACCACAGAAATCAGGAGGTAATGTATAGAAATCACGTGCTTAAAGATAAGTATATATGGATTTACCTCGTATACAAGTAGGTTTACCGGAACTGACGGATGACAGATGTTACAAAATTGCCACCTCGTATTAAAACAGTTTAAAGCCTCTTCATACATATCACTATTATCACAGAAATAATGAGCTGATGGTAGTGATTTCATGGTGTATCATAGTTTACTAAATGATGTATACGAAATGACATTGATCTCATTGGTGTTAGATAATTCTATACAGGATACTCCAGTGATCATACCCCTGCTCCTACCAGGTAAACAATCAAGAGAAACAATCTGAGATGACCAATTTTAATATCAAATAACAACACAACAACTGGATAATTTCATTGGTAAGATTTCAAATCAGCTTTATTGATAAATTCTTTAAACTTTTACAGATAATCTCAGCATACCTTAATCCTGTCCAGAATGTATCACATCTGGAAATGAGTAGCACCAAGAAACTACATTATTTCTCTTCAATTTCAAATCTTTGCATTTGTACTTTTTTACTTCAATTTCCCATCATCTAATTTATTTCCATTAACATTTGGATATTAATGAAAAGTTCATATGAAGATTAAGAAAAAGTGATTGAAGATATTTCTAACTGACAGTCTGGTAAGCAGATAAGATAATACAGTTAAGGTTATGAGTTAAGTCTATAACTACCCTGTATGAACTGATTATGATACAAGATGTATCTGAAATGATATTAGAAATAAGTCTTATCAAATGATAATTAATTATACAAAGAGGAATAGGTGACAATTTCTAAACCTGGAGTTTAAATTGAATTTGAATTCTTCTGAAGAACAACTTCAGTGAATGCGAACAGGTCTAATTTCCAATGAAACCCCTAACAATCTAAATCGTCCTGAATGTACAATAGGAAAAGAATATTGAGGATAAGTGTGAATTGACAATATCGCAGCCAGGTAACATGAAAACAAAACTTGACAGATATACACTATGTACACTGTATATCATCACACATTTTTACAAACTTTTGCCATCACACAAGAGATCCATGGACGAATCTTGGTGCCCATCATTAGATGCCACTAATATCATCCATATGATCAGTAATGCTATTCTGGGATTTTTTTTAAAAATATCTGACAAACGTAAGATTACAGGCACCAGTCTGTAAAACCTTAGAGGTATGAAGACCTTCTACAGCCTGGGCTCAATTTAGAGATAAATTACTGTATTATTAAGATTGTTGCCATTTTGAATTTGTTCATCAATGAAACCTAATATGGATACACAATGGTTATACCATTCACTAGTATTTCACACAAGTTCTACTTTATATACATTATATTTGTGAGATACTCAACAGTTTACATTGTAAAGAGAAGATCAGTAAATCTGAGTTATGATATTGGATGTCCACAGAAAGGATGCTGTAACATTTCCTATCATTTGATACCACTTCAACCCTGACAGAAGTTTCACTGGAAGACAAAGCATGAATGTGTCACCAACCAACACATGGATATGTTACCTTACAAACAGCTAATTGTGAGCTTATGATTTTCAGACAAATGTTACAAGGAGTTTTCTGTATGACACTTTATGACATCTGGAAGTCTTACATATGTTCTACTTCAGGTGGATTCTGTTATAATGGGTCATCAGAGCAGAACTTATGTGACACTATCATATTTATTTTATATCAGTTGAATTATTGACTGTTGTAATATTGTGTCTGAGCATTTGCATTGCAAAGGAACACTAAAAAAATAGTTACTTTTACTTCAGAATTACTCTAAAATAAACTAGAAATCTCATCCTGAGGATAAGTATAACACAACCCCCCTCCTCCAGGTGCAAAGACCCCTGGTCAAACTCCACATACCCTAATCTCCTGTATAAGCCAAATTTGGTCAAAATCAGGTAAATATCTAAATTTCAACCAATCAGATTTTACATTTGCCTTAGCATGGTTGTCATGGCAATGAAACACATACAGTAATATTTGGCATCCCCTTATACTCCTATATACCAAATTTGTTAAAAATAAGATAATACCTAAATTTTTATTCCTCAAAGGACAGGATTTTGTTGCCATAGTAACTGTTTCTGAAACACCTGATGTAATTGGTTTCAATAAGTTATACAACTGGATCATAGTCAAATAATAAAATCTGGTGAATGACCAAGGAGTAATGGCTGTTTATTATAAAACCTGTTTACAGTAACCACTTACCATGGCAACCAAACCAGTTACCATGGCAACCAAACATTTGGGGAAAAAATGCATAGCAGGACAAAATTGTGTTCATTTCTTTCATAAAAGGGGGAAACCTCTCTTAATATGGAGGGAAATTCAAAGCAACTTCAGGGGACACATCTCCATATCGTAAATATTGGTAAAATTTTCAAAAGATCCATTGTAAATTGAGCAAATGCAGAGATCGACAAAAATGTTTTAATTTTTTATATAAAATAGGGATAAGTCACTGAAAAAGGGGGTATATAAAAAACAGAACAAAAAACAATAGAATAAAAAGGAAAATCAATGACTGGTATATAATGTTACAGATCATGACTACCGTGATATACTTATAGCCATGTCTATCATTAAGTTAGTGATCAAATTGGTATACCCACAAAATATACTGTGGGAAATATTAGGAAATGTATAAGGCAGTCATTATCTAGCAGAATATTTCAAAAGTCAACAAAACATTTAATTGAGATGGTGCTAACTTAAATGAATGCAGAAGGTATTCTTTTTAACCTTAATTTCTTAAATACTTCAAATAAAAGATTACCAAAATATATTTTTTGTGTCTCCAGGTGGAGCCAGATAAAGAACACTGTAATTTTTTCCATTCAATAATATGATATGGATTTCACAGAACAGTCAAGACAGATTAACAATTGAAAAAAATGACCACTGACTGTCACTGTTATGGAATTTCTCCAATCACTGATCAAACTACAGCCTTATGAATAATAGATAAATATTTGTTAAACATACCAAACATAACATCAATCATTCTATATCTTAACCACAGTGGCTGTACCATCTCCAGACAGAGACAATCATTCTATATCTTAACCACAGTGGCTGTACCATCTCCAGGCAGAGACAATCATTCTATACCTTAACCACAGTGGCTGTACCATCTCCAGGCAGAGACAATCATTCTATACCTTAACCACAGTGGCTGTACCATCTCCAGACAGAGACAATCATTCTATACCTTAACCACAGTGGCTGTACCATCTCCAGACAGAGACAATCATTCTATATCTTAACCAAAGTGGCTCTACCATCTCCAGGCAGAGACAATCATTCTATATCTTAACCACAGTGGCTGTACCATCTCCAGGCAGAGACAATCATTCTATATCTTAACCACAGTGGCTCTACCATCTCCAGGCAGAGACAATCATTCTATACCTTAACCACAGTGGCTGTACCATCTCCAGACAGAGACAATCATTCTATACCTTAACCACAGTGGCTGTACCATCTCCAGGCAGAGACAATCATTCTATACCTTAACCACAGTGGCTCTACCATCTCCAGGCAGAGACAATCATTCTATATCTTAACCACAGTGGCTGTACCATCTCCAGGCAGAGACAATCATTCTATATCTTAACCACAGTGGCTGTACCATCTCCAGGCAGAGACAATCATTCTATATCTTAACCACAGTGGCTGTACCATCTCCAGACAGAGACAATCACTACCTTAACCACAGTGGCTGTACCATCTCCAGACAGAGACAATCATTCTATACCTTAACCACAGTGGCTTTACCATCTCCAGACAGAGACAATCATTCTATACCTTAACCACAGTGGCTGTACCATCTCCAAACAGAGACAATCATTCTATACCTTAACCACAGTGGCTGTACCATCTCCAGACAGAGACAATCATTCTATACCTTAACCACAGTGGCTCTACCATCTCCAGGCAGAGACAATCATTCTATATCTTAACCACAGTGGCTGTACCATCTCCAGGCAGAGACAATCATTCTATACCTTAACCACAGTGGCTGTACCATCTCCAGACAGAGACAATCATTCTATACCTTAACCACAGTGGCTGTACCATCTCCAGGCAGAGACAATCATTCTATACCTTAACCACAGTGGCTCTACCATCTCCAGGCAGAGACAATCATTCTATACCTTAACCACAGTGGCTATACCATCTCCAGGCAGAGACAATCATTCTATACTTTAACCACAGTGGCTGTACCATCTCCAAACAGAGACAATCATTCTGTACCTTAACCACAGTGGCTTTACCATCTCCAGACAGAGACAATCATTCTATACCTTAACCACAGTGGCTGTACCATCTCCAGACAGAGACAATCATTCTATACCTTAACCACAGTGGCTGTACC
Source organism: Ylistrum balloti (assembly GCF_031769215.1). NCBI lineage: Eukaryota > Metazoa > Mollusca > Bivalvia > Pectinida > Pectinidae > Ylistrum > Ylistrum balloti. The sequence continues at coordinate 1,195,627 of NW_026782025.1, forward strand.
ATCTCCAGGCAGAGACAATCATTCTATACCTTAACCACAGTGGCTGTACCATCTCCAGGCAGAGACAATCATTCTATACCTTAACCACAGTGGCTGTACCATCTCCAGACAGAGACAATCATTCTTTGTCTTAACCACAGTGGCTATACCATCATAAGGCAGAGAATTATTCTTAATATATATTATTTCGGACAATGCTTCGTTATTTTTAAAAATAATTAGAAAAAAACTAGTCCTAGTGTACTTGACCGTCACCTGAGATAAGCAATATTGAATATGAATTTTAAAGGGAATGTAGCTTTCAGGTGTCATGGAAATGAAATTGTGACATTGATGATAGCAAGCCAGTGTCAATACATGCCTACCATCAAATCTGTCATCCTATACTTACAATCTTACAAAGTTATTTCCAGTGGGAAATCAACATTGTTGCAAAATGTAAGTTTTCTATAAAAAAAATTATAGTAAAGTTAACCTCCTCACCAGGAAGAAATGTGAGACCCATTTTGGTAATTAATGCACCTTCAGATACTTCCATCCAAGACGAGATTTGATTTGTCCATACAGTGTACCTGGGTGTTGAGAAGAAGATTTTTGAAATCTGTCAATTTGACCCCATTTGGACCTTCCTAACAGCCCCAAGTTTGAAATATTTCCAATGGAAATTAAAGATATTATACTCAAAAATCTATTTTTCCTATATACACTTTAGCAAACTTTACCCCCTCCCAACATGGAAATGTGAGACCCAAGGGCCATGAAATTCACAATTTTTGTAAACCACTTTAAGACGCTTCCATCCATGAAGAGCATTTGATACTACCATCTCAGGATGTTGAGGAGAAGATTTTTGAAATCTGACTTAATTTGACCCTTTTGGCCACACCCCTCAGGCCCCCATGGGGTAAGGAAATTTTGCTTCATCTTAGGCCAGGGAAGATTTCTTCAAAATTTCACTGACATCGGTTTAAGAGAATTTGAGAAGAAGATGAAAATGTTAAATTGTTTACGAATGTACGACGCCGGATGAAGGTGATTGGTCACCATAGGACTGTGACCTAAACACTGCTTTATGTATAATATCTTAAAAATAATCCATCTTGAAGTTATCTGTTTTTAGTTTAATGAACCATGCAACAAGGATGGAAGTGAATTGATTAAACATTGTTTAATGATAATACATGTACATTTTTTGGATCGGAAATTTTAACACATTTTGTCAGTAATCAGGACATTTCTGATATACACATATAAAACATGAATACCTTATGCATTCTTACATCACAGTCTAAAGTCTTATAACTTCACACAAAATCTGAATCCCATCACACATACATATAATAGTATAAGCCTGGAGAACAAACATTAAAGCCCTAGACTATATGTATTCGGATGGGCTTAATACAAGACAAGGATATACAGTATCTATAGGTAATTCTACTACAAATGTTAAGGCATGGACTTATTAAATATTGTCAGATAAATATTGCAAAATCAAGATGTTTTTTATTTTTCAGGCAATAAATTTAATACACCATTTAAAAGAATGATATAAAATTTAGGCAACAAAAAAGTATACAGTATTTAATGTTTAAACAAAACATCACAGTCAGAACTTGTCACTCATACCTAGTCCTCACATATCATCTTTAAGGTGGTGAAAACTAAACTTGAAAACTATAAAACAGAACTGTTGGATCAACAATTGGGAAGGTAACATATAGATTAGTTCATATAGAGGCTAGTCATAGACAAGTACAATATCTAAATGACACAGTCACTTCTGTCAAAGATAAACAGTTGGATTTCCAGTCTATTACTTCCTTTTGAATTCTTTAAATTCTATGGGTGTTATGTAATGTTTAAAAATAACCAACAGTCCTGTAGAGGGGAAATGTTTCATTGACAAAGTCCTAATCAATTTTTTGCATATTGTTTGATATTTTACAGCCACTGCGTTAAAAATAATGTCGTAATTCATATCAAACTAAACATCTGGTTTTCTTTTCATTTTGGCCTTTTTTTATTTTTATGGTATTATTGAAAGTAAAATTATACACACTGCTTGAAACAATATAGCCATTTTAGGGAGTGATATCATTACATTTTCAATGAAACAGTCTAATTAACTCACCAACTCTATTCCATGTGGTACTTTTATTTACTGTATAGAACAATATCATTTTAAACCTAAGGAAGGTTATCAGGGTTTCTATGAATGTTGTGATAGTGAATAGATCTCATTCACAACCTGGGTTGGTTGTGAGATAAGAAATTACATTCTAAATAAACTTAAAACCTGAAGAAAATGTTTCACAAAATGTCACAGTAAATTCAGTACCAACTACTGGACCTAATATTTTTTTTATTAACTGCCTTTCATGATACATGTGTAGTAAGTCTAGGCAGGCTGGAACCAATCTTCTAAGTATCTTTCAATGTATAAGTTGTGATACAGAATCACGTATTTGGGAAATATGATTTTAAGACATTTTTGATGGGGGGAAAAATTATAAAAAATAAATCATATTTCAAATTGTACATTTACCAAAAAACCAGGGGAAATTTAATTTTTGATTTTGACAATATGGCACAAAATTCTGTCTATAAAAGTAAGATATTGTTTGCACAAAAAAGAGCACTTTAATAACATGTACAAGATTTATAAAAATATGTTTATAAAACACAAGAACAACATATCTTTTCTACTATGTCATATCTGTGTAAAAACATTTTTTGGACTATAAAGCGCATGTTGTACAAAATGAATGACAAACAATACTGTTAGTCAAGACAAGGGAGATCACTCATCCCAACATAGAATAATCAATGTGTATTCAGTCCTCATAGTTAGGATTTTAATTACATTGTACCAACTTAATCTTTCATACCTTGTGATTTGCCAAATCTACTGAAAATACATGTATCATCTTTTAACTAGAAAATTATTCACCTGTAAAATACTTTCATGATAATTATATACTTCCAATATCTAGTTCAATTTTAAGGAAAACAGCAATATGCATTTTGAACATTCTGAAAATCTGTTAAGAAATCATTAGGACTATAGAAACTATAGAAATTTCTAAATGCTTTCCATAAAAGAATCATTGGATGACAAACTGGAGTAAAACCACTTAACGTAGTCAATAATCCATGGTGGAAGCTGAAAGTTTCGTCTAAAGAGAAAACATCAATTAATAATTTCCACTATCTTTCAACTATAGTTGGTCAGGGATTGTGAGTTCTATCTTCTACACATTCTTACATTCACTCATCTTTGAAATTTGCATAGCTCAACATTGTAGATACAACAGCCTATCTATACATACTGAGGAAGTGCTGAGTAAAACACTGCCCTGCATATACTATTAATGATGTAACCGACACACAGAAATCATGACATCGTTAAATAAATTAAAACAGAATTAAGAACACATGAATTTGTTAGTTTGCAGGTGTCCATCTGGATCCTGAGAGATTTATGGAGTGACTTTATGTAATTATTACAGTTATTGATGGACCCCATACATACAAAGTGGTGACAACCATCACCATCAGAAACAGGTTCATTACATATAGATCATGGTAACTACAGAAATTGTCACTTGATGGTACATGCTATCATATCTACAACAAGATTGTCAAAGTCAATAGCTTCATTTCACACAAAAATGTCAAGTACAACCTTCACCATATAGATTAAGTTGTACAATCTTCATCCTGACAATAAGGTTGTACAGACTTCATCCTGACAATAAGGTTGTACATTCTTCACTTGTGACAAAGTTGTACAATTTTCACTTGTGACAAGGTTGTACAATCTTCACTTGTGACAAGGTTGTACAATCTTCATCCTGACAACAAAGTTGTGCAATCTTCATACTGACAACAAAGTTGTGCAATCTTCATCCTGACAACATAGTTGTACAATCTTCATCCTGACAACAAAGTTGTACAATCTTCGTCTTGACAACAAAGTTGTACAATCTTCGTATTGACAACAAAGTTGTACAATCTTCGTCCTGACAACAAAGTTGTACAATCTTCGTCCTGACAACAAAGTTGTACAATCTTCGTCCTGACAACATAGTTGTACAATCTTCGTCCTGACAACAAAGTTGTACAATCTTCATCCTGACAATAAGGTTGTACAGACTTCATCCTGACAATAAGGTTGTACATTCTTCACTTGTGACAAAGTTGTACAATTTTCACTTGTGACAAGGTTGTACAATCTTCACTTGTGACAAGGTTGTACAATCTTCATCCTGACAACAAAGTTGTTGTACAATCTTCATACTGACAACAAAGTTGTACAACAAAAGTTGTACAATTTTCAGTTGTAACATCAAAGTTGTACAATCTTCATCTGTACAATCTTCATCCTAACATCAAAGTTGTACAATCTTCATCCTGACAACAAAGTTGTACAATCTTCGTCCTGACAACAAAGTTGTACAATCTTCATCCTGACAACAAAGTTGTACAATCTTCGTCCTGACAACAAAGTTGTACAATCTTCGTCCTGACAACAAAGTTGTACAATCTTCGTCCTGACAACAAAGTTGTACAATCTTCATCCTGACAACAAAGTTGTACAATCTTCACTAGTAACAAAGCTTTATATTCTTCACAACGATAATGTACAATCCTCACCATGACAACAAATTCATAACTGCACTGTGGCGACACAATCAAATACTGTTGTATGGTAAACACCAACAAAGAGATATGCTTTTTATTATAGGTCAGCTCAGTCCAATGGTATCCTGGACCTGCTCCAAGTAGGGACTGAGTATAGGCATGAAGTAGCGACGTTCTGTTGGAATGTTATCACACTACAAAGAGAGAAAACATCTATCAAAACACATCATAGGATACTTTATAGAGTGAAAACATGAGACAATTAAACCAGAAAAATAGGATTTCAATCAAGTCACTTTTTTGCTTATATACAATTAAGAAATGAAATTAACAAAGGTCCTGTCAATGCATTACTGCTAAACATATCAGTGAATGAGATTTTTACATAAAGGTTAATCTTTTTAAAATATCAAATAAAAACATCAATTAGATCTTCCCTCCATTTGACAGATTTTTTCTTCCTTATAGTACAAGTACAGAATCATAAAATTAGACCAGGGGCCTAACTTCTACCACTAGCAGATGTATCTAATTTCTCCTTATCACACAAGTACAGAATCATAAAGTTAGACCAGGGGCCTAACTTCTACCACTAGCAGATGTATCTAATTTCTCTTTATCACACAAGTACAGAATCATAAAGGTACACCTCCACTAGCAGATGTATCTAATTTCTCCTTATCTCACAAGTACAGAACCATAAAGGAAGACCAGGGGCCTAACTTCTACCACTAGCAGATGTATCTAATTTCTCCTTATCTGACAAGTACAGAATCATAAAGTTAGACCAGGGGCCTAACTTCTACCACTAGCAGATGTATCTAATTTCTCCTTATCACACAAGTACAGAATCATAAAGTTAGACCAGGGGCCTAACTTCTACCACTAGCAGATGTATCTAATTTCTCCTTATCACACAAGTACAGAATCATAAAGTTAGACCAGGGGCCTAACTTCTACCACTAGCAGATGTATCTAATTTCTCCTTATCACACAAGTACAGAATCATAAAGTTAGACCAGGGGCCTAACTTCTACCACTAGCAGATGTATCTAATTTCTCCTTATCTCATAAGTACAGAACCATAAGGTAGACCAGGAGCCAAGCTTCTACCACTAGCAGATGTATCTAATTTCTCCTTATCTGACAAGTACAGAATCACAAAGGTAGACCAGGAGCCAAGCTTCTACCACTAGCAGATGTATCTAATTTCTCCTTATCTGACAAGTACAGAATCACAAAGGTAGACTAGGAGCCAAGCTTCTACCACTAGCAGATGTATCTAATTTCTCCTTATCTCACAAGTATAGAACCATAAGGTGGATCAAGAGCCAAGCTTCTACCACTAGCAGATGTATCTAATTTCTCCTTATCTCACAAGTATAGAACCATAAGGTGGATCAAGAGCCAAGCTTCTACCACTAGCAGATGTATCTAATTTCTCCTTATCACACAAGTACAGAACCATAAGGTGGATCAAGAGCCAAGCTTCTACCACTAGCAGATGTATCTAATTTCTCCTTATCTCACAAGTATAGAACCATAAGGTAGACCAGGAGCCAAGCTTCTACCACTAGCAGATGTATCTAATTTCTCCTTATCTCACAAGTATAGAACCATAAGGTGGATCAAGAGCCAAGCTTCTACCACTAGCAGATGTATCTAATTTCTCCTTATCTCACAAGTATAGAACCATAAGGTAGACCAGGAGCCAAGCTTCTACCACTAGCAGATGTATCTAATTTCTCCTTATTTCACAAGTACAGAACCATAAGGTGGATCAAGAGCCCAGCTTCTACCACTAGCAGATGTATCTAATTTCTCCTTATCACACAAGTACAGAATCATAAAGGTAGACCAAGAGCCAAGCTTCTACCACTAGCAGATGTATCTAATTTCTCCTTATCACACAAGTACAGAGTCATAAAGGTAGACCAAGAGCCAAGCTTCTACCACTAGCAGATGTATCTAATTTCTCCTTATCTCACAAGTATAGAACCATAAGGTAGACCAGGAGCCAAGCTTCTACCACTAGCAGATGTATCTAATTTCTCCTTATTTCACAAGTACAGAACATAAGGTGGATCAAGAGCCAAGCTTCTACCACTAGCAGATGTATCTAATTTCTCCTTATCACACAAGTACAGAATCATAAAGGTAGACCAAGAGCCAAGCTTCTACCACTAGCAGATGTATCTAATTTCTCCTTATCACACCACTAGCAGATGTATCTAATTTCTCCTTATCACACAAGTACAGAATCATAAAGGTAGACCAAGGCCAAGCTTCTACCACTAGCAGATGTATCTAATTTCTCCTTATCACACAAGTACAGAATCATAAAGTTAGACCAGGGGCCTAACTTCTACCACTAGCAGATGTATCTAATTTCTCCTTATCTCACAAGTACAGAACCATAAGGTAGAGCAGGAGCCAAGCTTCTACCACTAGCAGATGTATCTAATTTCTCCTTATCACACAAGTACAGAATCATAAAGGTAGACCAAGAGCCAAGCTTCTACCACTAGCAGATGTATCTAATTTCTCCTTATCACACAAGTACAGAATCATAAAGGTAGACCAAGAGCCAAGCTTCTACCACTAGCAGATGTATCTAATTTCTCCTTATCACACAAGTACAGAATCATAAGGTGGATCAAGAGCCAAGCTTCTACCACTAGCAGATGTATCTAATTTCTCCTTATCACACAAGTACAGAATCATAAGGTGGATCAAGAGCCAAGCTTCTACCACTAGCAGATGTATCTAATTTCTCCTTATCACACAAGTACAGAATCATAAGGTGGATCAAGAGCCAAGCTTCTACCACTAGCAGATGTATCTAATTTCTCCTTATCTCACAAGTACAGAATCATAAGGTGGATCAAGAGCCAAGCTTCTACCACTTGCAGATGTATCTAATTTCTCCTTATCACACAAGTACAGAATCATAAAGGTAGACCAAGAGCCAAGCTTCTACCACTAGCAGATGTATCTAATTTCTCCTTATCACACAAGTACAGAACCATAAGGTGGATCAAGAGCCCAGCTTCTACCACTAGCAGATGTATCTAATTTCTCCTTATCACACAAGTACAGAATCATAAAGGTAGACCAAGAGCCAAGCTTCTACCACTAGCAGATGTATCTAATTTCTCCTTATCACACAAGTACAGAATCACAAAGGTAGACTAGGAGCCAAGCTTCTACCACTAGCAGATGTATCTAATTTCTCCTTATCTCACAAGTATAGAACCATAAGGTGGATCAAGAGCCAAGCTTCTACCACTAGCAGATGTATCTAATTTCTCCTTATCACACAAGTACAGAATCATAAAGGTAGACCAAGAGCCAAGCTTCTACCACTAGCAGATGTATCTAATTTCTCCTTATCACACAAGTACAGAATCATAAAGGTAGACCAAGAGCCAAGCTTCTACCACTAGCAGATGTATCTAATTTCTCCTTATCACACAAGTACAGAATCATAAGGTGGATCAAGAGCCAAGCTTCTACCACTAGCAGATGTATCTAATTTCTCCTTATCACACAAGTACAGAATCATAAGGTGGATCAAGAGCCAAGCTTCTACCACTAGCAGATGTATCTAATTTCTCCTTATCACACAAGTACAGAATCATAAGGTGGATCAAGAGCCAAGCTTCTACCACTAGCAGATGTATCTAATTTCTCCTTATCACACAAGTACAGAATCATAAGGTGGATCAAGAGCCAAGCTTCTACCACTAGCAGATGTATCTAATTTCTCCTTATCACACAAGTACAGAATCATAAGGTGGATCAAGAGCCAAGCTTCTACCACTAGCAGATGTATCTAATTTCTCCTTATCACACAAGTACAGAATCATAAGGTGGATCAGGGGCCAAGCTTCTACCACTAGCAGATGTATCTAATTTCTCCTTATCTGACAAGTACAGAATCATAAGGTGGATCAGGGGCCAAGCTTCTACCACTAGCAGATGTATCTAAATAATCATTATCACACAAGTACAGAATCATAAGGTGGATCAGGGGCCAAGCTTCTACCACTAGCAGATGTATCTAATTTCTCCTTATCTGACAAGTACAGAATCATAAGGTGGATCAGGGGCCAAGCTTCTACCACTAGCAGATGTATCTAATTTCTCCTTATCACACAAGTACAGAATCATAAGGTGGATCAGGGGCCAAGCTTCTACCACTAGCAGATGTATCTAATTTCTCCTTATCTGACAAGTACAGAATCATAAGGTGGATCAGGGGCCAAGCTTCTACCACTAGCAGATGTATCTAATTTCTCCTTACTGACAAGTACAGAATCATAAGGTGGATCAGGGGCCAAGCTTCTACCACTAGCAGATGTATCTAATTTCTCCTTATCACACAAGTACAGACCACTAGCATAAAGGTACAGAATCATAAGGTGGATCAGGGGCCAAGCTTCTACCACTAGCAGATGTATCTAATTTCTCCTTATCTGACAAGTACAGAATCATAAGGTGGATCAAGAGCCAAGCTTCTACCACTTGCAGATGTATCTAATTTCTCCTTATCACACAAGTACAGAATCATAAGGTGGATCAAGAGCCAAGCTTCTACTACTAGCAGATGTATCTAATTTCTCCTTATCACACAAGTACAGAATCATAAGGTGGATCAGGGGCCAAGCTTCTACCACTAGCAGATGTATCTAATTTCTCCTTATCTGACAAGTACAGAATCATAAGGTGGATCAGGGGCCAAGCTTCTACCACTAGCAGATGTATCTAATTTCTCCTTATCTGACAAGTACAGAATCATAAGGTGGATCAGGGGCCATGCTTCTATCAATAATAATATATTTTATTTAGTTTTTGGTTTTTGTGTTTGAAGATTATATAAACATTGATTTCTACATACGTTGGAATAAGTTGAATTGTGCTTTACACTGACAACAGAAGCAACTTTCCGTTTCTTCTTTTTGGCATATGTATTGAATTCCTCAGTTTGCCAAGGTTTCAAACGGAGTTTTCTATCCACAGGAAATAGGTGACCCTCTGTACTGAAGATATACCGTGACTGTTCCTTGTTTACGTGATTGTCTTCATCAAATAACTGTAGGAACAAAACAACATTACAGATAATCATTTTACATCCATGGATATAATTTCCTGACATGAATTTAATTTAAACTTTCACACACACACATATGTATTGGACACTGGTTCCTGGAGAATTGTTTTCTTCTGGATGTTTTCTGTTGATGGCTTTTACAAGGTTAGGCTATTACATCATAATATGATTCCATTTGAAGCAATACAACAGCTTCTTTAATCAAAAATAAATAAATACCTGTTCCACAACTTCTATCAACATAAACCACCACAAGTTGTAGACTTCAGGATTTCAAAGAATTTGCTAAATGTTACCGACTATTTTCAAGATTCACAGTAAGTCTTGTAAGTGATCAAATTCACGATGATTCAAAGAGGCCAGAAATTAACAACATCTTTGATCAAAGTAATGATGAAATAAAAACCTTGAAACAATACTTAATCCTGACATCTGAAATATACCTGACATCTGAAATCTGAATCTAACTTATGTATGTAGCGACACAGTTGAGTGAACTTACCAGATACAGATATTTACACGTCTCGCTGAGGAAGAAACTTTCCATACGATCCTCCAGGGATTTAGTATTGACATCGTGTACAGTACCATAGCCACACCTGTATATCATAATCAGTTTGAATTTACAACATCTCACACTTTTGTCATGAAATTAAAACAAAGCAGATTCTCACATTGATTTACTACCGGTACCCACCCTGAACCACTTATTTCAAAACTTGTTATTGCATTATAACTTTTGACACTTTAACCTTGACTAATGACCACAAAAATCTACTTGAGTGTAAAACAGGTGTAAATGTATTACTTTGATGTGTATTCATGTATAAACTGAATCTGTTGAGAGGTTCATGAGATGATTTTCACATAATTTATTTACTTGGCCTTGGCGTGCTCGTCTATACTGGTGAAGATGTCCCTGCCCACATGGAGATAGAAGGGGTTCTTGGTGGCCTGATATAATAAATAGGTAGATTCCACCAGTTCTGGTCGCAGGGGGTAAAACAAAACATCAGGAGCCTTCAAGTGCCAATTAAATCGTTCTGGTAAAAACCCATATTTTTGCCAAATGGAATAGAAAAGAGCATGAGAACAGATGGCCTCTTCTACATCTCCCTTCAGTACCTGTAACAGAAAGAAAACAATTTTCACATTACATTTATCAGGAGAAAGATGCACAAACAGACACACAGGACTGAACACATATATCAGGGGTATGATAAACAGACAGACAAACAGGATAGAACATAGATATCAGAGGTAGGATAAACAGACAGACACACAGAATAGAACATAGATATCAGAGGTAGGATAAACAGACAGACACACAGAATAGAACATAGATATCAGAGGCAGGATAAACAGACAAACAGGGTAAAACATAGATATTAGGGGTATGATAAACAGACAGACAGGATAGAACATAGATATTAGGGGTATGATAAACAGACAGACAAACAGGATAGAACATAGATATCAGGGGTATGATAAACAGACAGACAAACAGGATAGAACATAGATATCAGAGGAAGGATAAACAGACAGACACACAGGATAGAACATAGATATCAGAGGTAGGATAAACAGACAGACACACAGGATAGAACATAGATATCAGGGGTATGATAAACAGACAAACAGGATAGAACATAGATATCAGAGGTAGGATAAACAAACAGACACCTATGATAATCAGACAGAAGGACATATACACTATGGACCTACATACTATAGCCTACATGTACACCTTCAATGACCCATCTGTACAACTACTATGATCAAACTTTCCACATACCATGACCTACCTTTACACCTGATATGACCTAATAGTACACCAACCATAGCATACCTGTGCACCTATTATTTCCTATCTGTACACTTACTATGACCTACCTGTAAAGCTACTATGACACACCTTTACACCCTGTATGCCTATATGTACTTTTAACCTACCTACACACCTTATCTGACCTACCTGTACACCTACTACAGCCTTTCTGTACTCCTATAATGCCCTACCTGTACACCTACTACAGCCTTTCTGTACTCCTATAATGACCTACCTGTACACCTGCCCAGGCAGCCTGTAGCGAGTCTATCCAGTTGTTGGAGGTAATTCCTGTTTTCATATTAACATTGACATAGATAGGAGGATAACCGTTGCCAGTGTTACATCTCTGTCTCCTAGAGAAAAATATGATACACTCAGAATTACACTCATATGTATACAAAAGGCTAGTATTTAAATGGAAGACAGTATTAGTAACCAGAACAGAAAACTTCTATCAGTTCACATACATTTATTGTTAGTGGTCATTTCCCCCCCTGATTTTCAAAACGATTGCAGAAAAATAAATATGCTGGCCATTAAAAATGATTTATCATTTAAATTCAGTGAATCAGACCTGGTTCTACAACAAAAGTTTCTCTAACACAAGGCTAGGTGTTGGTTCTTTTCATTGTTACATAAAACTACAAAAAACTTGCAGTGTAAGGACACATCAGTTCCTTCAGCTTCATCAAATTTCATTTAGATCCCAGAGGGATCTTGGCACGCATAATATTGTTTGATTTTTATTTGTTCTTTGAATGTCCAATCTTTTCCCTTATTTTCTCTTCTCTGTTTTTGATCTTAATGATAAGACATTTGAACATTAATCCTTTGCTGAAATAGCAATGACTAAAACTGTCGCTAGGATAGCCGACTAATACCCCTCACTCCTCAATAGTTTGGAAGGGTTGTCCCAACAAGATTCCTCCAAATGGTCTTCATTTGGTCACCATGGCCACCAAATGGACACATGTTAAGTTGTAGCATGCTAAGTTTGAGAAATATTGCTTCAGTACTTTATTAGATACACTTGACACAATATTCCGAACAGACAGATGGTTGGATGGTAGGATGGTCAGACAGTCGGGCAGTTGGTCAGACAGGGTGATTCCAATATAAATTCCCCCATCCCTGCTCTGAACTTCGATAATCCTTTACTGCCAAATCCAAGATGGTCACCTGGAAGCCAATTTGCCTTTCTGATCAGTCCCAAAAGCGAACAAACACAAGGAGAGATCAAAGGGAACATACATATCAAATTTTAGAAAGATCTATTCAGTAGTTTTTCAAGAAATAGCATTAACAAACTTTCATATTCAAAATCCAAGATGGCCACCTGGAAGCCATTTTGTTTCTTCTGATCAGCCCCAAAAGCGAACAAACACAAGGAGAGATCAAAGGAAACATACATATGAAATTTGAGAAAGATCTATGCAGCAGTTTTTCAAGAAATAGCATTAACAAACTTTCAAATTCAAAATCCAAGATGGCCACCTGTCAGCCATTTTGTTTCTTCTGATCAGTCCCAAAAGCGAACAAACACAAGGAGAGATCAAAGGGAACACACATATGAAATTTGAGAAAGATCTATGCAGTAGGTTTTCAAGAAATAGCGTTAACAAACTTTCAAATTCAAAATCCAAGATGGCTACCAGTCAGCCATTTCGTTTTTCTGATCAGTCCCAAAATCAAAAGGCACAACTATAGATCAAGGGGAACTTACACATTAAATTTAGAGAAGATCCAAGAAATACTTCTCGAGAAATAGCGATAACAATTATTGTTTACAGATGGACAAACGGACCCAGACGTAGGGTGATTTGAACAGCCTACCATCTGATGAAACCTACCCTCTCCTCATGTGAAATTTTATAGTTTCGTAAGATTCATTGAACATTTTCAAGTCCTCGTCTTCACCAAACAATATAAACACCTGAAATATAACAATTAAAAACAAATAAGTATGACAAAGGATGGACACAAAATTCTTTCTATTTTAACATTTTATTTGTAGAAAACTATTTAAATTCTATGATTTCTCAATGACTTCTGATCGTACAGACATAAGATACAATCTGTCCAATAGATATCTAATATACTATATACAGTGAAATATTAAACATGATTGACATAAATCTTTTCAGAATGAGCATCAAGTTGATTCAAGTCTAATAACCTATTAAGTTAAATGGTATGTAATTAACTAGTACAGTCATTCTAATTAGGGGGAACCTGCCACGAAAAAGGAAATATAAATGGTAAGGAGCTTATACCTATATCTCTTGCTGAATGTTAAACCAGTAAAAGCTTTGAGCATTTTTTTTCTATCTATTTTACATCTTGTAAGTACATAAAATAATATGTTAATTCAACACTTGGTCTTATTCTCCTAATCTAGGAGTCTGTATTTATCTTTCATTAATATTTTGACTAGGTTTTATTGAATTTGAGTTTAATTGGGATTCTGTGGACATATGTATTCCTTCCACATGTCTTGTATATACGTTTATATAAAAGAAATTGTTCCACCTTTACTATTTATTTATTCTCTATAGTTCTCCCTTATTAATAAAGTCTGAAATTTCAGATGTTTGCCCCTCAACAATAGTTACCGATCAACATCTCTTACTCGACAATTTCAGCCATTAAGTAACTGTCACTTTCCTTCTACTCTAAGAAACACTACTCCACTCATTTAATTTGAAAAGATGTTGTCTTACCATTCATATTTATCGGTATCTATGATGACTTGTTTTCTCAGATATCAATGGTAGAAGGTACAGTACAAATACTACGGACCAAACTTGGCAACAGTTTAGTCAGCTGGTTTAACATGACACGTGTTAACCTCACACACAGTCTAATGTATAATGTTACCTCAGTCTAATGTATAATGTTACCTCACACACAGTCTAATGTATAATGTTACCTCACACACAGTCTAATGTATAATGTTACCTCACACACAGTCTAATGTATAATGTTACCTCACACACAGTCTAATGTATAATGTTACCTCACACACAGTCTAATGTATAATGTTACCTCACACACAGTCTAATGTATAATGTTACCTCACACACAGTCTAATGTATAATGTTACCTCACACACAGTCTAATGTATAATGTTACCTCACACACAGTCTAATGTATAATGTTACCTCACACACAGTCTAATGTATAATGTTACCTCACACACAGTCTAATGTATAATGTTACCTCACACACAGTCTAATGTATAATGTTACCTCACACACAGTCTAATGTATAATGTTACAGTCTAATGTATAATGTTACCTCACACACAGTCTAATGTATAATGTTACCTCACACACAGTCTAATGTATAATGTTACCTCACACACAGTCTAATGTATAATGTTACCTCAGTCTAATGTATAATGTTACCTCACACACAGTCTAATGTATAATGTTACCTCACACACAGTCTAATGTATAATGTTACCTCACACACAGTCTAATGTATAATGTTACCTCACACACAGTCTAATGTATAATGTTACCTCACACACAGTCTAATGTATAATGTTACCTCACACACAGTCTAATGTATAATGTTACCTCACACACAGTCTAATGTATAATGTTACCTCACACACAGTCTAATGTATAATGTTACCTCACACACAGTCTAATGTATAATGTTACCTCACACACAGTCTAATGTATAATGTTACCTCACACACAGTCTAATGTATAATGTTACCTCACACACAGTCTAATGTATAATGTTACCTCACACACAGTCTAATGTATAATGTTACCTCACACACAGTCTAATGTATAATGTTAACTCACACACAGTCTAATGTATAATGTTACCTCACACACAGTCTAATGTATAATGTTACCTCAGTCTAATGTATAATGTTACCTCACACACAGTCTAATGTATAATGTTACCTCACACACAGTCTAATGTATAATGTTACCTCACACACAGTCTAATGTATAATGTTACCTCACACACAGTCTAATGTATAATGTTACCTCACACACAGTCTAATGTATAATGTTACCTCACACACAGTCTAATGTATAATGTTACCTCACACACAGTCTAATGTATAATGTTACCTCACACACAGTCTAATGTATAATGTTACCTCACACACAGTCATGTTACCTCAGTCTAATGTATAATGTTACCTCACACACAGTATAATGTATAATGTTACCTCACACACAGTCTAATGTATAATGTTACCTCACACACAGTCTAATGTATAATGTTACCTCACACACAGTCTCACACACAGTCTAATGTATAATGTTACCTCACACACAGTCTAATGTATAATGTTACCTCACACACAGTCTAATGTATAATGTTACCTCACACACAGTCTAATGTATAATGTTACCTCACACACAGTCTAATGTATAATGTTACCTCACACACAGTCTAATGTATAATGTTACCTCACACACAGTCTAATGTATAATGTTACCTCACACACAGTCTAATGTATAATGTTACCTCACACACAGTCTAATGTATAATGTTACCTCACACACAGTCTAATGTATAATGTTACCACACACACAGTCTAATGTATTCTGTTACCTCACACACAGTCTAATGTATAATGTTACCTCACACACAGTCTAATGTATAATGTTACCTCACACACAGTCTAATGTATAATGTTACCTCACACACAGTCTAATGTATAATGTTACCTCAGTCTAATGTATAATGTTACCTCACACACAGTCTAATGTATAATGTTACCTCACACACAGTCTAATGTATAATGTTACCTCACACACAGTCTAATGTATAATGTTACCTCACACACAGTCTAATGTATAATGTTACCTCACACACAGTCTAATGTATAATGTTACCTCACACACAGTCTAATGTATAATGTTACCTCACACTCTGTCTAATGTATAATGTTACCTCACACACAGTCTAATGTATAATGTTACCTCACACACAGTCTAATGTATAATGTTACCTCACACACAGTCTAATGTATAATGTTACCTCAGTCTAATGTATAATGTTACCTCACACACAGTCTAATGTATAATGTTACCTCACACACAGTCTAATGTATAATGTTACCTCACACACAGTCTAATGTATAATGTTACCTCACACACAGTCTAATGTATAATGTTACCTCACACACAGTCTAATGTATAATGTTACCTCACACACAGTCTAATGTATAATGTTACCTCACACACAGTCTAATGTATAATGTTACCTCACACACAGTCTAATGTATAATGTTACCTCACACACAGTCTAATGTATAATGTTACCTCACACACAGTCTAATGTATAATGTTACCTCACACACAGTCTAATGTATAATGTTACCTCACACACAGTCTAATGTATAATGTTACCTCAGTCTAATGTATAATGTTACCTCACACACAGTCTAATGTATAATGTTACCTCACACACAGTCTAATGTATAATGTTACCTCACACACAGTCTAATGTATAATGTTACCTCACACACAGTCTAATGTATAATGTTACCTCACACACAGTCTAATGTATAATGTTACCTCACACACAGTCTAATGTATAATGTTACCTCACACACAGTCTAATGTATAATGTTACCTCAGTCTAATGTATAATGTTACCTCACACACAGTCTAATGTATAATGTTACCTCACACACAGTCTAATGTATAATGTTACCTCACACACAGTCTAATGTATAATGTTACCTCACACACAGTCTAATGTATAATGTTACCTCACACACAGTCTAATGTATAATGTTACCTCACACACAGTCTAATGTATAATGTTACCTCACACACAGTCTAATGTATAATGTTACCTCACACACAGTCTAATGTATAATGTTACCTCACACACAGTCTAATGTATAATGTTACCTCACACACAGTCTAATGTATAATGTTACCTCTCACACAGTCTAATGTATAATGTTACCTCACACACAGTCTAATGTATAATGTTACCTCACACACAGTCTAATGTATAATGTTACCTCACACACAGTCTAATGTATAATGTTACCTCAGTCTAATGTATAATGTTACCTCACACACAGTCTAATGTATAATGTTACCTCACACACAGTCTAATGTATAATGTTACCTCACACACAGTCTAATGTATAATGTTACCTCACACACAGTCTAATGTATAATGTTACCTCACACACAGTCTGATGTATAATGTTACCTCACACACAGTCTAATGTATAATGTTACCTCACACACAGTCTAATGTATAATGTTACCTCACACACAGTCTAATGTATAATGTTACCTCACACACAGTCTAATGTATAATGTTACCTCACACACAGTCTAATGTATAATGTTACCTCACACACACAGTCTAATGTATAATGTTACCTCACACACAGTCTAATGTATAATGTTACCTCACACACAGTCTAATGTATAATGTTACCTCACACACAGTCTAATGTATAATGTTACCTCACACAGTCTAATGTATAATGTTACCTCACACACAGTCTAATGTATAATGTTACCTCACACACAGTCTAATGTATAATGTTACCTCACACACAGTCTAATGTATAATGTTACCTCACACACAGTCTAATGTATAATGTTACCTCACACAGTCTAATGTATAATGTTACCTCACACAGTCTAATGTATAATGTTACCTCACACACAGTCTAATGTATAATGTTACCTCACACACAGTCTAATGTATAATGTTACCTCACACACAGTCTAATGTATAATGTTACCTCACACACAGTCTAATGTATAATGTTACCTCACACACAGTCTAATGTATAATGTTACCTCACACACAGTCTAATGTATAATGTTACCTCACACACAGTCTAATGTATAATGTGACCTCACACACAGTCTAATGTATAATGTTACCTCACACACAGTCTAATGTATAATGTTACCTCACACACAGTCTAATGTATAATGTTACCTCACACACAGTCTAATGTATACTGTTACCTCAGTCTAATGTATAATGTTACCTCACACACAGTCTAATGTATAATGTTACCTCACACACAGTCTAATGTATAATGTTACCTCACACACAGTCTAATGTATAATGTTACCTCACACACAGTCTAATGTATAATGTTACCTCACACACAGTCTAATGTATAATGTTACCTCACACACAGTCTAATGTATAATGTTACCTCACACACAGTCTAATGTATAATGTTACCTCACACACAGTCTAATGTATAATGTTACCTCACACACAGTCTAATGTATAATGTTACCTCACACACAGTCTAATGTATAATGTTACCTCACACACAGTCTACTTAACAGTCAAGAAGTCAAAGGAATAATGTATCCTTATGATATCTCTGAGGATTCAGGAAGATCCCTGAAGCAGTTCCTTGGAAATAGCAATTATAAGAATTGTACTGATAGACAAAATAACTGATGGGTGAACAGACCATAGACAGGGAATGATTTTAATTTACCACCTCCCCACCATCTGCTAATGGCAGACTAAAATCCATGATGAATACTGAACTCTTCTCCTTCTGTTTTTACCTTCAGCAAATATTCGAAGAAAGAATCCAGTCCTGCTCCCAGACCACTCATCTCACCAACCCACTCCCCAGTCTGTACATTGATGACATCACCTTCAAAGCAAAAATTACACATTTGAACTTCTTTTCAGTGCAACAATTATACATTTGAACGTATTTTCTGTGGTAATAGTTTTCCATCACTGTAAAATATTGTAACTTCAATACAATGTAGTATGTTTTGGGGTAACAAAATTGATCAATCAATACTTTGAATTCCACAATATCCACATACTCAGCCAGAAACCATGTCTTTAATTTCTGATTTAACTTTATTTTTTTTAAATTGATTTATAAAATACCCTACATGTACTAAAATTGCTTGAAGATTTTCATGAAATTATTAGAATTATTGCATCCTTATTTTAATTCTTAATTCAAGTTCATATATTATCAGCTATTACCTTATCCAACAATAAATTCTTACCCAGCATTCCTGTTATATTGGAACGAAATGACCAAAGTTTCTTAACCGCCCGACGAGCAAATGATTCGTATGTTGGATCTCCTAATAACCGTGACAACACACCAAATTCAAGGACCAGGGTACCAGCCCCTGCTGTACAAGTTGTATTTACACTATTTATTGGCACACCATGTTTCAAGTTAACCTGTAAAAGTCAGCACATTTTACATAAATTACTAGTCAAGAATTAACACAAAACAATATTTTATCATTAGTAAAATTACAAAAAAAAACTTTTAATCATTTTCCTCATTAACTGAACATTAGAGTCAAAACAATTGCGCTTATTCATTTGTAAGGTTTATCATCCTATGAACAGCAACAATTATTTTGAGAAGGGAAATCCTCATAAAAACGGTGGATAACTCAATGAATCTCATGAAGATGGCCCAACACATGCTGTACGAATCACATGATCTTTATCACAGCTTCAAGAAACTACCCTATGTAAGGGTTGAATCACAACAGAAACTGTCCTACACAGGGATTTAATCATAAATCATAAATCTTCACCTGAGAAACAGAAACTGTCTTATGTCGGGATTAAATCACATACCTCGAATCTTCACCTGACGAACTGAAAATGTACTATGTAGGGATGAAAATCATACACCTTAAATCTTCACCTGAGGAACTGAAATTGTCCTACATACAGATTTAATCACACACTTCAGATCTTCACCTGAGAAACTGAAACTGTCCTACGTACATATTTAATCACACACTTTGAATCTTCACCTGTTGAACAGAAACTGTCTTATGTACAGATTTAATCACACACCTCGAATCTTCACCTGAGGAACTGAAACTGTCCTACATACAGATTGAATTACACACCTCAGATCTCCATCTGAGAAACAGAAATTGTACTATGTAGGGACTGATTCACACACCTTGGATTTACACTCGACCATAAGAAACAGAAACTGTCCCATGTAGGGACCGATTCACACACCTCGGATTTACACTCGATCATAAGAAACTGAAACTGTCCTATACAGTGATTGATTGGTTCACACATCTCAGATCTTCACCTAAAGTTGCAAAGTTTGATGCTGGTATTGCAGTCCCTAAACATTGTATCAACAAAAATGTGAAAGTTAATTAACACTGACCCTTGGAAATGGAATTCCAGTAGCTGTATTCTCAAAAGCTGGAAGAAGTCTTGTGGCAAGGTCACTGGCCAATGAAAGAAGCTCATTGTCATAATGAGGAGGGACCATGTCGCCAAATGGTTGGTCAGGGTCTGTTATGATAAGGTGGGCAGACAACAGAGAACCAAGAACCCTGTACATCATAAAACAAAAACATTAAGTTAAAACTGGTACAAGGGTATCACTAAATAGTTAATGAAGATATGTGTAGTATGCAAGAGATTTACCAACTTAACTTATCATCATAACCAACTATGCTGGAACTGTATGTCCAAATGAGAGTTTTCATTTAAAAATAATAATAAAAAAACAACAACACGGTTATAGCCGTAAAACTTAATTATCATTAGTTGAGTAAACAGGTATTATGCAGCGTCCAATATTTCTAAATCAATATTGTTACTTTAGATATTTATTACATCAGATTTTGTAATAATTTACAGCCATTTTTTACATGAAACAAAATTCTGAACAAAGTACTATTTGTTGGCTTTTTATATTTTCTTTACTCAATGGTTTATTACATAGATCAAGGCTAGTAGCCTCAGGTATATCAACAAAACACCAACCTAATTGTTGCCTCGAAGACTTGGATTGTATTGGCTTTCTCAAATGATAGATTTTCCACAACCAAATTCACTGCACGCTTAAACTCTGAACTGTTACCCATTATCTGTTAAACAGAAACGACACGTCAAATATCAAAAACACACCAAAAGTTAAGTAGAGTATGCTTAATTAGTTAAATAGAGTCAGTGTTAAGATGTAGTTACAAACAGCTCTATCTAAATGTGTAAAGTTACAAACAGCTCTATCTAAATGTGTAAAGTTACATACAGCTATATCTAAATGTGTAAAGTTACATACAGCTATTATAAATGTGAAGAACTACATATATCTATATAATAGAGTTACATACAGCTACACCTAGACATGTAAAGTTACATACAGTCATATTAAATTGAAGAATTAAATACAGCTATGTAAAAACATGAAGAGTTACATACAGTTACAACTGAATATATAAACATGTAATTACATACAGCTATACACATGTAGTTACATACAACTATGTAAAAATGTGTATAGTTACATACACCTATATATAAAAGTGTAATCTTACAAATGGCTAAATATAAATGTGTGTGAGTAGTTACATATAGGATTCAAGTCTTTGGGTATTGACGAGTCATCTTAACACATTATACTGTCCCACAAGATGACCTTTTCACCTTTTATTAATTGATTACAGCTAAAAGATCATGAGTCAGCTTTCTTCAGGTTAGCACAGGTTAGATGTGAAATTGACATTCAGTTTGGACTTTGACTGTTACTTATTTCAACATTACTTGCAGGTGTAACACATAAGAGGTTGCTTCAACTAATTACATTGTAATCATTGAAGGTGAAGGTCAATGAAGTGAGTCAATCTGGTCTGATTTTACTGAGAGTTACGTTAACACATACAACCATAGGAAACTCAATGTTTATTCGTAGTTTTATTAGTACTGTACACAGCCAGATTAAAACTGTAGTCAAAATATATACTGCAGTTATATAAAGACTAAACATATCATACTAATACCCACTGCAAGAGTGTCCAGTGAGTCAACCAGTGTCAGGATATAGTCACCAAGAGCATCATTGATGTTGATATTAGACCTGCAAATTCAAAGAAGTGATTCAATTTCCGTTCCAACAATAAGGTGTTCTTGTAGCATGGATATAAATACAATTTTCACATATTTGATATCATAAGAGCTACAAAATGCATTATTTCAGCTAATCAGTTGGCAAAAAGGGACAAATGTATGTATATGAATTGATCTGTGCCTTGTGTTGAAAAATGTGTTAATTTCTTGTCTCCATGAAGAAATACATGTGAAGAAAGTTTTCAGCATATAAATTATCAATTCAATACTAATATCTGGAATTTCTGGAAATACAAAATTTTGTGTATTGTGGGACCCGTTATCTGTGAATGGCTACATGTAGATCCTGTATAATAAAAATACAGGTACTTACATTAAAAATCAGAAAGATCTTATTACTAGGTGGGGGTGAATTTCTGTATGCCGTTCGCATCCCTGGCCCCGATACCCATACCAGGAAGGTAAGAAATAATGAATATATTGAGATAAGAAAACCTAATAAATCTCAGTTTTTTTTACATAAATCTACTGAAATATTTCTAAAATTGAATGTAATAATATAAAGATTTTTTTAAACCGACGATTTATTTTTTTCAGAGGATGAATACTTGTATGCCACACTCCATTGTGAAATTTTTCACTTTTTTGCAAGTTACAGCTATTATACGGTTTGATTTCATATTTTTTGAAAATCCAAACAATATTCATACCTATCTGATTGTAAATATGTCAGTTTTACCAAAAAAAAAAGAGCATAATTCAAATCTAATCTTGCATTTATTACAATCATGGGGCATTTGTTTACAGACCCGGCCCCGTTCTACTGGAAGATCACTCCTTCAGTCTGATGCATGTTTGTTATAATGTGACAAATGTGTAGAACATTCAGCTATTCTTAGAGTAAGAAAGAAAAATGTTACCAGGCCTTGGGACAAGGATGCAGTTCGACATGAAAGCCTATTTTTTTTATTAATATTATGATTACTTATTACGTACGTTTGGTAATTATATTTAAAAACAATAATCATTTTAGATAATATATAAATATATAACAATAAATCATTTGTAAAAAATCAGAAATTGTCTCTGCTGAGTGCCGCATACAAGTTTTCACTCCCTGAAAAAAACAAATTGTCAATTTCAAAAATTCTCGTTATTGATATTATTTCATTTAACATGTTAGACTTTAAAAATCTATTTATGTAGATTTATATAGGAAATTTGAGTTTTATTAAATTTTTTCGTTCTCTTGGAATTAATTATTTCTTACTTTCTTGGTATGTGCATACATAAAATTCACCCCTACACTATTCCCATGGTTATGTGTCAAAACATGGACTTGTTTAATGAATCAAATACTTAGTGGCTATGATTTCGTCGTCATATTTATAAGTACTCTGACTCTATAAAGAAACTCGTATATGGTTAGTCAAGCCCATGCGGTAAGGTGGTGTAGGAAGTGATGTTGATAAATTGGTGATCAAATATCTGTACATACGGATCGGCATGGTCGTGTCCCCGTCCTCTGCAGTAGATTGGATTGAGTTCGTCGTCAGGGAATGCATATTTTATATAGTTGTCGTATCCAAACTGAAACATGCGTTTCGTTGCCTCCAGCATTTCCAGTCTCTCTTCGTCGGAAAATTCGCCATATTTCTTACCGTTAACAGTGTTATCGTTCCAAAATCCATCTAAACCGCGGGTTTTGTAAAAGAAAAGAAATATTACAGTTGGCAAAATTACCAAAATTTTCATAATAGCCCATTACTTTCTCCGGAGTTACAATGATCAGTTTCTTGACAACTCAGCTAAGTTCGACTTGTGTTTCCGGAAGTGCCCAGCAACGCCTTTTACTTATAACTGCGCAAATAAAAAGTAGTTCTTATTAGATACTTTTTTGAGTTACATAAGATAAAAAAATGATTAGAATCAAAGTAATCTGAAACAAGACATTAAACTCCAACATGGAATGTACAATTTCGCTTTTGGGGCTGACTAATAGAAAGGACTTTCAACGCGAACGAATATATTGTTCGTTTTAGAGGGATTCCCCCATTTCACCCAATCAAATCATATGACGTGGACTATTTCGCGTGTAAGGAATTTCTGTTTGAAGTGCTGTAGGCTGCTTTCGTTTTGACCAGTCTTATTATGTCTGGCGAGCTTTTGAAGATCTGAGGTTCCACATTATTGATGCCTGAAATATCGGTTTCCGCACGTATTTTCAGAAGTCACCAGTTGTCAGATGATTGGTGAACGGGTATCATTATAAGCTGGTGATTCTATACGACTTCTTAATTAATATGTAGGTTAGTTGTGTTTGAAAGCTTGATGTCCCGTACTTCTTATAATGATGTATCATTAATTTCCACGTCTGAAGAATATATAACTATCAATATTAAACAGGCGACATGTTTAGGATGAAATACCCCAAAAAACCCCACTAAAGTACTTAGGTAAAATAGCTTAAGTATAAATTTCGAATGATTTATAAATTAATGCATATTCATAGAATAATGTGTGGCATTTTCTTTTTGTATGATTCGGATTAAATAACTTTATTACTCACAAAGCGTTTTGTTAAAGGGACTAAATGGTTAGCTTTCGCTATTTTCCCCAATGTGTTTGATTTCGGGCAAGCATTGATATACTTAGAATTAGACTCTTCAAAAAAAAACACTCTCTGAGAGAAATTGATAAAGATTTTCAGCTTCGGATGAATTGCATGCACAAAGACTTTATTTACACTCTCTGAACGATAATGATATCAATTAGTGTTGGGTCACCCCTATTTTATTTCATTTTCTGACGTTTTTGATAAAACGGTCATACAAACTTAAAGTACACAATTTTTAACAGATATTTAAATGTTGTAATATTTGTTTTATCAGTTATGAAATGAATATCTAACAATTTAATCCCTTTATTGACAATCAAATTCTAATGGTTCATTTTTAACATCGGTTCTTGTTTTGATCTTTCTCCAATACTTTAAGTTAATCGATTTAATTCACGGTTGAATTACTTGTATAATCAATGGCTAACTCACTTACATTTACTATACTGGTGCAAGAATTTTCTTTTTATTAAATCTTATTCCGATATGATGTTCTTCAAAACGATACAAATTTACATGTTTGTGGTGCTGTTTTGGCAAACAAATTGAACAATGCTGTTCGGTCCTGTAAGTTTTAACAAAGGGTGTATTTACTACGGTCTAAAATATTTGGATACCCAATTTGTAAAGTTGGTAGAATGTTTTATAAAGATAGTGACAATTAAAGGACATAATAGTTATCATTAATGTTATCACCATTTTCAAATCTGATTACATGTATATTCGTTATGAAGTTATCGTTATATTATGTTAAACATATTATACAGTAGTGTAGTATGTTTCTCGCCAATGTGAACTTGTGTCGGACAGTCTTTAAACTGAAAACGCAGAAATCGCTCTCAACTCTATATCGTCTTTATCAAATACCTCTGTCGTCTTTGTCATAGACATATCGTCATTGTCGAAATCGTCTCTACTGTTTTTGTCAAATACATCTAGTCTTTGTCAAACATCTCTATATCGTCTTTGTCAAGTACCTTTATATCGTCTTTGTCAAATACCTCTGTACCTCGATATCGTCATTGTCAATGCCTCCACATCGCATTTATATCGTCTTTGTCAAATTCTCTTTGTCGTTATTGTTATAATACATTATGAAACTCTATATGGTCTTTTGCAAATGCTTCTATATCGGCTGCATTAGATATTTCTACATGTCTTTGTCAAATGCCTCTTCATGTTGCTTGTGCCGAATATTAAATAGTGTCGTTTTTGGTAAATGATGACTAAAAAAAGAAGAAATTACATTTCACAGATATTTCATACTACAAAGGCACTTGAATGTCTATTTACAAAATGAAATAGTACCATGTACAAAGAGACTGATTGCTTCGTTGCATTGAAAAGACGTTATCGAAATCAAACGGAAGACCCTTCCGTTCTCAACATAATACACGTGTTTCTATGACATCTGACAAAGAGGAACAGAATCTAGAACCGCACAATACTTTGTAATATTGACACGTTCTCTGTTTTTTCGTTTCTTTCTGTATAAACGAGCTGCTGTAACCGCGAAATAAGTTTCATTTAAAACAAATGAACTTGATATTTATTTTAATGTCATTCGACTTAATATTTAGATATTATTAAACCGCATTGTTGTAAAGTCAGTTTTAACAATAGAAAATGAAACCGCTGAAGTGGATTTTAATAATGTTATTTTATTAAACGACAAACAAAACGAAAGAACTTTTAAACAATCATTTAGTAATAAAAGTCAATATCAAACAATCAAAGCTGTAATGTCTATACCCTAAACAAACATGCACCATATTATTTCTAATTTCTATCTAACCCCCCTCCCCGCACCTTACAGAACATGTATAAACCTTTACTCATTAAATCACGAACTATGATATATTTACATCCAAGTCCCTGATTAAATGATCAAATGAGAAAAAACACAGTCTTTGGAATCACAAAAAGCAAATTAACAAAAGAGGTAAATTCTACATGCATTTCAAAGGCATTGCCATGTGTTTGTTGATTGAGACACCTATAACAGCAGTTCATTCAGTGGTTCTAGTAGCTGGTCAGGTTCTCAAGTGTTAGAACATGTGAAAGAGTTACAATATCATGGAGGATTCGTACTTTTATTTGAAAAAAAACCCCAAAAAAACAAAATAATAAAAATGATAAAAAAAATTTAAAAATAAATAAACTAGATAAAACGTTTTTTGTCCGAAGTTATAAAATGACAGTAGTGATATACAATAAATAATTATCCATTCATTGGGTCAAAATGGAGATTACTTATATTAGACCAAGAATGGAAAATACATGTAGCAAACTCTGTGACAATATTCATTATTGGGGTATGAAACATGAATCAGAAAATCAGCTTGAAGTCAAACAGCTTAGTCGACTATTTTGTATACATGAACTGTGACCGCATTTCACTTAAACTTTCTGCTCTATATGTAGACTATATCATGTCGACAGTGTTCACATTTGTTCCAACTTCAGTCTACTAAACCACAAGGTTTTATATTTGACCTTGATTCCAAAACAAGAATTACATACACATGAACAATTCGACATGCTTCTTTCATAATTCAAAGTAACACTATTTAAACTTAGTGACGTTTTCAACAGTGTTCCCATAATAAATGCGTGTAGTCTTAAATCTTTCGCGATCACAATATACTGGACAAGAAAATCTATTAATCATTTACTATTTTGTATTTCAAAGGCATGTGCTTTGATAACTGATCTATGTTCTAATTAAGGACAAAACATGTGACTTTGTTATTTTCTATAGAGAATAAACTATGAAATTCCAGATGTTTGCCCGAGAACAATGGTCACCGGTCAACAATTTCCGTCATTAGACAATAGTGCCCCTCCCTTCCAATTCGCTGCCGTTTTCTTTATTACCAACAGTAGAACGTATAACAAAACATTTGTAGACTGTTTCAGTCCTCTGGTACAACATAGCACATGTTGACCTCAAACCCAGTCAACAAATGTGTATGCTATCTATTTCTTAATTTGTATTAAAAACTTCTAGAGTCCCTCTAAATTGACATTCCTAACAGAGGTTTTTCCTATGTACCTGTATTCAATCATTTGTGTGTACATCTATACGCATTTTCTCCCCTGATAAACAGTATTGTTATCAATGCGTATCATCAAATTAGTATAAAAAGTATAAGGTAGTCTAGAACGAACCATGGAACAAACAAGACATGGAATTATTCATAATTCTATAATGGAAAACTAAGCACAAAAATGAAAACGGTGTTGGATTCAAGAGATGGACAAAATCCACAACGACACGTATAATATATATATTTAGTAAGTATGGTATTGGCAATAGAGGTATGTTAATACAATTTATAAAATAGTTAAAAAAAACATTTGTTTTGGTAATGGTTTATAGACAGCAAACGTCTTCCTATGTGTACATGTATAGTGTATAAGTAATGCAAACTTGAAGAGGATGTCATGTGGTATTGTTAAAACAGGTTTGATGAAATATCACAGATAATAACACATTGAGTACGTAATCAAAGTAATTACGCACGACTAGAGGTATTTTTAAACTTCATCGTCCTAAACACTAGTGCTGGATAGTAGTTTTGTTTCGCAAACACAAATTAATTAAATAATTTGCAATTTGGACGGAGGACCGTATAAGGAAATTGATTTTTAACCTTCTCTTTCTGTCTCCCTCCCTCTCCTTCCTCTCTCTCTCTCCCCCCTCCCTCCCCCTCACCTCTTCTCCATCTCGCTCCCCCTCCCCACTTGCTCTCTTTTTCTGGTGTATTCTTTCGAAAAAATAAAGTTATTTATTACTATGGAGTTTCCAAGTAAAACATCATTGTCGAATATCTTTAAATCTGTAAAAGTGAAACATGAGAGACATTTATCACAGAAATGCTGACGTCATTAAATATAGTGTATATCATTCATCACAGACAATATATAATAGAAAAAAAATAAAATATTATTGTTCTCATATAAAAATATGACAACTAGTAGAAACAGAAGACGAGTCCTATTCTACCAGCAAGTCTATTTAACGCCAAAGACAAGGTCAACAACAATTTATATACACAATTGAATAATATATAGTATAATATATATTGTTTTGGAACTTGACCAGAATGCAAACTGCCACACTGTACAATAATCGATTAACAGACTGCTCTATGTGTGTCAATGCACATACCTGTAACACGCATATTAATGAATTATGTATCTTAGTAACTTGAGCCACATAACAAGTTGTTATGACGTTACATGGAGAATAACAACTGCGTTTATATTCAATTGAGTAGTAACGATAGAAAAATGGCGCCTATACAACAACACACCAATGTATTACACATTAACATACACTGACGGTTCTTCGAACTTGACTTATGGTATCTCCATATTGCAACTCGTCAATTTCCGTTATGTCAGAAGTAGAGAAATCCAAATAAAACTGAAGTAATCTAAGCTTGAACGATTTTCAAAATGAAATCGTGTTAAAAATGACAACATAATTATCATATACTAAAGACCTTGCATCTATCACACAAACAAGTGTACCTTTGTAGTTGACATTTATAATTTTGTGATGCGTTTTTCTGTTATAATTCGTAAAGATGTGCATTCAATGCACCTCCTGTCCACATTTACAATTACAAAAATGCATTAGAGAATCTTAAGACTCCTAGCGACATGTTAAAGTTACCGTCCACAGCACCCGACGGATTTACCGGTGTCTGACGGTGCTGTCTGATTCCTAGTAAACCCGAGGAACACTTGCTCAAGTGTAGTCTGGTTCACGGAATAGTCTTCAATGTTGAACTGATCCTTCACCTTTTCCATAGCATCAAACACTCTAGCCAGTGGAATATTGGCATCTGGGATCTGAAAGTGTAAGTAGCCCTGATGGTCACCGTACACTTCTGCCATAGGAAAAGTTGTCATAACATAGTTTTTAATGGGGTCAGATGACAGGATTTCTCCGGCACTTCCGCTGACCCGTATTATCAACGTGTAACCCTGTCCAAACTTGTTCTTGAGGTGCTGTGGACTTCCCAAGCAGACAAACTTCCCATTGACCATGATGACAATCTTTGTACAAAGCGCATCACATTCTTCCATGCTGAAATAGAAATTACACGTTATTATATGCCAAGGGTGTCTCCACATCACCAGAATAAAAGTATGTACAATGTATGTAGATAGAAAGCAATCTCACCAAAGGGATAGACGGAAAACTTTAATACGGCACAATTAATCAACAATGTCCAATTATGGTAAATTGTAAGGAGATATTAAGAATGTTAAACTATGTGTATATAAGTATATTCCAGGTCTAGTAACGGTAGTATATGTACTTACTGATTAATCGCAACACAAAGAAAAACATGAAACTTCATCATGACACAATTAGATAAACAACTCTAAGTGACAGTAAATTGTAGGTGGAATTCAGAGTCTGAAATGTATGTCTGAATGGCAATACATATATATATATATAAGTATATGTCAGGTCTGGGTTTGACGTCTCAATTTCTTCGAAAGTTTTATTGGTATAGTCATTAAAGGAGCATCCCACAAACTACCCAAGCGTAAAGTTAAGACAATTTTGAAATTTTAATGTAAAGCAGTTTAAGGACGACCTGTCATCTGTGTCCTTTCATGCTACTTATGTTTATGAGCATATGAAAGTCTACTTAATGATGTTACTGAGGAACATCTTTTTCCTGAGGAAAAGAATCCTAAAACCAATAAACCACCATTTTTAATAGTAAACTGTGTAAGACAGGTTTTAAAAAGCATATGGCTTTTAACAGATACAAGAGATTTCAAACAGTTAAGTCTTCCTTTTCAAACAAAAGATTTTATTCGCACACTACAGTTTTACGTGACGATGGGAAAGTTGTCACGGATCAATTCCAAGTGTGTAAGATCTTTGATTCACACTCTGTAAATGTCGCCAGTGGTATCGGGTCTGATCTTTATGTTAGTGAAGATCCATCCAAGTGTCCTTAATATCAGTAATAATAAGTAATAATAAGGGAGTACCCCATGGCTCTATACTAGGCCCTTTGAGTTTAAAAAAAACATTTTCATAAATGACATCTTTTATCATATTGGCAATCGTATTTTATACACCTGTACTGACAACACCCTCTCTTTCTCTAGGGATAATTAAAAACATCTCTCTGATAAACAAGAAAAAGGAAGTCAAAATTTAACTCGTTTAGTAACAATGACATATAAGCCATATTTCAGGTCATCTGTTTGGGGGAAAAACGAAGGAAATTCAACTGAATGTGAAAGCTCTATTAACCTGTTGGGAGTTGACATCGACAGTGACTTGAATTTTTATCTACATATTTCAAACATTTGTATATCATCTATATATGCGGCATGAGTTTTTATGTTGCATGAATTTTATTAGCTAGCAATGTTTGAAAAGTTATCTGTGATACATGTTTTAATATCTTACTGTGATAATTTGTTTTGTGTAAGTATAATTGTTTTGTTATTAATAGTCGTAATAATAGCTCTACAGATCTATTGTTTTATTGTTAAAAAACGTCTCTGAACGAGAATTCTTGTATCTTGTTTACGTATACCACCGTATATATACAGCTACATTCACACACACATACCACCATATATATGACCAGTACATACGCACGCTTTCAGTCTTGATTGATCAGTGTAAAATTGTAACTGTCAACTCCCATTTCCATAATATCCAGAAGTAACAGTAAATACTTTTAGATATCATCTGACAGAAAGAGAGATTTGGGACAACTGTTGTGACTGATGAGGCTTACTCACCTAACTTGCGCCCCCACCCCCCAACATACATACATACAATTTATCCTTCTAAAAGAAAAAAAAAGAAAAATGAAAATTAAATAAAATATATTGCTCAATACAGCTTTATAATATGAAAGCAAATGCATGCAAGGACTGAATTTACCGGTAAGAAGTCAACAAGGAAGTGTCACACTCAATGCATTATGAAGAAAAGAGGAAGCAAAAAACGGGAAGAAACTTTGAGAATAGTATAATTAAAGGAATACAGAGACATACTAGGTGAGGTGACCAAGGAGACAGCTAATAAAAAGGCACATTACGAATTATCACTTCATATATATTGATAGTTTATGTCAAGGACTAAGACATATATCGTTATAAATTAACTAAATACATCTATATCAATTAACTTGAAGTAAGAACTAAATTTTGCATAAAAGAATTATAGAATATAACTTCAAAGTTCAAATTCGTTTTATCACCCTTGCCAAAAGCAATGCACTTTTTAACGGTGTAAGTGTCCTTAATGTTCATTAAAGATTTGACATTAAGGCAGCTATGCAGATATCTTGTTTATTACATATACTGCTTTATCAATAAAATAATTTCATTGTCAACTCGATTGCTTGGCAGGTAGTTTTAATGAGTAAGACCAAAAACAAAAGAGTTTTTGTTAAAAGAGAAAGGGAATCGTGAAACGTCTAATAATGGTTAAAAACTTTGTAGTAATTTTCATTCTTTTGGACATTCCGATAATAATATGAATGATTGTTTCTGGTGCAGAACTACATAATAGACAGAAAGGGGAGATAACTATTCAATTTTTAAACAAACAAGAGATAGTTGTCCATATATATAATGGACAAGTCTGAACTGGAACCACTGAAGTTTTCTGTTAGAAGTGACGAGAAATGGCGTTTTATAAAATTTGCCCCATGTTTGTTTGCCTATTTCCTCAAATGGTGTGTTCCATTTTTTGTGTCCTGATGAAATAAGGTCAGATTTAATCAGCATACCTAAAACATTTTTTTTGTCTCTACGAAAATTTTCCAAGTTGAATGATATATATGGTATGCTCCATCCAAGTCTGTGTAGATGTATGTTATGTAAAGAAAAGAAATCCCTCACTGCGGAGTATTTACATGATTGTTTTTCATAAATCCATGTAACGTGTAGAATGGCCAGTGTTGGTGTCTTTCATTAAATCATTTATTACAAAAATGTTTCTTTTTTGTATAATTCTTTATAAAACACTGCAAACCCTCCAAACTTTATATTCCTGTTATGCCAAAGTGGAACTTTCAGTACCTTCTCAAAACGTTTTATCATAATATTTAGTGTTAAAAAGACACCATGATAGCTTATGCATTTTGAGAGATATTAAGCCCAATATGGAGCTAAAGAAAAATTTTATCACGACACAATCAATAAAGAAGTCCAATTAATCGTCAACTATGCATTAAATCTAAAAAAAATAACCCCTTTATCTCGCTTCGAGACTGTCGCACGCACTGATACAAAAATGGCAATAATGACATTCAAGGTATTGCCTATAAAACACTACAGTTACATATAAAATATTACCATGGACAAATTGATCTGTACCAGCATGATATTGATTGATAATATACCTGTGTGAAGTCATCACTAACGTCCTCCCCTTTGTTCTGACGGCTGAAAGCACGTTCCAAAGCTTTCGTCTAGCACCGGGATCCATTCCTGTGGTCGGTTCGTCCAGAAATACGAATGGCGGATCGCCTATCAATGCGATGGCCGTGCTCAGCTTCCGTTTGTTTCCCCCACTGGAAGGAAAGCATAAGATACTCAACTATAATCACTTGATAATAGAATGGGCTTTATTTTCACAATGTTGTGATCTCGGGTAAAACGACAGTAATACAGTACATGAAAAAAGCGATTAGTAAAATCGAAGCATTTAGGTACATCTCATTGTTTCTTTAAACTTCACACTGTAAATATAAGGAAAGTCATTATGCTTAACGATCACCAAGATTACATTAATTTTGACAATAAATACATTTTTGTGTACCTGTAAACGTCACAGTTCTTATCAGCATGCTTCCTCAGCATCATGATGTCGATAAGGTCGTTTACGATCAATTTGATTTCCTTTTCAGGTACTCCGCGGAGTCTAGCATACATAGTCAAAGTTTCCCGACCAGTCATCTGGTCAATCAGGGCATCAAACTGGGGACAGTAACCGAGATTTTGCTGAACCTGTGAACATAATAGGTAGTGAGGATGAATCTTCTTCTTGTATATAGTGTGTTTACTAGTTCATACAGTATATTCTATATGTTACTATTTGATATATTACTTAGGTCTATAAATACCTGTATCAGATGTTGTTTGACATCGTACTTGTTGAGATAAGCATTCCCACTGCTAACAAACACATCACCAGTCATCATCTTAAAAGTGGTTGTCTTTCCTGCGCCATTCTGACCAAGCAAACCGAAGCACTCCTGACTTCCTACGCCAACACTGATTCCACGGACGGCTCGGAAACCGCCATAATTTTTAGTCATGTTGTTTATAATTAAGGCGTCATTTTCCATCAAAGTCTCCAAAGGTGTATCACGGATTCTCCTCCGTTCGTCCAGAACATCACTGTCCTCGTTACCTTCTATTAGTTCTTCTTCGTTTGGATTTATCGCATTCGACCGGTTAGTGACAAGGTAGGCCAGTCGGTTGATGACGCCATACTCAATCATGAGGACGACAGATATGAAGAGCACAGTCTGTAGTAACATGAAGATGATGTAGCGGAGAATACCTGGAGTCTTCCAAGCTAGGTAGTTAGTACTAAACTCGTAACAGTTGGATGTACATCCTGCAAAAGTAAGAACCATCTTAATTGAAAAAAAATGGTTTGTGTCGATCCTGGCTCAATGGAAGGACAGTAACATGCTAGCTGAAATTGGCAGTACACGTATATAATATTATGGGTGTTGTGGATAAAAGGGATGTTGTATTAGTAGTTAAGTCGTCGTAGGCGTGAGATACCACAGAAGGATAATAATTGTTAAAAGATGGGCATTAGAGATTCACACCCGTATCTTGTTTTGAATACATTATTTGTAGATAATGAAGTTTATGTGCAAAGGATTATAGGAATGACGTCATATACTAAACGTAAGAATGGGAAGGAGTGTTGTGGTTCTATTACTGAAGATTAATGTCCAGTAAGGTAAAAGAAACATGATGAACGCACCTGTACAACAACCCAGTGTATTATTTATTGTACACAACGTTTCGTAGTTGACGTCAAGACACGTCTTTAGATTAGCGTAATTGGTGTAGATGTTGTTGAGTCCCTGGCCTAGACAATAGTGCGGAAAGAAGATTGAAAAGAACCAGTCGAGACCGTCACCGACATTCTCTGCTCCCAATGCAGGTATTTGTAGTATAAATACTGCCAACAAAGTTGCTAAACCTGTAATGAAAGGGTAAATGAAACTGACAAGCTGTTAGCATGCTAATGTTACGTATTATAAAATATAGTAGGAGTATCTTGTATCTCAAGTCATTATGATGTATTTTATTCTTTCAACACCAACATGACATTGTTTTCTCGTAATGTGTAATATTACTTGAGTAATTCAAGCTGCTGTCTATTGCTTTATGTTGAATAAACTAACATCTACACTCTATATGTACCTGATAAGATGTTCAGGATGCTGATAGTTGCCATGCCGGTGGAGGGAACATTGAACGGAAAATGCAGCAGATACACAAATGGCAGACAGCACAGTCCGTATATAAAGAACAACAGGAAGACCAGGCCCAAACGATTGTCGTAGACGTAGGCTGGTGTCTGGAATGCTGCAAAGACCACCAGGATCAGCAGGACGGGAATCATATAATTAATTATATCCCAGCAGTAATTTGACAGCCAGTAGGTGAAAGACCCAACTCCACTCACCTTCTGTAAATGTTTCGCACCCGTGGAACGTTCCTTGATGAGGAAAAGTATGAAACTGGTGGATAAGAAGGCCATTCCAAAAAGGACGAGAAATGCTACTACGAAGCCTGTGGCAAGAGCAGTTACGACCACGGTTTCATTCTTCTCAGCTAGTGTCAGCGGTAAGGGATAATTAATAGTAGTTATAGCATCGCTAGTACTACCAAATTCGCGGAGCATTGTGTTAGTCATAAGGCTCAATGATATGGCGGGAGAATGATATGGATCACCATTAAAGTAGGCAGTGAATGTGTTGGACTGGTCAAAGTCACCGCCAACGATATACTTGTTACTGAACGTATCGATACCGATACTGGTTGCCTTGTCTACTGCGTACGTGTCAAACGATGTGGCACCAATATCCTCTCTTGGGTAGGCGGAAAGAAGGCTACTATAGTGACCGGCAATTCGGGTTGAGGCCGCGGTCGGCGATGTCCCATCTGTGTACATTACTGTGGCACTTGTTCCAAACTGGGACAATTTAAGGGTCAAAGCCGGCTCATCGTCATTTGTAGGCGCGGTCTGATCTACAACCAACGCCATGATGACGAATATGACAGGCAGAAATAACTGTACTATTGACACTATTCTGTTCCTCCAACTGTGGATTGCCTTCTTCAGAAACATACCATAAAACTGTTGTACTGCCCAGTTCATGCCCGAGTTTTTAACGGATACAGCAGAACCTAAAAATGAAGTATTATTATTTCATGAGTGTCCGAGAAGGTTACTGACGCGTGATTTTATGACTGGTCTATCATCACAACAAAAGTCTTCAAATTTTCTAAAACATTTCGTCCAAACCGTAAAATAACGACCATGATTACAAGGGAATTGATATTCCCTCTGTCTTACATGACACTGGAGGGAATGGATAAGGCACCAAAACAGGTAACAAAATGCATTTTCAGGATACCACTTGTTTGATTTAGACGTTGTCCTGCCGTCATTTTGTTGTATTTTGATATGCAGACAAGCTAAATCGGGCCATACTGACTTTAGGACATGTTTTCATTCGGCTAATCATATTAGGTAAGAAAACCCCATTAAATTCTTGAAGGTAAGAAACTGCGGCTCGTACCTGCTGAGGTCCCTGGCCCCATTTCCTGTCCGACAATTCCATTAGGGTTCCCATTGCTCTTTTCGTCAATCTGAAATGCGTCATTGATCACACCAGGTTTTACATCATTCTGTTTCTTTAAAAGGCCATCTTTATCTGTATAATCATCCCCTTCCTCGTCATCGTCTTCCTTGCTGGCCCCTTCGCCAACCCTAAATAATACACCATATTGAATTTATACATACCAAATACGTGTACTATGTTATCCTTGGTAGTAGTGTTAGTATTGTGTACTTAACTCCAAAAATACCAATTTTCATACAAAATTATCCGCACTTTTCTGAAATAGTATGATATTCACATCAAGAGAACTTGGCATTTGTTTTATTTATTTACATGTGTTAACTTCAATAATTAAATGTGTTACTTACTTAAGGAAAACCTCCTCCATCGTGGTAGCTGATATACCAAAACTGCTAAGCCCAAGAGATGAAAGTTTATTCTCCAAATCCTCAAAGAGTTTCACAAACTTGCCTGACTCGTCGAAAGGTAAGAGGTAGGATAATTCTGCACTGATTTCACTTTCGATGAAAGCTCGTGGGATGTGGCCCTGTATGAGGTTGGTCACCTTGGATACATCACAGTCTTTTGTCTTAACGGTGACCAAATGATAACCAGCCCCTGCAGAATATGTATGCACATGAACTCCTTTCACATATCATTACCTGAATCTACTGTTGCTATGTTTCACTGACGCACATTGAAACCTGTGTTTGAAACTGTCGTCATTACTGTTTAAAATGACAATTTTTTTTATTGAGACTGAATTACAGAAAACGTTGGAATTTATGACAGGCTCTTATTCTTACAATGATGTATGCACATAAACATGAATTCATACAATCAGGGTGTTGTCTTGTATCATCATGGAGATTGTATAAATGGCACACAGTTGACAAATTCAGAATTAGATAATGTAGAGCAAAATTAATGAAACTGTATCCTTATGGGACTCTTAAGCGATGATACGGGCCTAAATTGGGACAGAGGAAGATCTAAATTTATAAAAAATAAATCAAAATCCCAGAATTCGATCAATGTAATTTTCAATATTGAATAATTTCTAAGAACATCAACTATATTGTACAAAGCACATGAATATATTCCAGACCGTGCCACTAATCAATTGAATTGAATCTTCGCATGCACGTAACGGCAAACCTCGGGGACTAAACGTTCACCAGAAATGTTTATCATCTACAATATTTATCTCGAATATTGTGCTAGAATGGGGCTAAGTTAGTTTGTCTTTGACCTTGATACTTTAGTTTGATCTCATTGAGAAACATTCTATTACCTCATGCGATATAAAGCTGGACGTGTTTAATATTCGTTAGATTGGCTGTTGGTTCCATTGTTGTATACCTTGTACTCATTTTAGAACGTGACATTACTAACTTGACCAAGTTTTTGAATGGCTCTATGTCTGTGAAGCTATCTCCCCCCTCTGAGTTTCAATTAATGGATCCTTGTGTGTAAAGTGACTGGTAACCGGACATCAAACAGACTTAAGTCAGAAAAAAAAACTTATCAATTTGATCCATGCTTTTTATCACTTAGTTTCATATCATTCCAATCAAATTTGTGAGAAGCTTATATAAATCTGGTATGTATGTATGTATGTATGTGCAAACATGTACATGTATACGTTTACATGTATGTGTGTGAAAAGGTATTTATATAAGGGTGTGTACATTTGCACTTGTTTATGCATGTTGATGTATGTTTGTAATATTATGTTAAATGTATATATATATTATTGTTATTGTCTGTGAAACTAAAAAAAAAAAGGTCATGAGTAATTAAAAAGGTTGCAAAGAAAACTCACCGTATGCCTTCTTAAGGAACAAAGACGTCCCACAGCACTTGATGACTCCCTCCGACATGATAGCGATCCGGTCGCCCAAAAGATCTGCTTCGTCCATAAAATGAGTTGACAGCAGGATAGTGCGATCGTCTTTGTACTTACGGAGAATTTCCCACGTCTCCCTTCGTGCGGCTGGATCCATACCCGAGGTTGGTTCATCCAGTATAATTACCTGTAGTTTCCGTGAATTAAAATTATTTCATCTGTCATACAGCTTCAAATGCCATTCTTATCATCATCAATCACCAATCCGTATCTCATAAGTGTAGAGATAAATACAATTTTAGTTCTTCCCTATTACACAGTCAAGTTTAAATACACTCAATACAATATACCGTATCTCAACAGTTCTGGTTGATGTGCGACGGGCCTCTCGTATGTTATTCAGTGAGGTACATATAATCTACTACATAAAGACCCTATCTCTGATGACACTGCCTGATGACGGGGCGTTAAAGCCATCAAACCGACCAACAAAGTGCGTGTAGCTATTTTGACTTCACTGATCAATGTTATTCTTTCACGAATTGCAACAAAAGTGAACTCTGAAAATTCTAATTCCCTTATAAGTGTGTTTAACCGATAGTCCAAGTAGCTATTTAACTTCAATTCTGCTATACATTTTACTGAAATTTTAGACAAAATTCATTGACAGAGGTAACTTTGTATACTGATTGTGATTTGCAGCGACATTCACATAATGATGCTGAATTAGTTATTACATCGATCGGATAACATTTTAACTATTCATAAAGCTGTAAATACTGTCATGTCGACAGTTCTGCCAGTTTTCACAATCATGTTGGAGTGTCAATAGGTCTATGTTATCAGTACCTTAGAGTTTCCAATCAGTGCTATGCCAACAGAAAGTTTCCTCTTTTGTCCCCCGGAGAGTGTTGACGAAAGTCGGCGTCTTTTTGCTTCTATTCCCATCACCTGAATGATGTCATCGATCTCCTTTTTAACTTGATCCGATGGACATCCTTTTAACTGAAATGAAATATTGATTTATCATGTTAGATCACATTAACAGTTCGTCCAATGAGTCCATAAAAAGAACTTGTTGGTATATTGTTATTCAACATTGAGAGCCGGTATTAACAGAACACCTGTTACTCACCTTGGCAAAGAACCACAGATGTTCCTCAACAGTCAAGTTATCATACAGAATATTGTGTTGTGGACAAAGTCCAAGACTTTTTCGGACACCTTCTATATCCTTCCGGATGTCACTGCCGTTAATGATGGCCGTTCCGCTAGTAGGTGGTATGAAACCTAGAATGGTTACCACGAGTTGTTTGTAACGCCAAAAAATGTTTTAAAGTTTATTAGAATCTCCTCAACTAATAGTAAATCATTACAAATCACTACTGATATGTCATGTTCTAGTTTTCTCGAAGCACAAATTTAAGTGACAATGCAATGTAACAGGCGCGCATGATTTATGCATGCCTCTGGCTTTAAGGATTTAAAAAAGGGTTTATCTAAACACGTGACGGTTTTTGATGTAGTGATGGGGGTAGTAAGGATGTGAGTTACACATACCTACAATTTACCATAACTGATACATGTGTGTACAAGTGCGTCATAAGATTGCCTCTTTATAATGGTCAGAGGATATGATATAGTTGCGTGTGTGCTTCACGTACCTGTTATCATAGACATGGTGGTAGTCTTGCCAGCTCCGTTATGGCCAAGCAACACTGTAATTTGGTTCTCATACATGTTTAGTGAGGTATCAGCAACTGCTACCTTCCCATTCTTACTGCTGCCAAATACCTAAACATATCAATTTAGACAGGCGATTCAAATGACATGAGGTCTTTCCTGAACTTTCATGTTGTGGAATTTAAATGGACTTAATATATGACATAGCCTACCTTCCGTAGATGGCTGATGTTTATTCCGGCTTTCAGATCAGTTGGGTCCGGCTCAAACTTGTCTTTATCTTTATGGTCAACACTGATTTCAAGCAGATCCGCCTCTACCTTGGTTCCACACCAGTAGGATTTCTGTGTGTGGCAAATCAAATTGAAACTAATTAGAATAATTAATTGCAATTAAGAAATATAGACGTTTCGGAAACATTATTTCAATTTCAGATACATTATATAAGTATCACAAAAATAATAGATACGCGGAAAAAAGATATCATTACATTCCTGGATGGGAAGAGAATGATGTCTAAATAGCATGTGTATTACTCTTGATTCCTCAATGATGTCGTAATTCAGTGCCTTACCGTGAACGGAAAGTAAAGCGGTTTTGGAATTCCGAATTCACCGGGACGGATATTTTCCATGTACCAGGCCACCAGGAAGTAGATGATACTATCCAACAGAAGCATACCCATAGCGTCCCCTAGTGAGTAGTTGTCATCCACAGTCGCGGGCTCGTTGAAGTTCGACCATTTTGCGCCAGCTCCTTTAGAAGAGAATATACAAAAGAACATTAATATGGCGTCAACACAACAGAATACAACCTGAATATAATGTCTATACAAAAACGATTTTGACTTCAAACAGGAGTATTTACTAAGTTTATGAAATATTTTATAAACCGGAAAGTGGCATGTGTAGTGAAAGAAATGTAAAAATAATACACAAATGAATATCATTTTTCAATACAAATTTAGAATTAGGTACAGTAAAGTCAAGTAATTAAGTAAACTACATCATACAGCTGTTTCGTCATCTTTCAAGGATTTGTAACATTACATAGACATAATGAACGACTTGCTATATTGCCGTGGTCGTTTCAGTACAGTAAATGTCTATTCAACTCTAAAACCGTATGAGTAAGATATTAAAAGTTACCTGTGCCTTCGTATAGACTTATGGTAGTGACCCCGAATGCCATAGCCATAAGGTTGAGCAGGGAGATGCCAACCTTCTCTCCTTTGCCCAACGTATCATAAGATCGACTCAAAAAGAACTGGGGCATGTAGAACAGGAAATATATGATCCCTGCTGCAAAGGCCGCGGAGGTAGCTAGAACATACAAATTATTTCACACCTCAACATAGCTTTATTTTTCCTTTATTTTTCACGAAACGTTATAGTGCTATAGTGACTTAACCATTTGTCTACCTGTTTATTTGGCTAGCTGCATCATGGAAAGCATTTCAATGTACATAAGGTATGCTTCGTTACTGAATTATAATGTATGATCGATAATTTAGATGTGAATGACTTGGTTCAGTTGATTATAGCATCTTCTATGGCTCTCTTTTCAAATAAAAAACCTGATAAATTATGAATCAAACATTACTGAACTACTTTTCAGCGTAGAAACTTTATTGAAAATTATTGTTACATATTCAGAGTGCAGACTACTTTATATAATTCAAATTGATATTTTGATAACCTGCGTCTGGATCCTTATTTCGAATATA
This sequence comes from Ylistrum balloti, assembly GCF_031769215.1. Lineage (NCBI taxonomy): Eukaryota > Metazoa > Mollusca > Bivalvia > Pectinida > Pectinidae > Ylistrum > Ylistrum balloti. Next base: position 1,237,844 of record NW_026782025.1, read on the forward strand.
ATAGGAATCTGTAGCTCATGAAAACTGACGGATGTGTCTCTCTACAACACCCAAGATAATATCCGGCTAATGTTATTACTTCTTACGTGAAGGTGATACTAATCTTGTTTCTTTCTCTTCTCATTATGGATTTATGTATTAGCGAGTTTGTATAAAAACGGGCTTTCATATATTCTTCACCTCAAATTGATATTATTTACAATCAATTTTCATTTACCTTTCTTGAAAATTGTTGACATCATGAAACAAAAGGCGATGATTGATATGCCGAAAAGAAGAAGGAAGATGAATATGAGAGACGGCTGTGAAGCTTGAAAGACACTGCCATTTTTGCCAGCTTTGATTCCGAACAGCAGAGCGAAGAGGAAGCAGATGACGAAGAGGTAGATGAACAATCTGACGAACCAGGACATCCAGTACATAGTGGGACTCATCCCCATTAGTTTCATTGACTCCTAGAAACAAAGAAAGATAAGTTGTACGGCAGTAAATGTGTTATACTAATTTAGAATGAAGGCCATTACATGATTGTCTCTTTCAAACAATCACACTTCATGGGTTACCATTTATCATGGTTGGGCTCATATAGAACCCCAAACATAGTATTCATTATGTGAACTGCATTAATGCTGGTGGTTTGCTACACTCATTCAGGGGCATTGGGAACACTATTAACTTCAGTTTACTACCGTTAAAATTACACCAGTTTTCCTCAAGCTTCTGCTTAAAACCGCAAAAAATTTAATCATACCGTTACAATAAATGAATACCATCTCCTTAATGCTTATTTCTCTGCTATTGTTAATTCGATAAATGAAGCACTTGAAACATTGTCTCCACTGAACTTGTCGTTTTTTAATTACCAAAGTTGTTCATACGACGTTGAACGATACAAAACTTAACCACTTACCTTAATTTTCGTCTCTTTCTCGAGGACGATGTTTTTAGTCGACGTAAACACGGTTACGATGAAGGAAAGCATTAGAAAGAGCGGCATAATGGTAGGCAAAGTGGCTGTCAGATCGTCCTCGACGAATGAAGGATACGCCATTTTCTTCAGTTGTATGTTGTAGGTAGTTCCTAAGGTATTGCTCGGATATTTATTGTCTATGATGGCTTTGTCTATAGCGTATTGTAGTGCCAGAAACCCTGTCTCGTAGTAGTCTGAAACAGTGTTATTTTACGTTGCTCTATATTAGGATATAGTAGTCTAATGACTATCTCATAAAAGATTTAAACAACATCAAAAGGTTTTAAAAATAAAAAATAGCCAAATAATGTTTCAATTTACAATAGACAATGAGGTGTTATGTGCGTTGTACAATGCAGTCCTGAACTGTGGCAATTAATTAAACGATGGTCATTATTCTAAAAAAAAAACCGATGATAATTGCTCTTTATTTTTTTTATCTACATCAGTATTTCTTGTTAATCTTTAGAGCAGGGAAGACAACATCGTGTTTAGTACTTTGTGGTATCAGTTATATCGGGAAAATAACCCCCATTTTATTTTGTTGATTGTTGATGCATTGTGGTTACACGATAAATACATCATACAGCTGTTTCGTCCTACTAGGACTCGTCCGTGATGCAACACCATACAGCTGTTTCGTCCTACTAGGACTCGTCCGTGATGCAACACCATACAGCTGTTTCGTCCTACTAGGACTCGTCCGTAATGCAACACCATACAGCTGTTTCGTCCTACTAGGACTCGTCCGTGATGCAACATCATACAGCTGTTTCGTCCTACTAGGACTCGTCCGTGATGCAACATCATACAGCTGTTTCGTCCTACTAGGACTCGTCCGTGATGCAACATCATACAGCTGTTTCGTACTTATATGACTCGTCAATGGTGCTACATCATACAGCTGTTTCGTCCTTATATGACTCGTCAATGGTGCTACATCATACAGCTGTTTCGTCCTTATATGACTCGTCAATGGTGCTACATCATACAGCTGTTTCGTCCTTATATGACTCGTCAATGGTGCTACATCATACAGCTGTTTCGTACTTTTATGACTCGTCAATGGTGCTACATCATACAGCTGTTTCGTCCTTATATGACTCGTCAATGACGAAAAGGGACTAAAATGTTGAAATCTAAGACGCAAGTCGGGAAATAAAACGATTCATTCTATAAGTGAAATATTTAATCTTCAAACATTATATGCAGTACGCAATGATCTGTCAATCATTTTACAAGGTTGTATCAGATGTTAATCCAGAACAGACAGTCTCTACGATATGATTCCATGGGTATCTTTTTCTCCCATCATTCACAGGCTTGTCACCCGTTTTACTTGTTCAAGATTTCTCGGTCAACCCCTAGGGTATGATAGCGCTTGCACCGGAAGTGAACCGGAACTACTTCTACACACGTCGTCTGCTACATGTATGTAAACAAATACACATGTCCGAATTTACCAATAGCTCAAAACCATGTTTGAAATAGGAGACACTGTCAGCATAGGATCTGAAGGTAGGAAGCGCAAGATTATTGACACTTTCGCCCTATAGAAACGTATATGATGCATAAAGTCCACATGACATGTCTATGCGAAATAGTTTTTACCTGTTTGTTTATAAGCTGATTATCACCGAAGCTAAGGCTCTCTGAGAAAAAGTATGATGGGAGAAAAATAATCATCCCCTACCTTGAGGGTGTAACAGAGAAATCTCCAACCCTCGGGGTGACATTCTTGGTTGAGGCTATGCCCTGGAGATTTCTCTGTCACACCCTCAAGGTAGGGGAATATTGTATTAATCATGTATCAATAATAACCGCAGTAAAATATCGAAACTTGGAAAATGACAATAGATACTCATTTTATAGCTGAAGGTTATGATGTTTTACTTCACGCTGCCACCCACGTAATTACCAGTAACAGAAATCCAAACTCACTGTAACCACAACATAACACCACCACAAGGATACAAAAGGATGCCTTGTCACCAAGGATACACCAAGACTGACAACAAACAGGGTCATTTTATCATGACAACGAAAACAGGAGTACCGATTCTAGTGTGAGATCTATCCATGTCGTGTCATCAATCATAAAGGCAGACATGAGAGACCTCATCAACAGAACTATTAACTTTGTGCGTCATTTTCTGAAGTATAATTACAACACTCTAATCTTCTCAACCATTCTGATGACTGTGACGCACATCATAATCACTGGTTCGATCAACCTTATTTAGACGACGTAAACAAAAAGAAAATCGAACCTACATCATTATTCAAGGATAGTGTGTTTGTTGTTGGTCTTGTGCTTTTTTCGGAAGTCTCCACGTAAATCTTTCTTTTGTTCATATTTTGCCCAAGTTCCGTCATGGATATTGAGTTTGTGCTAGGATTATGTTAATATTACGTAATATTCTATAGCATTTGTTGTGCTCCATATCAATCGTGTGTTCTACATTAATTGTTGTGGTCTATGTAATTTTTTTGTATTCTATATCATTCATTGTGTTTTAAGAGCTGTAACATATACATAAAAAACAAGAACAAAAAAATAAAAGTTAAATTAAATGTGCGTCCGTGACAGAAGGTCAGATGCTAGATACGGATATGTTGATATGTATTCGTAGTTTCAGATTGGTCTGGGTAGAGGTTTTGAAATGCCACAAAATGTGGAACCATCAGGAGGTCCCATTAAATAATAATGTTCAACACAGAGAACGATTAAAGCCGTCGATTCAGACAAGTAAATTACACTTACCGACACCATATGTAAATATTAACCTTAAATATTGACATTAGATTTTATATATCGACCCTAATGTTGGCACAGTTCGTATGATGAAAATATGGATTCTGTCTGCTCATCTGTAATATCTAGAACATGTCTGACAGCACTTGAATCATATATTTTCATCAGACAAAGATAGAGTCGATCAATCATCTCGCGATGATGAATTGTTCATCTCATCAGCAAATAAAAGCTTTTCGTTTTGTTTTTCCAAACGAAATTACTCGGGTCGTGCTGTACTAAATCTAAATTAAATAATCATTTACAGCATTTAGCTCTAATTTAAATACTTGTAGGATCTAGTAGAACCAAGAAAACCAACTAAGAAACTGCATCGTCCTTCTAGGACTCGTCAATCATGCTAAGAGACTAAATTTTAGACCTAGAAGGTGCCTGAAAACTTCTTCCTCTAGAATATTCATTCAAATGTCAATATTCACATTTATTACGCTAATACCGATATTACTAAAATGAGCAAAAAAAGTGAAAATAAAACATCAATAACAGCTTAATCAATGTGATACTGACATTAAGTTATCATTTTATCCCGATCTGTGATGCTTTCAATTTCCCATTGTACATTTACCATTTCTGGATAGCATTCTCCCTGCAGCCCCAACCTACGGTGTTTAAATGATGCAATTAATCCGATATTCTGGGGCCTGATCACGAGTTTCTGTGCAAGATGTCGGAGACTGACAGACAAATAATTGGGATCTGATTCCCAGTTCTTTTTAAGATTAAACGAACCGGAGTTTGAATGTGAGTTTCGTCTCGGATCAATTTCTATGGTAATTATTTCTCTCTGAATTTCTTGATTTTTTTACCGAATTATAATTATATTATGTGTTTTGGACTTTTTGTTTTGCCAACATACACTTTTTGTTCCTTAAACGGAGCTGGAATCTAGTTCCCCGTTCCGTTTAAGGTTTAATGGAACTGGAAAATGAATGTAAATTCTGTATTAGACTTATTCCTTTTAAAAAGCTATGGTAGTCTTAACTTCTATCTGAAAGGTTGTGGGTTCGATTTCTGTACCGAATTAAAATCAAACGGAACTAGGATCTGATTTCAGTCTCGTTTTTCTTGATTTTTTCCTGTAAAACAAACATTCTCCCCTATCGTTTTTTTGGACTATCATTTTTCAATAATTTCCCGCTTTCATGAAAATTTAAGAGAATGGTACTTGGATAAAGAAAACTATAACGTAAAATTGCTCTCAGTTTGATCAAGCAATGAAAACTTTGAAAAACGACTTAAATCCTTTATTTGACAGTGGTCTAAAAGATAACATTTTTAAAAGACTTTGAAAGAGAAATATAAGGAATATTTTTCATAAAAATATTTAATATTTTGCAGAATTTAATATTTTTTTCCAAGATCAAGCACAAGCAAAAATATTTATTTTCGGGTCCTAAAAATTAAGAAAGGAACCCTACTAGTCAAAATGTAGGTATTTGAAATCTATGATTGGTGGTAATGATTCAAATTAATCGAAAATCTTATCAACATTTTTAGAGTTTTATTCTAAAGAATTATCTTAGCAATGGAAAAAAATCTGTCTGAATTGTTGACACTGTTCAGCGAATCATACCGTCAACCACCATGTATCCACTACACTTATAAAAACAACTATAGATAACAAAGATATATATACAAGAAGTCTCATCTATCAAGTTGGATTTTTATATTCACACTGAGTTACCTGCTGATTTTTGTTAAACATGACTTTCACAGCCCTTTCTTATCACCGTTTTCATTTTAGCTGCAAAAATAGTGTCTAGAAGACAAATGCAAGGTAAAAACAGAAGAAAATACTTACAAGGCTCCCCAGCAGTGGAAAAATTGTTTCTGTAACCAGGCGCCTGGAAAAACTGATAAGAACGATCTGTATACCATTTCTTATCTTCAGCTTTGTCATAAAGCGCCACTCTAAGGGAGTAAGTCACGTGGCTGGGAAGGCTGGACGAATAGTCGGCCGACTCGTCAAACTCAACCGCTGCCCACACCGACGCAGAATTCAGATCGTATGCATTTCGTAATAGAGTAGACGATGCGTAGCCGGTTACTGTGGAAGACATCCGTGAACATGTATATGCAATAGGTCGCAACCATTTCTCGTAGACGACCAGTTATATATAGTGAATATGTGTAATCCCATTATGTTATAGAAGCACTTGAGCTTGTTAATATATTTTTCCAATAAATAAAGGATCTTATACGAGTGTCGATGAAAAATTGAATTGGATAAACATGTTCAAAAATTTGATATGTTACAAGCAATTAGGCGCAATTTATTAAATTCCATATCACATCGGTACCAATGTAAGATTCTATTTATCATATTTCCGTAAAATTAACCACAAACTCTCAAGTGATTTCCCTATAAATCATACGCGGGCGGTACGTTTTTCACTACTGGGACAATCATGTGACGTCATTAAGACATGACTTATTAATTTTGATTTAGGCCTTTAGTTATGTGGTAAATGAATTTTCATGTGACTGTGTCAAATCATACTTGATTCAAACTGCATATTAATGTGTTCAGGTGTGATACACGTTTCAGGAATTAAATATTAAGTCAATATTGATTATTTCCGTATTTTCGTGAAATTCTTTTTTACAAAGGCCAATAAACAATTTAAACATACCTTAATGCCTTAAATAAAAACGGATTGTGTAAGTTTCTCAGAACTTACCGAGGTCCTCCCAATGAACACCAATGAGATGAATGTCTGTTCATTATTCAAATATGTTTAATGATTTTTATAATGCTTCAAAGACGAGGTGAACTAGAGAGGAAGGATTAAGGACAGCAGGCTGTAAATGGAAGGGTTTTCAACATCGACTGTTCATAGAAAGGGGAAGGATGTGCACGTACTGTTTGGTGTACTATTGGCATTGACACATTCATGTTTATTTTCTTTCATATACCACCTTGTTGACAAGAGTTTGCCAGCGTTAGATGGCTATGTAAGAAAATTCTATCTTACTTAGGGTTTTACGTGCGCATCGTCTGCATGTTTACATTGTCATGTCAACAAAGTCACAATTTTCTGTCAAGATTAAAAGTTAGGTAAGTAAAAAAATGTACATATCAATAACAGCATGATAAATGGGAATATTGACATTAAATTATCATTTTAGAGACAGAAATTATCCAATAAATTGTTATTAGTTTTGGGAGTTGAGTTACCTGACAGAAATCCTGAGAGGATTTTGATGTAGTTATTGAGCAAATAATACGTTTTTGTGATTGTTCTTCGACCTTCGTTAAATATTCAGGAGGAATCATGTTGAAATGTAAGTATTTTATCTGTACCTGTAGCATTTCCACCTAATGCCGTATTCACTTTGGTCGACATGACGTCGTTGATAGCTGTGGAAGTCGGAGAGTAGTAGATATTTTTCCTCGTCGTGGACGGTACCGCCAGACCCACACTGCTCACCGAAAATGCATCCCACGTGGACGCCGTGCTGTTGTCCGTGGTACTAGTAAGGAATCGGATGATAAGCATAAGAAACGCGAACGCCAACGGCAAGACAATCTCGAACACTGTGGCACATGTCCTCCTCCTCGAGACTGTGAAATTCTTCCATAATAGCAATCCAAACTGCATTAAAAGCCCCATGTCTTATTTTACCGGAAGTAGTACACCACTTTTATATAGCGTCCATGGTAACAGAATATCTAGTCAGAAGTTACGGTGTATTCCCGACACAAACGAATCTTCCAATGGTGGTGGTGCTAAGACAAGCTGGTACCTGTGTACCGTTTGTAAGAAGTAGGTAACCAGCTGACACTGACTGGCTGTTATGTGCCAGTAATATATTGATCCTGTGGCTGGTCTAGTGTAGGACTGCGTATCCCTGTGGACTACCGACTGTATATATGAACAGTGCTTGAGGTTACAATCTAGCACGCAGAACGTGTACCCGAGTGTGACTTGGTCGTTTGTATATGTGTCTATTTAAACACGCGGACCAACACCTCGGATTCTTTGTTAGATTTTTTATTCTAAACGTGTATTATTTTTATACAAGCCAACCTCGGATCAAGAACAACGACATGTATATACGTGTACAGTTCAGTTCATGTGTACTGTACTTCTATACCGTGACTCAGAACCAAGTGATATCCTTTATTACGAAATCATTAAATGTCTATCATATTAACTGAACAAGTGTGAACACAACAATGTCTTTATAAAACACACAAGTAAACAGCATCCTTTAATATAAATTCAGAAACAGTTAATGTTTCTCCGATCTTGATTGTTTCTTGTCATCAGATCACAACGAGATACATCACAATCGTATAATACTATACCATGACAAATATTGGGAAAATATAGCATATTACAATGAGTCGATTTAGCCTGATACAGCAACATGTTAAACAATACCATAAGTACATTAATTTACTACTGAAACATTCGTAGATATCAAATACACTATAGCATGAAGACCTTTCATAATTAAGTATATTCTAGCAGACACCGAAATACACATAAATAATTGTCAATAATAAGATTTACAATGCTGAATTATTTACACCATACAATAGAATGCATTACTTCAATCTATTTTTTGTGATATACAAATAGAGTGTTGCAACAAAGAGCTTTACACAGTTTACAAAGAAAGAGAAAATGGGAAAATTACACTTTTATCTCTTTATCATGTCCTTACTGTTTCTCGCCATTGTTGTTTTTTTTCTCAGAATGAAGACACACATTTTCAAAAGTTTCCATTTTCCATTTATTTATTTTTTGAGATATGCCTTTTGTACTACAGCAAAGTCAATCTGAGCGAATTTAGTTCAACCTAATATTTGTTGCTGTTGTTGATAATTTGGGAAAATTTCAGTAGCTAAATTTATTAGAAATTATATAAGTATAACAATATTTTTGACTTATTGGCTTGAAAACATCCAGAAATGAGTCCCGTGACTTTAGAATGTATTTTAACATTTTCACGTCGTGTACCATACAATGGGGTATGGATACAAGATATCTTTAATATTTATCACAAATTAAGAGACAAAATATTACATTGTGGTCTATCATTCACAAAAAATAACACTTTTGGTGATCGTAAGACTGGTTATTATAAGTGACTATTATATGTCCATATTTGAAAATCAAATACTATAAAACTAACTTAATTTGGTGCAAGAAAATTTTGAAAAAAATGAGCGAAATCATTAATTCTTACATTCATAAGAACTGCTATATTAACGACATACAGAAACTGTTGTCATATTTTAGCGTAATATCTCCCGCGCGGAATGCACTAAACAAAACTTTGACTTGAGCTAAAATATGTACAACTTTACGTTTACAGTCTAATGGTAGATAATATTTGATAATGTAGAAACTTGAGATCTCAACTTACATGAAATGTTTTCTCGATGGTGTTGATAACATTAATCGTTAATTTAAAACATGTAGGCCAGACTGCATAGTAATAGCAGACTTCAGACTCCAAAGTTTTGGAAACTGGACAATTTTGTTTTAGCAGAGGTGTGTAGAAGTTAAACGTTGCAAAAAAGAAAAAGAAAAAGAAGTGGTCAGCATATTCGGTTTTGAATTAAACTATGCCTTTCAGTATCAATTAAGAATGAGATAAAGTGTTATACACGCAGATGTTTCGGGCTTTTCGAACTCAAAATTGATGCTATAGGCTTTAATTTTTAAACCAGAGAGGGGGCTGAGGAAAATGCAAAGTGATAAAATAAAATGTCAAAATCTGAATGGGCAGATGTGCTAGCCCCTAACTGAATAAATTTTCATATTTTTGTATATATATTTTATAATCTCAAAGAAGCGTGAAATGCGTGTATGTATTCATAAGCGTTCCACTTTTCCAATGAAACATGGCAGGCAGGTAATGACAAAAGAATTGAACTAAAATAGACATTATTTCCAACCATATACATGCTTCGGTGTTATTTAAATGTTTATTTAAAAGTCCTCGAATGTAAATACACGTAGTTCACTGACTAAGGTCAATTGACATTTCCGATACGTTTCGTAATTACATGTATGTAAGGTCGCGGTACGTTTTGTGCATGTCTTCGATAATGAAAAAACCCCTTTACCTATAAAATGGTATACTGAAGGGACTGGTACAGCTATTTCTCATTGTCAGGTCAATATATAGGCCGCATCAATATTCCACATGAATATATATCGGATTTAGTCTTTTATGTTGATCGATCGGCCTGCCAAGTCTATGAGGTATTTCGCAATGCAATACTAACACACACTGAAGGTAGAGAATAATTTGATTTCTCGAAAGAATTGTTTGAAATGAAAATTTTCAGAGACAATTTATTTCAGAACCATCGTATATATGTTGACGAATTGTATTTCATGCTCAAATGTCCATTTTATACTAACTTAAGGGTGATATGTCTGAAGCCACATTACATGTATTATCTTCACCCAAGCATGTTCAACCTCTGTTTCAGAGGTAAAACTGTTGTGTATTCTTTGTGAATACAGAGTATTTGTTTTCAAGAAAAATGCCTATTCAATGTAGTAATGTATAATTGTATTATCACACAGGTACACGTGTGTAAACGTATGTGTTATTATTCAATCAACACTCTCCTATACAAAGTCACCATTGTGTTCAATATGTATGTTTTTGTATCCTGTAAGCCGCCATGCTTACAGCAATCAAACTGAAAATTGAAATGGATGTAACCGTCTTATAAACATAGATATTTCATACACAACTACATTAATTAAATTATCGTTACATGGTCATAGCAGTTATTCTATTTTACTCCAACTGAGACAGGATGTGTGGCAGGAACATCATCAGATAAGACCTGTTATCTCATTCTATCCGCCCTCCAGTTATCTACAAGGATCTAACATCCGGAAACAAAGATGAACAAACAATAAACATGAAAACCAAACTAATCTATACAAACAAGGATACCATGCCTTGAAAATCAAACATTATACTTTGTTATTTAAAATCAGGTGAGATAACTGGAGATTTAAAATCACCTTTTTATGTTCTTGATCAATAACACAAAACTCAGCGTGTTCGGTGCATAAACCACCAACAGTACACTCGTCTTTATTGGCATGGACTTATAACACAAGATTATACATTAAGACGATCTTCACGATTTAACAAAAAATCTCAGTATTTTTACATTGATAATGACCTCCTTTCTTTGGCCAATCAAAATGACGTTACATAATGACGTCGATATTTTTATGTTATAGTATGATAGCACGGGGTGCATATTTCAGAAAAATCAACTGTCGTTGTTTGTAGGGTGACATACTTGATATCTATACACAGTGATGTAGAAGTCCGTAGAATTCGTTTAATCCGTGATGTCGCTTTAAAACTTCATTTAATTGTATAGTTGAATGCATTTAGCCGATACAATGATTTTTCCAATGTTAACAACGATGTTTTTTACCAGTTTCTATGTTGGAAATATGTTATCCACAATTTCAACGTATACTTACTTATGCACTTCAGTATACAATACAGTGTGCTGTTACAATATAGTCATCAACTGAGAAGGGAGATAACTCTTAACATTACATTAAAACCCATTCGTTAAACATTTGGCGATGTCAAAAGCAGAGCTGCACTCTGAACATTTCCATCCTACTAATGCCTTTATCCTGATAATTGAAATATCATAACTTACTTGTTATTCATCCCAATCATTATTACTTTTACTGAAATAAATACGAGCCATTTCATCCTCACATCTCCTTTCAGATGAACAATTAACAATTCGTAGAAATCATATACATCTTGGTCTTACTAAAGGCGAAGATGTAAAGATGACTTAACATATACAGAAAGTCTTTGTTAGTGTTTTTAAACGAATCAACATTCTTCTGAAGTCAATAAAATCAGTAGATCATTGCTATCATATATTAAAGCGGCTTTGGAATATGCTAATTTGGTTTGGGATAAATGTTCTGAAGAACATAACAGTTAGATGTAGGAAGATTAACCACAAGGCTACAGACGGGAACATCAGATGAGGGAGTTAGAGAATACAATGGACAGCATCGACAGAAACAAAAAACCGGAAAAAACATAAACTAATACATCAGTTATTACACAATAATTCACCATGTTCTTGAAAGGATATTGTTAATCGTTCAATCAATCGCGTTACAAGGTTAATAGATCCTCTCTGGGAACATGAATTTTTCATCCACCATTATACTAAACAGAAAGTTATTATAATAGGAGTTTTTTTTCCAGTTTTTAAAAAAAGAAATGATAAATATGATTAATTGGTTTCCTCCCTGACTAACTGTCCACCCTTATTTCAGTTTAAGAATTGAAAAATAAATCAAATTCAATCAGAAAAGGAGCTAACCGCCATAGTTAGAAATACCGGGCAAAGAAATATTACTGGTAGAATTTCTGCCCGATTGAGATACTTATACAATGGGCCCGATATTAGATTCTTGTCTAAAGGGAGATTAATAGAATCTTCCCCTACCCTGAGGGTGTGATAGAGAAATCTCCAACCCGAGGGATGATTTTTATTGTTGTCTAACGCGAGGCTCTGCCGAGGGTTGGAGATTTCTCTGTCACATCCTCTGAGGGTAGGGGATGATTATTTTTCTCCCACCCCATTATTTCCGCCACGACGTAAAAAGAAAAAAAATCCCACGGTAGTGTCTGAATGGCGCATGAATATCACCATTCACGTTTCATGACGTCACTGTTTGCATGTAAATCATTACGCAACATAATATAGATCGTAAAAAAATCAATGATATTTATTAATTATTCATTTACAATATAGTATTTCTGATATTATATATCAATAGATCGATCAACATATGCTATATATACCACATTCATATATAAACAGTGGTTTTTCTCCCTGTCACTTCAAAGCGTACGTTACAGGTCGTGATCCGTGTAGCTGACCGCGACCGGTGCACATGGCGGGGAATTTCGAGTCTTTCATCGCCAGGTAGATGCGTGACATATTCACACTAGCGAGACAACAAGTTGAAGTTTGGTCCGAAGAATTATTCGTCATAGACCGGGAGCCCACAGGGGTCAGCCTAGCTGGAAAGGTAACAAAATTTGTTGTGCACAGCAAGGATCTATATACTTGGACAAACAAAGAAATGGAAGTCTGCCGGTCCCCTGCTGGTAAGTGTGGTCCTCAGGGGCAGGATAATACATGGAAAATTTGAGCTAGCTTAGCTTTCATGAGTAACAAAGAAAAACAACTCAATATGTAATAAGCGTGATAAAGTGTATTAGAAATGACCGATGACAGATTTTTTACGTAGTGGGGTACCCCTGCCAGAGCTCAAAAAAGGGCTCCAAAAATCATGCTAGCTCAATTCATGGGGTAACAACTTAAAACTAGCCTCAAATTTATCAGTGGGGCCCACTTTAACAGAAAAGAGCAGTGACAGACATTTTCAGTGGTGGGGGGTCCGAGCCAGACACCCCAAAGTACCACGCCCAACAGCTAAGCTTGCTCAGCTCATGGGGTAACAACTTCAAACTAGCCTCAAATTTATCAGTAGGGCCTACTTTAACAGAAAAGAGCAGTGACAGACATTTTCTGTGGTGGGGGAGGGTCCGAGCCGGATGCCCTCAAAATACCTTGCTGATAGAACCATTTTGTCATGCATGCATGACTTTTTAAACCTTTTTATTTGCTCCAGCCCAATGAATATATCAACACATTACCTAATATTGCATTGAATATCCTCTCAGGCCTACATCGTAACTAATCCCAGAGGATTTTTTTCCACCCAGAGTCAGTGAATCCATCATAGATACAATCCTAATTCAAAAGGTCATACAGTTTTCAAGAAAAAGTAATTAATGCCAGTTGTAGTGATAAGAGAGGTCCCGTTGCATAGGCCACAGCATGCAACAGCATGCACTGTGTAGCTTCTCCAGACTAAATTTTAAGGAGAGTACGATAGGTGCATGTGGTCCTGGATGTTCTTGATAATTGTATTTTTTTCTGTATCTCAACCTTCCTATAATTGTTGAGATCCCCTGCCATACATGTATCTGGATTTTCTTTTTCTATGGATTTTCTGGAATTTCATAAAATTTATCATTGACTTTTCATTTAAATCCAGTCAACAGTCTGATCGTAGGGCTATAATCCCAGTTTTTTACCAGATAATAGGAGCTAAAAAATTAATACAAAGTCAAATTGGTGAACTTTAGCAAGTCTAATGTAATTTCATTCACCTGACTCTTGTGTTACATGTACTCTGTTGCGTGAAATCAAGTGAGGATGGAGAAGAAATTGGAAAAAATACGGACAAGAACATCCAGGACCTCATGCACCTATCGTACTCTCCCTAAAATTTAGTCTGGAGAAGCTACACAGTGCATGCTGTTGCATGTTGTGGCCTATACAACGGGAAGTCTCTTATCACTACAACTGGCATTAATTACTTTTTCTTGAAAAGATGTATGACCTTTTGAATTAGGATTGTATCTATGATGGATTCACTGACTCTGGGTGGAAAAAAATTCTCTGGGATTAGTTATTCACGATGTAGGCCTGAGAGGATATTCAATGCAATATTAGGTCATGTGTTGATATACCCATTGGGCTGGAGCAAATAAAAAGGTTTAAAAAGTCATGCATGCATGACAAAATGGTTCTATCAGCAAGGTATTTTGAGGGCATCCGGCTCGGACCCTCCCCCACCACAGAAAATGTCTGTCACTGCTCTTTTCTGTTAAAGTGGGCCCTACTGAGAAATTTGAGGCTAGTTTGAAGTTGTTACCCCATGAGCTGAGCTAGCTTAGCTGTTGGACGTGGTACTTTGGGGTGTCTGGTCATTTCTCGGACACCCCCACCACTGAAAATGTCTGTCACTGCTCTTTTCTGTTAAAGTGGGCCCCACTGATAAATTTGAGGCTAGTAGATCCTTGTTACCTGCTTGCGCAACAAATTTTGTTACCTTTCCCATGAATTGAGCTAGCATGATTTTTGGAGCCCTTTTTTGAGCTCTGGTAGGGGTACCCCACTACGTAAAAAATCTGTCATCGGTCATTTCTAATACACTTTATCACGCTTATTACATATTGAGTTGTTTTTCTTTGTTACTCATGAAAGCTAAGCTAGCTCAAATTTTCCATGTATTATCCTGCCCCTGAGGACCACACTTACCAGCAGGGGACCGGCAGACTTCCATTTCTTTGTTTGCCCAAGTATATAGATCCTTGCTGTGCGCAACAAATTTTGTTACCTTTCCAGCTAGGCTGACCCCTGTGGGCTCCTGCTCTATCACTTTCGCTGTCGTAAATAACGCGAGGCCGTCGACGTGTCAAATTTATTTCAGGAGCCTTTGGCACGGTGGTGATGGGAAACATGTGGTTGTGGATTTTAATGTTAAAGTTTCCTCCACTAATTGTGGATCCATAGAATATGGACAGGGTAACATCAGTTGGATCAGATCACATGGATATGCTGCTGTGTTGTTGTGTTTGGGAAATATTATTCTTTTGCGAAGAGGTTAGTGTTTTGAAATTTCTCAGTCTCAGCCATTTTGATTTTTGAGCAGACGATCGCGGGAGTTGTCTCCCTTTGTACAAAAGAAAAATAGTCCCTCGAACGAGGTCACCGAGTGCAGTCATGTGGGATTATAAGACTCTTTTCTATATGGGTATGTAGGATAGGGATATTCCACCCGAGGGGTCACAAAATGTGGTAAAACCCGAGGTTTTAGAAATGAGAGAAAAACACTCTTTTCTATGTGGGTATGTAGGATATCCTACATACCCATATAGAAAAGAGTTTTTTTCTCATTTCCACCTCTGTCAGATAGGCCTGTCCAGGGCAATAAACATGGTCATGATAGACGTTTATTACACAGGCGCCTGTGTAATAAAGCCTCGCCCGCGGAGTAATTCATAGTTTTTTCCCGCGCACTCATCGACTATGTCCTCGTCAACCGCTTCATCCACAAACACGCATAGTCGATTGGAGTCATTGTTTGCTGGCTCGTATTAACAAAACTGTTCTATAAATATCAACATCACCAACCCTGGGACTCGGCCTTTCCGCCGTCGTCCACGTGTGATTGAAAGTCACAATGACTGACTTTCCTCCTGTCGGTGTGGCGCGAAATGTGTGACGTAAGTGACGTCATCTCACAAGCAAACCAAGAATTCCATTCATAAATGTGTAAGACTTGTAAGATTACTATTGACAGTGAAGTAGTATAAATATAGTTTTATTGCGTGTTTTAAGGCACTATATTTGAACGCGTACGCGTGTCTCTGGGTGATATATTTGACGGGGTATTTGACCCAGTCCGCTTGAAGAAAAAACAGTTAAACACAGACGTTGGATGTTTACATTCAAAGTCCATATTATGTTTTCGACCGCAAACATAGTTTGCAAAATTTGGGGATGGAGAATCTATTTCAGCATTTTTTTATGTATATGGCCAAAGGAAAAACAATTGAAATCTAAAAAATGGCGGCGTCCAGTGATGGCTACCGCGAGGTGAGTGCAAATATTTGATAATATGAGATTAGAAATCAGAGAAAAAAACTCTTTTCTATATGGGTACATTTTGTGAACCCTCGGGTGGAATATCCCTATCCTACATACCCATATAGAAAAGAGTCTTATAATCCTCCATGGGTGTTCCACATGGGACATGTCTATCCTACATGGGCAGAGGTGGGAGAAAATTACATTAATGGTTCAGCATATGACTGTCATGCCGTTAATTTATGTAATTCAAATCAATACATCATGGATTATCCTGTAATGCGATTGGTCATTTATGGCTAGAACAGATTTTTTCATGAACTGTCTTAAAGATAACTACACTATTCTCATCAACAACTAAAACAAACTATATGATTTCGTTTTTGTTTATTTCTGAAAGTACAATAGCTTTTGATTGTCAAAGCACGTTAAACAATGCATCACAGATAAACAGTATCATTGTATACATACACAAAGCTATAGAAATGTCCATAAAAGGAGATGTCACCATAGTGATGAACACATCTGATAGGTACTCTCTATAAAACGTATAACAGAAAACGCGTTAATAATTCTACACACATCACTGTAGTGCCCACCGGGAAGTGGCCCTAGATTATCACATACGTCTCGGGCCTCCAGACATTAATCTTATGAAGCACTCCAGTTTAAATATATTCTTTATTTGTTCTTTGTTAAGCTCATAAATTATGAAATTCGAAGTGAACTATTTGGGTATTTCCATTTCGTTCATTCACATGATAATTTATTATATTATCATGTTATGTAGTATAGGTTAGATTGCAGATACAAGTACTCTGTTTCAAATAAAATGGAAACATAACATAAAATCAAAATAGATAATCGTCCCAAGTAATTCCGACATCTAAGTTATATCTGTAATACGATGACAGGTAAGAAAAACAGACATTGCGTTTCGATTTTAAACATATTTTACATGCTGTATAATTATAAATTTCTTTGACAATATTAGCGAAACTTCACCATGTTCCCGTTTTAATTTCATCCTGTCAATCGAATGCACTATTACAGTAGGAAAAACATAGATTCCCTGGATGTTTCTGTTATATAAAGATAAACTTAACTTTAAAAAATATGTCAGCATCCATTGCTGATTATGGTAATCTGTATTGTATAACCGATTTTGAAAACGATATGAATTGATATACAGAAGAGACTACCCATGTAGTTGACGGCCCCTTGAATCACACAGGGCTAGCAAACACTTCCAATGACTCATAATGGGGACATCGCACTCAATAAACAATGGCACATTGTTTCACATTTATAATTCTTTGAACTTCTATATAAACTCGGGGATATATCATTGCGAGCTGAAATTTCTCAATGTTTGGTTTCTTGGCGATTTAGTTAGATTAGGAATATAAGAGTCAATCAACTTCACAGTAAACGAAAACAGATGATTTCCCAGGAAAGCATTTTTACATAACTAACGATCTTCACATTTGTTTTAATACTAGTAAGTCGTAAGTGATGCTATTACTGAAAAGGCAATACTAATACGAATTGTTGTTCCACGAACAAATGACTACATGGATCATTAAGGAAGCTAACACAGTTCTATAAAGAAATAATTTCAGAAATGCTGTTCTCCTATCGAGATGATGAGAACAGTGATCCTTTTGGAGACAATAATATTGTCCTTCTACATGCAATAGATACACTGATACTAAAATATGATACTGTGCAGGGGCATTAATTCATGTCAAGGCTTTGACACGATTTCTCTGAAGATGTCTTTTAACATTAGTAGGTTTTAAGATCCCCAAATACCATCGAATTAACAAAACTAACAACAACATATCTTACGTTTTTTCTTTTCTTTGGGGGGTGTTTGATGTCTAGTGAAGGTGAGGAATACTTGTTCTAGAGTTGTTTGGTGGACTGAGTAGTCTTCAATATCAAACTGGGATTTTGCGCGTTCCATAGCACCAAAAACACGGGCTAGCGGAACATCTGAATCAGGAATCTGAAAATGGAGGTACCCTTGGTGACCGTCGAAAATATTGGCATTCTTAAATGTCTGGATGATATAATTCTTCAATGCATCACCACCAGCTGTTTTACCATCATCATCAGAGCCAAGACGTACTATTAAAGTATAACCATGCCCGAATTTGTTCTTAAGATGCTGAGGGCTCCCCAAACAGACAAACCTACCGTTGACCATGATTACGATCTTTGTGCAAAGTGCATCACATTCCTCCATACTGAAAGAAAAAAAAATGAAAAAAATGCTTATTATCGGTATCAGATTCAATTGCCATATTGTTTATTGATTTAATGTATTCCGAAATTATCATTCAATTCATAATACCCAATATATCTAGTTTATTTGACCTGACGTACCTGTGTGACGTTAAAACTAAGGTGCGACCGCTGGCCCTGATCTTCGACAGTACATTCCATAGGGTTCTCCGTGCGCCAGGGTCCATGCCCGTGGTTGGCTCGTCCAATAGAACGAAAGGCGGGTCTCCTATCAGAGCCATGGCTGTACTCAACTTTCGCTTATTTCCACCACTATATGTGTATCAAAATATGAAAAATCGATCATTTGATAAAAAAAATTAATTCGATTCCGTTAGATATATGATTAATGAAATTCATTTTTTTTTTAATTTTTGCTTTCCTAATGCTTGCAAAAATGAAAAGTTCTTAAGTCTCGGTTCATAAATTCGCATGTCAAATGAAAACTTTTGTCGTGGCCTATATTTCGAGAATATCACCTTTTTTAAAATTCAGTCTGTTTGGCCATCTCCTATAAGCTTCATATTATCCGCAATGAAAGAACTATGTAAAAGGTACCATAGTACAACTTAACAGTACACTGTAAGATCGATACACTAACCTGTAAAAAGCACAGTTCTTGTCTGCGTACTGACTCAGTGTCATTATATAAAGTAGTTCTTCGACTAGTCCCTTAATCTGCTGTTCCTGAACACCTCTTAATCTGGCATACATAGTCAGCGTTTCTCGTCCGGTCATCTGGTCAATGAGGGCGTCAAACTGTGGACAATAGCCAAGGTTTTGCTGGACCTGAAACATTATGATAAAAATATAAATGGTAGAACCATTGCTGAAACACCGAGCTACTCGCTTCAATAGTAAACAATCAAGTTCAGTCGCAAGCAGATATTCTATAATGGGAAATTCGAGAAAATGGCAACATGTTATAGGAAAAGTACAATTTTCGAAATACACACACATAACAAATTAAGCGGAAGTGCAACAAAACAGTAAAGCACAATGGAAACAGTGTTTGGTTTGTGATTGATAAGACAGGATTTACCGATAAAAGGGTCAAAGTAATATTTAGGAAAATCAATGCCTATACAGAATAAGCTAGACTCTCGCAGGTACATCAAATTGTTGTCTGTTTTAAATAAGAAATACTATTTATACGAAGCTGGTATGCGACTTGAGCGAATTAACTCACTTTTCGTATCTGGTCCTGTATACTGTAGGTCTTGACGTATGCGTTGCCTCCGGTCACCATTTGATCTCCTGTGAGCATTTTAAACGTGGAGGTTTTTCCAGCGCCATTTTGTCCCAAAAGTCCGAAACATTCTTCGGGTGCTACACCAACAGATACATTTCGGACCGCCTTTAGGCTACCATAGGTACGGGACAAGTTCTTAATAATTAGAGAATCGGTCTTCATCAGATTGTTTACTGACGTGTTGTTTATACGTCTCCTCTCATCTCTCACGTCATCGTCCTCCTCTTCTCCCCCATAATCATGTTCTTCCATAGACACCATAGAGTCACCAACAGAGTTGGCCGACTTACCAGACAGGAAGTAGTAAAATTGACTTAACAGACCGCTTTCCACCAGGAAGATGATGAGGAAGTATACCACTGCCTGTATGGACATGAAGATTAGGTATTTTCCAATACCAGGTGACTCCCAAGCAAGATAATCGTCCGTAAATGAGAAACAGTTATCACCGCATGTATCTAACGTAAACAAAGAAATAAAGTTCTTAGCAGAAATTCAGAAAAATGGCACTTTACGAACATGTTTGTAAAAAAAAAAACACTAATAATATCTTTTTTTTCATCTTACAACGATTGCAAAACAAGTTTTTCCAACTTATAATAATCACTGTTGTTGGATGGAAGCGCGTGAAACCCCACGTGAAAAGGTATAGGGTCTATACCTTCTCACGTCCATTCCGGGAATCGAACCCCGGACGGGTAGGTGAAAGGCGAGTGGCTTACCACCTTGCCCCCTATAGAGTCAGAGGTTTTGAATTTCAACAAGTTTTATTGTCAAATTGACAAATGGATTGGGCAGCAGGTATAGCCTATTTAAGCCCTCTCCGAACATGGTAACAAACAGTGGTACAAACATAGGCATACAAAATTAGACATTTGAACATATACAAACATAAATAAATCAGAATGCTGAAGTAGGGGAGACAACTACTTAAATCTATTTCTAATTTAATTCCATTTGATTTCATTTTCTAACCTTTCAGTATAATTCTTTAAATAAAAATATTACATTTAATTGAAGAAGAGAAGAAAACTATTAGAGATTAATTAATGAACATTTAGTGTTATTAAATTACCTCACCCAACAGATACAGGCTGGAAAAATTCATTGTATCACACAAGGCCATCCAATGATGAATTTGGAAATTCAATCCCACCAAATAGTTTAATTTATGTCTATTTGCAGGTTAGAGATCTGTGTTGTTCTTCTTCCAATTTCTAATTCTATTCATTAATTTGTTCCCCAATATTTTGAGTAGACAGTATAACTGGTCTTGTGAACACTAAACCCTCCCTAAAGAACAAATATTAATGTGCAAGGTACCTTATTTGGAAATCAGATGACAATGAATGAATGAATGCATAATGAGTTAGAGATCTTGGTTAGATATACTAAGTCTTCTAGTTCTTAAGATATTATCTGAGACAGATAGAAGGATATGATTATTTTCATTTTCATTGCATCTCTCACAACCATTTAGAATGGCATCAATAGTTAGATGGTTATGAACGTCATGTGATATATTCTGAAAAAAGTATAACATGATATTGATTAAAGTTTAAACAATCAAGAAAGTAGTGAGATGCTGTTTCACATCTAAATCCACAAGAGCAAGCCGAGGACTCAGCTAGATGATCTTTCAGAAGGTCACAATTTAGGTTGCTGGCCTCATTTCTCAACTGACAGAGAATTATATTGGTTTCTCGATTTCCAAAGAACTTAAAAATATCAGTTGTTTTTGTGTCAAGGTTTTGGACAGGTGTTATAATTTTTTAAACTGATAAGTAGAACGAATATTTTGAAGAACCCGAGCTATATTATTAATTTCATTAAACATGGATGGGAAGAAGCTACTATAATAGTTGACAGTTCGACAGAGAGGATGATCAAATAATCTAAGAGATCTAAAGGTATACCTATCTAATGTGGGATCATGAAGATAAGATTCAATAATTTCTTTCAAGTAGTTTGGAGATTGATCATTCATACTTTTATACATCAGCATCATTTTATGCTGCTTTCAAGAGAAACCCAACCTAATTCTTTATACAAGAGTTTGTGGTAGGTGCCTCTACGCAGTCCTGTTATTATCCTTGCCGCCTCTAATTGTACTGATTCTAAGAGATCTTTTAAATTTTGTGAACAATTATCCCAGACAATATCAGGGTATTCAAGTATTGGCCTAATATATGATATATATATTGTAGTTAATGACTGTCCAATTTATACTTCATCATTCTTAACACATTAATTCTTTTATAGGCCTTTTGATAAATATAAAACAAAATATGGTCATTCCACTTAGCATCATCACTGAATGTCAGACCGAGATGTTTATGTATTCGACTGACAGTAACAGGTTCATTATGAAAATATACATTTAGGTGATGGGTATTCAATTTTTTAGAGAAAATCACAGATTCAGTTTTGTTTGGATTAAATTTTACGTCCCATCTATTAGCCCAGAGTTGAATATTGCTGAGATCATCTGTTAAGTTTTGTGCTAGTTCAACTGGATCATTATCTGTTACAGCATACAGGGAAGTGTCGTCAGCAAACAGTTTAATTAGATTAGAAACACAATCAACAATATCATTAATATAAAGTAAAAACAAAAATGGACCGAGAACTGAGCCCTGTGGTACCCCTGCACTAACAGACTTAGGCGTCGATATATATTAGTTAAGACTCTTTGTTTTCTATCATCTAAAAAATTCCTAAACTACTTAAGTAATTTCCCTTTGATGCCATATACTTGAAGTTTATATAATAATCCGTCATGCCAGACTCTATCAAATGCTTTGCTTATGTCGCAAAAAACAAACCTTGATTCTTTACCTTGGTCTAAACATTGTACGATAGTGTGATATACTGATTGATTTGCTTTAGAGTCCTTAGGCATAAAACCAGATTGATGTTTTGAAATAACTTCATGATAAGCTAGATAATTAAACATGTATTTAAATATAATTTTTCTATAATTCTACTAAAACATGAAGTTATAGAGATTGGTCTGTAATTAGATATTTCATTTATTAAACCTTTTCCTTTATAAATGGCATTTTTCTATAATTCTACTAAAACATGAAGTTATAGAGATTGGTCTGTAATTAGATATTTCATTTATTAAACCTTTTCCTTTATAAATGGCATTAATATTGGCAGTTTTCCAGCCAAGGGGGATAACTCCTGTTTGTAGTGTTTTGTTAAAGAGCAAAGAAAGAGAAATAGAATGTTGAAGTTCCTTGATTATCTTTGGTACCATACCATCAGGCCCAGCTGGTTTATTATTATTTAAGAGAAATAACTGATCACAAACATCTTGATGTGTTATTGATATGTTATCTAAAGAATGAGGACAGTTAATTTCTATATCAGGGATTGGTTCAATATTCTCAGAAGTGGTAGATATAGAAGTAACATATTTATTAAGTAACCCAGCTTTATCAAACGGATGTTGAACTAAAGATTCATCACATTTAAGAGGGGGAATAGAGTTACTTTTATTATTTATATTTAAAACAGTTTTTGCAAACTAGATGAAGAAGTAACTTTATTAGCTAACAATTTTTGCATAATTTCTAAATAATTATTCTTGGCCTCCCTGATTTTACTTATGACTTCATTCCCGATATTTCTGTGGTTTTCCCAATGACAAGAGTAATGTTTCGATGCATTTCAAAGAAATTTCCGTTCGGCCATGTTGTTTTCATTATCACATGTGTTACACAAATCATTATGGGGTTCAAACGCTTATAGCTTATATAACTGCCTAATTTACATATTATTTAATCAGTCTGACAGGTTCAGTCAGGTGACAATTGTAATTTTTTAAGAATCTTTCTGTTATTCATGCTTTGTTCTAGTTTTATTGAATCTGAGTTTGGATTATGGTTATAATGAAATGTTGGTATATACTTGAATTTGTACTTAATTCTATCGCAAAATGGGTATTTTCTCCAGCGGTGACCACTTTCAATGTACACTTCCTAAGAACTCATTTCATGACGTAATCAGACGACTTCGATATTGTAAAATTTAAAAGCAGGGTAATCAATAACCATAATCTTTTTGTATACATGTACTTATTTTTGGAATATATATATATATTCAAAGACTTATAAACTTATGTCACACATGTATTGTTATTAAAAAACGCTGAACTATTGATTTAGGATTTTCCTCAATTATTGGCGCATACATACCGTATTCATAACAAATGGAACGTATAAATAACACAGAAGGAATCTTTAACATGTTTCAGACGTCCATAGAACTCGCTGAATGGTTTTTTAGCCTACATCTTACTCATCCATTACTCTTATCTGACGTGCGCCAGCGTTTTAACCATTAATTCTTAGGTTGACATACACCGTATGTTTACAGGTCTTAACCATGCTTGTTTTCCCCTGTGATACATTTACTGTATATTCATGAACTTGAATGCTCTTTTTGTTATCTGATAGCTTTATATCCACATTCTCATGTAGAATCGGAAAAGACAGTACCTGTATTCCAACCCAAAACACCAATTCCACAGGTGAAGATAACATCAATGATATATGATATACTCTATTGTTCATTCCCTATTCTTTTTTTCTTATGACCACAAAATGACCCCGTAACTTTCACACGATATCACTATCATTCCCATAGCAAAAGCTAAACCACCAGGCATATATCAACTGTCGTTAGGAAATCGTACGGGTGGTTAAATGTGCTGCTTACCTTTGCAACAAGGATTCTGGTTGAGTTTTGGTATGAGACAAAGTAACTTGTAGTCGATGACATTACACGCCTTTATGTACTCGTAGTTTGTATATATGTTCATGAGGCCGAGACCCAGACAGTAGTGTGGAATGATTACGCTGAATGCCCAGTCCAGTGCGTTAGAAACGTCAATGGTCCCAAGGAATGGGAATCGGAGTACAAAAACAGCCATTGTCGTAGCGAGGCCTGAATATATGGAATGACAGTAAAATCTTTATTATGGCATCTTTATAAAGAAATCCGATTCTTTTCCGTTTTTATCAATTCTGCTTTATTCAGAAATACAGTAATCCTTGTGATTATGCAACGTTTGGTAATAGACGTGTAGTTGCTATATTTACAAGTGGCAGTAATTACTTTATAGTGATAACCATAATCTTTCTGTAGCTGCTATACTTACCTGTAACGGTATTTACTACAGTGATAACCCCTACCCTCTGTAGCTGTAATACTTACCTGTGACGGTATTTAATAAAATGATAACAACCTACCCTATGTAGCTGTAATACTTACCTGTGACGGTATTTAATAAAGTGATAACAACCTACCCTCTGTAGCTGTAATACTTACCTGTGACGGTATTAACTATAGTGATAACCCCCTACCCTCTGTAGCTGTAATACTTACCTGTGACAGTATTAACTATAGTGATAACCCCCTACCCTCTGAAGCCGCTATTCTTACCTGTTATAATATCTAATATAGTGATAACCACCATCCCTGTGTTGCCGCTATACTTACATGTGACAGTATTCGGTAATTACCATAATCCAATTAGTTGTCTAATTGGGAGGTTACCATCATCTCTACCCTTCATCCCTGTAGCAATAATTCCTACCTGTTACTATGTTGAGCATGGTAACCACTACCATTCCTGTTGCTGGGACATCAAACAGGTAGTGTAATAGGTACACGAACGGAAGACACGCCATTCCATATATGAAAAAGAGCAGGAACACATAACCAAGACGACCTCCGTTTGAGTAAGCTTCGGTTTGGAACGCAGCGAACACCACCATGATACACAGAACTGGAAGTAAGTAGTTGATGATATCCCAAGAAAAGCTGGATGCCCAATATGCAAAGTTACTGACACCGCTAACCTTCTGTAGATGTTTGGCACCACTTGCCCGCTCTTTTATGAGAAAGATGATAAAGCTGGTGGACAGAAAAGCCATACCGAACAAAATGACAAATGCAACTGTGAAACCAGTGCCTAGGGTGGACCCAGCCACTGCTCGGCTGTTTGCTTCTAAAGTCTCTTCGAATGGCGAGTTGCTGGTCTTAATGGAGTGTTGGTCGTCCGTGAAAAACTGCAGAACTGCATTCATTGTGTAGGCTACTGCAATTGCTGGGCTGTGATAGGGTTCTCCATTAAAAAACGAGGTCACTTCTAATTTTGCATTTGAAATATTGTAATTGAAATCAGCGCCAACGATGTACCTTTTGTTGAACGTGGCTGTTCCAATGTCCTTTGCATTTTTTAATAACTCGTCCATAAAAGTGCTAGATGGTAAAAATTCCTGAGTTTTATATCCACTGAACGTGTCTTTATAAACTGTGCTTATATTTGAGGTGACGTTACTAGAACGATATCCAGTAACACTAGAAGAACCAAAGGGTGCCAGGTCGAGTAGTAACGCAGGTTCGTTTCCTGGCTTTGGGACAGTTTCTGCCACAGTAAGAGCCATTATTGTGAATGCTACCGGGATCAATAGCTGGACTAGAGTCACTATCCTATTCCGCCAAAAGTGAATTGCCTTCTTTACAAACATACCAAAAAACTGTTGTAAGGAAAGCAGCAAACCTGTGTTCTTCCTCAAGTTTAAGTTAAATTCTACAACAAAAGTGACAAAGCATTAACACCAAAGCAAATCCTAAGCTTAATTTAAGTTGTTACATGTATAGCTGCGACGTATACAACGTTTAATTTGCATCAAATATTGAAGTGAGCATAAGTTAGTATTACTTATGTAAATACGTATATCTGTTAGTAGTTTACAATACTAGTTGAGAATCTTTGACATATTCAACATGTGAATTACCGGTACAGGTAAATTTCGACATAACTGACATGTTAACTAAAGGTACAGGCAAACTTCGACATGACTGACATGTGAATTAAAGGTACACACAAACTTTGAAATAACTGACATGTGAATTAACGTTACAGGCAATCAGTTATTGCACTTCAAGTCTTGACATCTCAGTTTTCTGTTCGTTTAGGAATCTATTCGCTGAACCTTTGGAATATGTCGAGAACAGAAATGCTTACAAATACCACATACTTATCCTAAAATCGATTGAAAGCTGTTCATCTCGGCATTAATGAGGTAGACTAGTGATTTATTTCATTCACTTTAAAACAAACCCTTGAGTGGTGATTACAAGAACACAGAAAAACAATTGCAACCGGCCCCTTGATGCGCTAAAGTGGATTATTTCATCGTACCGGCAATTGCGCCATTGCTATACCATCTGAGGTTAATCGTTGACTATGAATTTTTCCGTAATTGGCATGCGACTTACCGACAAACCTGTCTACACTAGGACCATGTTCTGCGGGTATGTTCTTCATGCTGTGATAGTCCTTGTCTTCCTGATGTGCATACCCATTTCTTGCGTCTTTGTATTCATAGCTGGGGTTCATTACACCGTTTTGCAATTGAGAAGTCTCTGTGGAATCGCCATCCCCGTCATGTTCAGAGCTCTCCCCTACCCTATTTTAATGTTTAAAAATAATTTGATGAAAATTTTTTGATTTCTTCGGTATTTATTGATGTCTATATATCGATAGATTATATTCTATTTCCTCTTTATTTATGCGATATGAAGCTGGACGTGCTTGAAATTCGTTAGCTTCCTTGTTGATTCCGTTGAACTTCTCAATTGAGACCAGACATTACTTACTTGGATTGACCTAAATTTGCTCTTCTGGAACACAATGTCTTATTCTCTTTGTACTTTTTCAGGAGTCTTCGTGTAAATCTATCTGATGTTCATGTTTGCCCTAGTTTTATTGAATCTGAGTTAAGATCATGATTATGTTGCTTATTGTTTGCCAGCAAAGGAGAACATACATACATCCATAGGCGTGATTAATAATATTCTAACATCTTTATCAATTAACTGACAATTGCAAAAGGGTCACGGCTTCAAATATCAGCATGATTCATTAAGAAATAAACACACCTGCTATTGGATTGCAAAACAACAGCGTTCTTGGTGTTTCCATTACTTTCTTAAAATTTTATCAACATGATGGCTTAGTCAATTGGATCAAACAACAAACCCTACGTAAATTTTCTCCATTAAATAGGCAAAGTGGAAATAAACATGAGAGCGTAATAGATTATCAATAAGTTTGGAAATTAAATTTGCAAACACACAAAAACAAGCTAGAATTAAAAAAGACTGTACGGGGGTTAATGCATTACTATATGTGATGATAATATTTACTTAAGGAAGACTTCCTCCATTGTCGTTGCCGACGTTCCAAAACTGGATATACCGAGTTCAACTGATTTCTTTTCTATCTGCTCAAACAGTTCCTCGAACTTCGCTGACTGGTCGAACGGGAGGAGATATGACAGCTCGGCACTTATTTGACTCTCAAGCGAGGCTGTCGGGATTAAGGACTGAATCGTACTTGTCAACCTCTCCACGTCACAATCTTTGGCCTTAACCACCACAAGATGATATCCTGCCCCTGGAGCATATCAATCATGAAATTAGTGACTGAGATTCCAGAGTGTTTTTAATATCTTTTCTTATAAGCATTATTCATGTGAACAAAGGGAACGACAAAAGCTTGGATATACTGAAACCTTACTACAATAAATCCAGTAAAAGGAAATCGGTAGAGTTGAGCGTATATTCCATACCGTAGAGTTTTTTCAGGAAGAGCGAGGTGCCACAGCACTTGACAACACCATCCGCCATGATAGCAATTCTGTCCCCCAGGAGGTCAGCTTCGTCCATGAAGTGGGTACTCAGCACAATCGTCCTTTCTTTGCGGAACTTCTGTAGGATGTCCCAGATTTGCCGTCTAGCAGCGGGGTCCATACCGGAGGTAGGCTCATCTAGGATGACCACCTAAGCAGCAGTATTACAACGAATACATTACAATATTTGATCAAACCAGAGGACCATCGGACCTATATATTTCACCTGGATTTAAAATCCAGGAATGTTATACATGCCTATAGGTTGGGTATTTCAAATTTCCGAATATGTATTCGAATTTCGTATTTCCGATTTAAAACCCAGTCACTTATCGTTACTGTCTTTCTCTTTTGATTCCCAATTTATGTAGTTATCGGTTGGCATTTCAACTATATCTAAAATATGACCCAGAAATAATGTCCTTTGAGGTGTGCCACGCCAAGTGTTAAATTCTTACATAACAAATGTGTTTATCTCTTGCTGGCAAGAAATTACATATATATATATAGTTATAGGTTGTGAATTTCTACTGTTTCAAAGATATCACAAAGTCCAGAAGGGTGGGCCATATTATAAATGTGTTTATCTCTTGATACCAGCATTGTCATATATAGTTTAGGGGTTGGGATCTCAACTGTTGAGAAGATATTATCGTGAAACTGAATCCCTAGAAGTGGGGCCAAACCCCTGGGGCAATTCTTACATCACGACTGTGTTTATCTCTTTATGTCCAAAAATTCTATAACATGGGATGGGGATCTAGACGGTTTTAAAACATATTTCCCATGTTGAGCCCCTATTCTCTTGCCCTAGGGGACCAAGATCCACCGTTTATACAAAATTGATTCCTCTACACCTTAACATGATTCACACCATATTTGGACAAAAACCAATCATTCCTACCGGAGAAGTAAGATTTTAAAAAATGTGTTATATTTTTCTATTGTGCCCCGCCCCTGGCGGGCGGGGAGGATACCCATTGTTTATACAATATTGGTTCCTTTTCGCCTAGACAGGATTAAGACCAAATTAGAACAAACTCAATTATTACTACAGGAGGAGTAGGATTTTTAAAGAATTTACTCGATTTCCTTGTTAGGCCTCGCCCCTCCCGCCCCAGGGGGCTGAGATCCACTGTTTATGCAAGATTCATTTCCCTTCGCCAAATGATGTTTCTGGCCTAATTTTGCTAAAATACCATCATTGTTACAGAAGAAAGATTTTTTTAAATTGCTTTTTCTCTCTCCTTTTTGGGACAAAATCCAATCATTTCTAGTAGTATTTTAAAGGATTTGCAATATTTCCCCTTTTGGGTCCGGCCCCTCAGGCACTTGGGCACCGGGACACACTATCTATATAAGAAATGTTCCACTTCCTTTAAGAATGCTACTAAGAATCCCCCGAGTCGTTCTTGACTAGTAGAACTTTGTAGAAAATGTTGACAGACAGATGACGGGCAGACACCGGACGCCGGACGCCGCAGTATCCCTATAGCTCACAGGGCCCTTCGGGCCAGATGAACTAAAAAAAGTCATGCATCTTTATTCAAGAGAAAATTTTTCAAAGGAAATATTCCTGCTAAGTATTGCACATATCTTACCTTTGACCCAGAAATCAGAGCAATTCCTACAGATAACTTTCGCTTTTGTCCACCGGAAAGGGTAACAGAAAAACTGTCTCTTTTTGGTTCTAGGTCGAGTATCCTGATCATGTCATCAACTTCCTGACGGACATTACGGGACTCACATCCCTTCAACTAAAAAAACAAACAAAAGAAAATACTCAACCATCCGAGACAATTCAAATGGCTCCTAGTAGACAGTTTTCAATTCAACAGAACAACTGAAAGCAAATGTTCGAGATAGAGAGTAATGACATTGTCAAGTCTTTAGATTTTAAGTGATAAAAGCGAATATTTATAACAAGTGAAAAACGATCTGAAAAAAATACTCTAGAAAAGAAATTAGTCTGTTGATATGTTAAAATTGAAATGACATTCATTCACAATCTTAATGTAAGACTTCCAGACATTTTAGGATGGTTGCTTAGCAGGACTACCTAAGCAATGCCTCCGGACAAATGTGTTGGGAATTCTTAAAGACAACTGGTTGTTCTTGCTTGTGGTATAACCTTAGCGAAGATCTGTCGATGCTCTGCATATCATGTGGTATGATTAATTAAGATAGTTTTGGCCGGCATTGTGGTATAATTACTTGCACCTTAGAACATAATTGTGGAAGTTCGTGCCCAATCTTGTGGTATAATTACCTTGGCAAAGAACTCTAGATGTTCATCGACCGTCATGGTATCAAACAGGATGTTGTGTTGTGGACACATACCAAGACTCTGCCGTACCTTTAGAATGTCGGTACGGATATCGTACCCGTTCACAGTCGCCGTTCCCTTGGTGGGTGGTATGAAACCTACCGAAGCAGCGCAAAAACATGAATAAAATTTCAGAGATATTGATTAGAATATATCTAATTACATGTCAGATTAGATAAGATCGATAACAATGAATTCAAATGACATTTCTTTCGACCAGTTATGATTCCCTCAGTCGACTCCTACATTTCGAAATTTAGTCTCTTAACAACACTGACGAGTCCTAGAAAAACAAAACAGCAATATGGAGCAGTTCAATTCATTATTTGGCTCTACTGTATCTAATTCTAAAATTGAATATTTGATGCAATCCTTTACAAAATGATGTATGTACCTGTCAACATAGACATGGTGGTTGTCTTGCCAGCTCCATTGTGTCCCAAAAGAGCAGTGATTTGTCCGTCATACATATTAAGAGTAGTATTGGCAACCGCCACTTTTTTTCCAGTACCAGAACCGAACACCTACATACACATGATATGACATATTAAAGATATAATACGATCAAATACTCATTAATCTTTTTTGGAGAAGGGCAGTACATTATATACCTATTGATAATAAACTAACTACCAGTGCAATATATACCTATTGATGATAAACTAACTAGCAGTGCATTATATACCTATTGATAATAAACTAACTACCAGTACATTATATACCTATTGATAATAAACTAACTACCAGTGCATTATATACCTATTGATGATAAACTAACTAGCAGTGCATTATATACCTATTGATGATAAACAAACTTCACTGGTTATTAACGGAATAAATCACACGCTATTTGCATATTCAGTGATACTAGGATCAAAGGACTGTTCCTTACCTTCCTCAGGTTGCTTATCTTGATACCGACACGAAGGCCACTTGGATCTTTTTCGAATTTCTCTGGGTTGGTGACGGACGGTGGTTCCACGTGAGTGTAGTTATCTGAGGCCGTGTTTGTACCACACCAGTATTTCTTCTGTACGTATAAACGATAGTTCATATTATATCTATAGCAGAGTTAAACAAGTCTGTTTCATTACATAGTAAAGAAACTATAAAAATATCATAAGAGATTCAGTTACAAAAGGAAAACATAATATTGAGAATCTTACTTACATTACTAGAATCTGATAATCGTTCTGGTTTGAGCCAGATTGAAGACACTTTTTCTCTTCGATGACCATTTACTTACGGAGACAGGAAAGTACCATGGCTCAGGTACTCCATATTCTCCAGGATGGACATTGTCCACGTACCACGTGACCAGTAAGTATAGTACACTATCGACAAGTAGCATTAGCATGGCGTCCAGCAGAGAGAAATTGTCGTCAACGGTAGCAGGCTTATGGAAATTAGTCCATCTTGCACCGTCACCTAAATTAGTAATCACCACGTGATGAAAAATTGAAAATGACATACCTTAAAAATTGATGCAACAAAATTTGTTAGAAACTGACATCAGATATCAACTCATTTTGTACGTTACGAAATGATAACATCAGATAAAATTATCTTTTTCAGGCAAGATAAAAGCGTATCAAACACATTCCATTTCTCTTTGTGATAGATTTGGTAGTTGTAACCAGTACGATGGGTACACTCATGAATGACTGCGTGGTTGGGTCAGCCTAACTTTAGATTGAGGCTGTTTATCAGTTACGTTCACTTATTATACCGGTACCTACTTCTGAGATGGCCTGTGTCGTAACTATATGTACAATGGTAAATGACTGATGATTGTCTTAACCTTCCTTGTCGTTTAGTTACCGAAGCCTACATGTTTGATTGGGTCACTATACATCCATAACAAAGTATATAGTTAAATTACACCTATTCGTCTAAACATGATTGTGTTTTTTTCAAACCTTTGACAGGAAATGTTAAAATTCAAACTTAGTTTCAATAAAATTAGAGAAAGAAAGATTTTCACGGGAACACTTGAAAAAGTGCAAGGAGAAGAAAAACAGGCGATCTGTGAAGGGTATGCGTCTTCTTCATATCTAATAGCAAAACCCAAGTACGTTCCTGAAGATCTACTTACACGTGTGGATGAAGGATGTGACGTCATGTTTCCGTAAGTAGACGAGTTTGTAACTATTCTCATATTCGAACTTATGTAAAACGCTTTCTTGATCATGACATGTAATTACACGATTGAAATCGATTGATCATCTTTTGTATATATACTTTATCAATTAGCCAAATACTATAATAGTAGCTTCCGCACATTAAACTCAAAGTTTTAAAGGAAATAATCTTGTTTCCATATTTGTTTACACCAAACGGACACATTAACGTATTTTGTATTTTTAAAATGATAGGACCTAGCTGTATTAATATGCAAATCTACCAACCCCACCTAACACAAACGAAAAATCTGTTCAACCCTTAACTTTGGTCTACAACCGCGTACTCGTGCACAGTAATGCTGAAGGCGTGATAAAGTTTCCAATAATTCCGGTGATCACTTCTTTACCAAGCCGTCCCGTTGCCGGGGTGGATGATAAATAACTCAAAATAAAATCAAAGCTCCATTGTACATTGCATTCTATTTAGTGGTGTTGTTTCAGTGTACCTGTGATACACCATTTACAGAATATCTCGGTACCTCGTATGCCAACTGTGTATAATGATTTTAAACCAGATAACAATATGTCTCATAAAGCAAATATAGAGAGAGTTATGATTCTGTCAGTGTCAATCTTTTTACTGTGTAGAAATCATGGCAGATTAAAATTCATGTTAAACATAAAAGTATAATTTGTATGTATCGCTTAATTTTTTTTAATGGCTTTATACATTTCGGTGTTATGCTTGACACTACCAGAAAGGAAGTACCTGTGCCTTCGTATATTCCAATGGTGTTGACTCCTAGCGCCATCCCTGTATTAAATATCAGACAAGTCGCCATCTTCTGGTTGCGAGTCATAGTCTCGTAATAGTTAGTAAGGAAGAAGTATGGGAAATACAGAAGAAAGTAGATGATCCCTCCCGCATTGGCACCGGTGTTGGCTACAACAGAAACAGAATTCTTAAAGATGTCATCACTCAATGGCTTCAGTAACCACGATTTAACGTATCATAAACAAAGCTCTAAGGAAGAAAGCGATGTTAATGAAATTAGATAGTTAGGAAAACTGCAAAACGTTTAAAACGAAGAGAAAAGTTTGAATTCCAATCTAAAGAATCTAAACGACAGGAAACGATTATCTCAAGTAAAAAAGTAGTCTACATCACAAATTTCATAAATTCTTAATCAGAACTTGTCGGCACGTGTTGCAATGAGTAATGTTAGGTCTTGTGAGTTAGTTGAGATGAAGATGTAAGGCATATTGGTCAGTTTTTGTTTTCTTATGACTCTTACCTTTGTTGAAAAATGTACTCATCATGAAACAGAATGTAATAATCGAAGAACTGTAGCAGATGAGGAACACAAATATCAGGGAAGGGTCAGAATTGTTTAGGACGCTCCCCTTGTCACCAATTCTGATTGCAAACAAGATGGTGTATATGGCACAAGCGATGACGAGATAGACGAAGGCTTTGAAAAACCATGACAGCCAGTAAACAGTCGAGCTCAAACCCATCAACTTCATTGCTTCCTACAACAGAAGTCAGCGATTAGCGATTATTTGGTAAAGTAGACACCATGAAAGGCAACAAGAAAACACGGTCTCTGAACTGTCGGGTACCTGTAACATAACCTCACCATCAAATTTTATATATTTAAATAAAAATGTCACGATTTCTGAGGTAGATGACGACTGCTGACAAAAACAAGAAGAAGACACCAATATATCAACAGAAACATGATCCAAATTAAAACCTATGGCACAATATGAACAAAAGAAAGATTTACCCAGACACTCCAGAAAAATACAAAAATACCAAGTGTTCCTGAGGAGTAAGCGTTTTTGTTTAATGTTTATCTTAGTCAATCCAAGTATGTAATGGCACGTTTACGTTCACCAGCGTAGAACAATATTAACAACAACGGAGCCAACATGTATACTAACGAGCATCAAACACGTCCAATTTCATATCACATAAAAAAAATACAATACAGGGTTTTAATTGATGCAGATCGATAAAAAAGATATGGGGAAATGTTATTATTGCCATAATGAGATCAGGAAGAGAAATGAAATAGATATTCTTGAACAATGTGAAGTTAGATCAATTTGATTATCATCAGCAATTCGTGTCTCATTTTGTACATCCGAAAACACTTGACCTAGAATTACGCGGCGAGTATCGTCGACGAAGTATGAGACACTTTGCCCTTTTGGAACATCGCATCTTGTTCCTTTTGTAGAAGTTCTGTGCAAAAATTTTTGTTTTTGCCTTCTTTTATCGACAGAATTACGGTTTTGTTTAAAAAGTCGTTATTTTATTGTTTTTTTTTCTCCTATACCTTGAGTCGTCTTTCCTTTTCATAGAGGATGTTCTTTATGGTCTGTAGGGAGGAGAGAATAAATCCAAGCATAAGAAATAATGGGAGGTTGGTTTGAAGTGTGGGCAGGAGGAAGTCTTTCACTACAGGCGGGAATGGCATCCTTCTCATTTTAAAGTCAATTGAGGACAGATTGCTTCCTGGAGCATGTTTTTCGATGATGGCCCTGTCCACCAAATATTGTAGCAGCAGGAAGCCGGTGGTGTGGTAATCTGAGAACACATCATTATATTTTACACTACGATCCAGACTAACAGTGTTAATAATCAGGAATATACTATTGTAAACTGAAGACGTTTATAGGTCATTTTGTACCTGACAAAAGGAATCTATTATAAAAATTGTTATCATTCTGGAAAATTGTTAGTCTATCTCTGTCTATCTCAATATCCACGACTGTCGACTCCTCGTGGAGGTATATAACTGACTGCATTGTCCTCGTTTAAAAAGTCATAAATTAACGAGTGATTCAACCTACATATTTATTATACTCTCTTAAACGACTAAATACATGTGTCCTCACTCACGTTGTCAACGATTTATAACCTTAAAGCTTGAGAATGACGCCTTATCAAAAACAACCATGAGATATTGATTTATCCCTACCTCTCAAAGATAAAAAACCGATCGATATAGACTGAGTTCAGTCAACAAGAGCTAATACTACCGATCGATATAGACTGAGTTCAGTCAACAAGAGCTAATACTACCGATCGATATAGACTGAGTTCAGTCTACAAGAGTTAATACTACCGATCGATATAGACTGAGTTCAGTCTACAAGAGTTAAAACTACCGATCGATATAGACTGAGTTCAGTCAACAAGAGTTAATACTACCGATCGATATAGACTGAGTTCAGTCTACAAGAGTTAATACTACCGATCGATATAGACTGAGTTCAGTCAACAAGAGTTAAAACTACCGATCGATATAGACTGAGTTCAGTCTACAAGAGTTAATACTACCGATCGATATAGACTGAGTTCAGTCAGCAAGAGTTAATACTACCGATCGATATAGACTGAGTTCAGTCAACAAGAGTTAATACTACCGATCGATATAGACTGAGTTCAGTCAACAAGAGCTAATACTGACATATTTCTACTGTCATTGAATTACATTAAATCAGACAAAATTTATATCACACTTTTGGACATTTTGATCATTATTCTTGTAAATGTTTAAAAAAAAAATAAAGAAACCCACTAGGTTCTCCACCGTCATCATCTTCATTTCGAAACCAGGGAGTCCGAAAAAACGGGTAGACCCTGGCTGTGCGCCACCTGTCGCCATCGTTGAGTCTGGAAACGCTCAGGTCGTACCGTATGTGTTGAGGTAGAGTCGACCTATAATCTTCTGTTGCGTCAAATACCACCGCTCCCCAGATCACCTTGCCGTTTTTCGCGTAATAGTCATCAATCTCTTCTGCCGTGTCGAAACCTTGTACTGCAAAACGATTGATTGATTCGTTAATTGGTTTTTCTGTTACAGCCGACCTTCATACGACAGACATTCAAACAGTTGTACTCTTGAGTCTCGTGGTTGTAGTCGGGATACATTTATTTTTATTACACAACTCTAGACAATCATATCGCGAATAGGTAGGTCCTTACATTCGGTCACAAACTAGGACTATGACCAAGAGCAATGGAGGTACCCTGAAGACATTTAACGACAGATTGCAAATAATGCTTAGGGAAGCGAGATAAGAGGAACAGTGACCTGAAACAAAGTGAAGTGCTCACATCTCTTACCACAACTAAATTACCTTACGGAAGAGAGTGTTTGTTTACATAGATAATAAAGTTACCCTTACTGGGTACAATGTCTATTCGATGTGAACAGTTATCATACCAAGTCAATATTTACATCTCTTCATTGTAGCTTAAGAAGTTGTTTTTTTTTTTTTTTTTTGCATGTCTCATAAGTTCACTTTGATATAGCGCCAGTGATGGCCATGTGACATTTCTTCCGGATCCCGCTTCCCGGTATTAGTCGTTGGTCTCTGTTTCCTGTCTCAATAAAAGGTTACTACGTCCCTACTTACTGGTACTGTTGCGACATATGTATCATTGTATTTTAATACTGGCGTAGAGAAATGAGTAAGTTATCGATCATGTGATGTACGAATTTGCTCGTGGCTGTACTGACATGAAGTACGTGATAATTTATGACCCTGAAGCGACGGTAGTGTAATCACGTGTATGTGATGTTGAGGACACGTGCAACACTAACAATTGCATAAGTTGTACAACCCGGATTGAGATAATATTGAAATAACGTATCGCTCGTTGTTTGTCTTGATTTAAATATATTTTATTGTATCAATATATACATTGGGATTGGGCACAAGTTGGCCAACTTATATTAAGCCCTTTCCTTTGTTTGCCTTGCGGTGTGCACCAGGAGTTTCACGAGAAATCCTATAAAAATGTCCTTACATAGCAAGTAAAATAAGACCCAAGTGTGCGCGTGTTCCCAAAACTGTGTTGTTGAACGAATATTTATTTTAGCTTACGTTATTTCTACCAGGAATAGAAAGAAAAAATGGTATGAAAGTAACTGAATTCGACCTTATGCAGCATTCCATCTGGTCTCAGTACCTATGTCTCATTTACTATTGTAAAATTCTGACAATGTGACATTATCAATAATATTTTTGAGAACCTGAGACCCATTGTTGTTTATTCAGGTCACTATCTCAGAAAAAAATATGTATATACCAGTCTTTCTTGTAGATTCTAGCCCAATGAACAATCACACTGGATAGGATATTATCTCTGTAACTCATTTAAGCATTGATTTCAGGGCTAAATGAATGCCACCAGAATAAAGGCAAATTCAGTGGAGTATGTCAGTGAGTCATGTTAAAATTGTTTTTATCCAGTAGACATTTATCAGACGCAGTTCTATAAGCAGTTCAATGATTACACATATCATTTTCAATTTTCACCTTGTAATAAGTAGCGGCAACCCCAATTTGTAAGCATATCTTAAAATATTCCTCTGCTGTTGGCAGTTCATGGGCTGGTAATATACAGCTGGCTTTAGTCAAGTTTCATCGTTACAACGTCATACAATAGTCATTACATATCAATGAATTTCACAGGCGAGAAAAAGGTTTATTTTATTAGAATGTCTATGCTGAAATTGTACGGAATGTATCATATCGGCATTACACGACATTAGAAGCAGCGAGAACAATTGCCATATTAGTTGAAAAGATAATACTGAAGGTTCACCTCGATAATGGGGTAGGTACATGTATTTATACAATGTGTTACTACTTAGGTTCCTCACTATCTTCAATGATATCAATGAAATGTTAATTAACACTATACACTTACCAGTAAACGTGGGCCCAACTTGTTGAGCAACGGTGTTCATCAGATCTACAATAACAGTTTGGTTTGGTGAGAAAATAATCTCCCTTTTTGGAGCTGATACAAGCCTTGAGGCATTTTCTTCCAAAGGAAAGGATGGCCATGTTGTACTGGTATCAATTGCTTCTATCTTCACTAAGGAACGGATCACTACCAACAGAGCGGCGAAACCTACCGGAAGAAGTATCTCAAACGCCGTCACCAATTTTTTGCGCTTCTGTATAATCCAATTCTTCCATGTCAACAAAAGAAATTGACTGGTTTTTCCCATATCGATTTTGGGTAATGTCTTCTATCAGGTTTTCGATTCAGTATTAAATTCCAAAGTTAGCGTTATATCAAAATTCCATCGTCATCTGTAACACAAAAGCTTCCTCTGTTATTAAGCTCGTAGAATACACCTTGAAAAAAAGTGTTAATTATGCTATTATCATCACCCGCACAAATTCTGTTACTCGCCAACTTCATATCAGATGAATTAACATAGGCTTGCTTTCAAATTATCTTTTCAAATTTATAGTTGTATTTGCAATGTATAAATGTTGGATTGTGTAAATCCACTTCATCTGGAATAAAGAAGATGTATACCTAGTCAAAATTTACATTCTAAAAATTTAATGTTACATAATTATGACTTATAAACTAAATAACAAAACATTACATTATGGTTTCATTTCAACTGTGTTATGTAAAAGCGCTAGACATTAATGCTGTTATTTTTCCTGATTTCTTTTACGTATTTTTTTCATAATTCTATCGAATTTCAATGCAGTTTTGATGAATTCTACCTGAACAAGTTTTATATTTTAATAGCTTAATAGTTACTCTCGTGTTCTTTGCTGAGATGCCTGACGTAAACATAAAACAAAATATCTCAGTTGAACGATTCATAACGCACACGTTATAAATCGGCAGATCGACTAGCTGTATACGTAGTCCACTTAAATACGTGTATGCATTGTTGTTATAACAACACCAATACAATGTACCTTTATATCACATGGATACATATAGGGAATGATATTTTTGTTAATGAGAAACGAGATATCTGTTGGAGGTAATTAAATCTTGTATCCGAGGTTTCTTACGTCATAGTATCACCGCTCTCATCGATTATTTCTACTCAACAAATCAACGTGTAGCAGAGCTGTACGATATAAATGTGAAAACATAATTTTCTGTGAACATTCAGACTAAGAACAACATATGATTACATGAACTCTCACTAGCCAATTCATATAATCTGAAACAAACATCAACGCCTACGTACATCCGGACAAATTACATTTATTAATCATCATTTACAATAAATACTTGCACTGTAAAGTAATATCATCTGTAATACACATGACTGGCCAAAACCAAACACTAATGACAAATGAGTGATATTGCATCATTGTCCAATTTGACTATACACAGATAGTTTCATTGGCAAGAACAACTCACACAAACGGCAACATTGGCAATACACAGGGTTAAACAATTTGGCAATATACAGATAACATCATTGGCGATACACA
The DNA here is from genome assembly GCF_031769215.1 of Ylistrum balloti. NCBI lineage: Eukaryota > Metazoa > Mollusca > Bivalvia > Pectinida > Pectinidae > Ylistrum > Ylistrum balloti. The sequence goes on from NW_026782025.1 coordinate 1,278,116, forward strand.
AATATCATCATTGGCAATGAACACCACGTCTTTGGCAAATACAATACAAATTTTACCATTGGCAAAACGCTCAGACAAACGACATTGTTGCGAAATCATTTAGCTTTGCGACATGACTAGCGATGCACACAGCTACAGATATGATAAATGGTAATGTATATAGCCAAATGTTATCTTAAACAAACATCATTCATTAAAAAAGACATACGTACCTAAACTAGAACCGTAAGTGACAGCATATGAAAATTATCTTTTGATGTCAATAAACGAGTTTAAACTATCCCACAAATCCTTTATCAGGAAACGGCCGTTTCCTTTACAACTTCCGGTGACAAATATACACGTGATATTTAACAGATGATTTATTACGATGATATAAGTAAGTGTGCATTAGTTTATCTTATTGAATATTTTTAATTGTATACATATAGAATATACATGAGGACCTAAAAGTAGAAATGATTGCGGTAATGTGTGGTATACAATAAAATTACACAATTACTACTAATATCACAGTATATACACCTTGTTCTACAGGCAATGATAGCCAGCACAGTATGGTAAAGTATACAAGGACACGTTTAATTTCCACCAAGATATAAGTAACTACATTTTCGATTAAAATCTCTGTTCTGTTGAAATTTATCTGATACTGGCAGCTCCTAATCAAGTTGCCGTCCAACTCAACAACGTACCGATTTTACAAGATAGACTAAGATCTGAACGATTGTCTTCAGGTAAATGAATATTTTAACATAATTTTGCTAGAATCTAGAGAAGATACAGAATATATTGAAAGTCGAATGTATAGAAAGTCAACGAGAAATAGTTACCTTTAGCGTTCCTTTTGTATTAGCCAGTTATGAATGCATAATATATAGCACGCGTGTATTATTCCCATATCAGTACGAAAATGTGACTGGTCACATGATCTCTGTCGTCATTGTAGATAAAGAGCAATCAACCTACCTAAATTGCACTCGTGCTTGGACATGACCTCGTGATCGCGCTACCTGATGCTCTTATGAGTTTACTGGAACGGAAACACAGAATATGAATCTTGCTTTATGAGTATCGGGGCTTTTCGTCTCGATGGAGTGCATATTCTGTTGAAAGACTTTCCGGCGATCGGCCACACGAAAAAATATTTGTAATTCAGTGACGTCACAACAACAATGAAATGACGTCATGAAATCAGAGGACCTAACAAGTACTTTAGCACTTAAACCGACAGAAACTCGTACATTCTCGTCTTTTAGGTGCACTTTTTACAAACATTGGCGAATAATTGTGTTCAAATTAACGTTTTGCAACTTATCGTTTTCGGAATTCATTTCCAAGTGAGCTTTAGTTATTACTGCCAATTTTAGAACGTTTTCAACAGTGAAATATTACAGAATTGACAAAAACATGTCCGGGACAGTAACAATACAGTTGATAGTAGTCAAGGTCAGTGAGTGTTAGCCAGGCATCAACATGTTTTTTCAGCATGACACATCTGTTATATGAACAAGCTTAAATATCTCATCAGTTCCTTTTATGTTGAGATGGAAAACGGACATCACTCCATTTCTGTTTCGGACCAAAGGTTTATTACAGTACAGATCTTATGATTACAACAAATTGTCGATACAAAATGCCTTTCACGGAGACCGATAGCCTATATCAAACTACCTGGTATGTTCGACCCAGTTTTCATGAATCATATGGTTCAACTACTCAGTGTTCCGGTTGCCGATACAGTGGTAAAGGTTCTTGATACCGTGTTTACCGATAAAATCGCTAAGCTTGCTGAAGACAAAATACCGCAATTTATTGAGAATAAAGAAAATTTTAAAAGCTTTGTGTCTGATTCATAAGAAAGAAAAATACAGAAAAAGGTGGAACAACAAACTGACACATTACAAAAACAATTATGAGTAAAGATGCTGAGATTTCTGCTCTACAAATGAAAATTGATTATTTAGAAAAAAAATCAGAAACAACATGAAGATATATTAGACGATCATGATCAATATTCCAGGCGCACTTGCCTCAAGTTTATTAACGTTCCGGTTGAAAACGAGGCGAATTCCGACTCTTTGAAAGTAATGTTTGATTTGTGTAACCAGCAACTGAAAGTAAATGTGTCAGTAAACCAGATTTCTCGATGTCATGTTCTAGGGTCTGTCAGGAATGGAAAAACGACTATTATCGCCCGTTTCGTAAGATATTATGACAGGCAAAGAGTGTTCGAAGCGAAATCTCGATCAAAGAATAACAAGAGTGTTACCATAATAATTGAAGCCCTCACCAAGCGTAGACAATCTATCGTCAACGAACTGAACAAACTGCGCCATGACAATAAGATAGTATCGTTCTGCACCAGAGACGGTAGAATTTTTGTTCATAAAGTCCTGGGAGATCGGAAAGTAGAGATTCATCACCAGAGCGATGTTGCTGCTCTCGTGCCCATCCAAAATGAGCAACAACGTGTTTAGTCGATTTAAGCGTTAAAGGTTTGACATTGGGATGTTATGGCTTTGTACATTTCTACTTGGTCATGGTTTTGTTTGTATTTTATTACTTTCCTTTCGTGCCTCTCGAGAAGTTATTTTGTAAATAAACTTTAATTTCTAAATAAACACTTATATTTGGTACTCTGAGTACAAATACACATATTATACCCCCTTCTCCATATTTGTACCCGTGACTTGGAGCAGCGAATTCTTATTAACGTATGATTATGATGTACAAGTCTTGTGAGTGGTTCTTTCCAGGAATAACAGCCCAGCGGAATAGTTTTTCTAGAATGAACGGATTGACAGGAGAAAGCTTTAGCAGGACGGAATGTCATAGACACTTGAATAGCAGATTGTGGGTGAAAAGCAGAACGGTATATCGCTGGGGCTGTTCGGTGCTGAACCTTTCTTCTCGAGACTTGTTTTTGCTAGGGGAAAAAAAAAGAAAAAAAATAACCTTGTTACTCCGGTTTCAATACCGGAGTATTTAGTGATACCTACAGTATTCCAGTTTTCTTTTCCACTGTATTTATTGATACTTGCTGTATTTCCGTTTTCACCACCAGTGTATTGAGTGATACCTATGGTATTTCCGTTTTCATTTCCAGTGTATTTAATGATACCTACCGTATTTCCGTTTTCACTACCAGTGTATTTAGCGATATCTACCGTACTTCCGTTTTCACTACCAGTGTATTTAGTGATACCTACCGTGTTTCTGTTTTCACTTTTAAGTGCATTGAGTGATATCTATTTCCGTTTTTTTTCCCACTTCAAGTGTATATAGGGATACCAACCGTAATCCCGTTTTCACTTCGAGCAAACTGCCTTTTTCTCTTCCGTGGTGTTTGGTGATACCTACTGATGGCCGTTTCACTACAGTTATTTTTATTTAGCTTACGACATTAGCTTCTTCACTACCAGTGTATTTAGCGATACCTACGATATTTCCGTTTTCACTACCAGTGTATTTAGTGATACCTACGGTATTTCCGTTTTCTTTTTAAGTGTATATCGTGATACCAACCGTAATCCCGTTTTCACCTCTAGTGAACTGCCTTTTCCACTTCCATGGTGTTTGGTGATACCTACTGTATGGCCGTTTCACTACAGTTATTTTTATTTAGCTTACGACATTACATTCTTCACTACAAGTGTATTTAGCGATACCTACGGTATTTCCGTTTGCATTTTAAGTGTATTTAGTGACACCTATCGTATTTTGTTTTCATTACCAGTGGATTTAGTGATACCTACGGTATTTCCGTGTTTCACTACAAGTGTATTTAATGATACCTACTGTAATTCCTTTTTCATTACCAGGTGAATTAAAGATATCTACTGTAATTCCGTTTTCAATACCGGTGATTCTTACTTTTTCACTACCAGTGTATTAAGTGATACTTATAGTGTTTCCGTTTTCACTACCAGTGTATCTAGTGATACCTACTGTGTTTCAGTTTTCATTACCAGGGGATTTAATTATACCTACTGTAATCCCGTTTCACTACTAATGAATTTAATGATACCTACTGTAATTCCGTTTTCATTACCGGTGATACTAACTTTTTCACTACCAGTGTATTTAGTGATACTTACCGTGTTTCCGTTTCATTACCAGTGTATCTAGTGATACCTACCGGATTTCCGTTTCTTTACCAGTGTATATGGTGATACCTACTGTATTTCAGTTCTCACTACCAGTGTATCCTACCTCATTTTTGGATTTATAAACAGTGTACCTACAATTTAGTGATACCTTGTGATTAGTCATTTTTAAATCAACCTGTATATTCACTAATACCTACTACTCTGTCGTTATTGGAACCATTTTCGTAAGTAGTCTTTGACTTATTGTTCCATTTTGTGCCCTTTTTGTTTACATACATGTATATAATATTTAGACCTACACCAAATTTGTTTCGCCCACCATCTGCCCTCTTTCTTTACTTTACTGCTCTGCTATATATAAGTAGGGATTCTATGTTATCTTTCATTTATTTTTTATCCTCTTCCTGCTCTTTATATCTTGACTTTTCTCTAGTTTGCAATCCCTGTTCTCTTTCCGCTACTTATCCTTCGTTCTCGATTTTCTCTACTTTGATAACGTCATATTGCAATAAGCGTATATATACCTCTGGCCACCATGCAATGTTTTCCTATTTTGTATTTTATCCTCCTTGATGGGTTGTTGTACTGATGTGTGGAGGTGTGCCATTGGTACCTTTTATTGTAAAACATGTCTTATGGGTAAAAGACTGTATTTTGTCGACAAGTCGGATTCCTTTTATAACTTGTTTAAGACAGCCGTTTTTTCGTGCATACTATTCGCTTATCTTAGTTTTATGCAATCCTTAGTTAAGCAAAGCACTATTGTGTTCATTTTAGCCCTCAAATTTATTTTGGTCTGTGATAACAGTGTGTGTCATGGCCCAAACTTGAATGTTCGTACAAGTATATTTAAGTATAAATCCTTCTATACTTACCAAATACTCAAATATGATAACCTGAAAAACTTAATGAACTTGCTTTGTGTTTTTGTGCGTTCTTACTCTCTAAATGTTGATTTTTCTGTAACTCTTCTGCTGCTGTTATTAATTTGTATGGATGTTGAATCTAATCCTGGCCCTGAGTCTGGTGAACTTTCAGTATTTCATCTTAATATACGAAGTATTAGAAAAAAGTTGGATGTTATCGAGGACATAGCAGGAGAGTTTGATGTTTTATGTCTGACTGAAAGTCATTTAGATGACCAAGCATGTACTGATGCTTTATTAATTCAGGGATTTCATTCTCCTTTTAGACGAGATAGAAATTTTGCAGGTGGTGGTGTAATTGCTTATGTCAATAATTTGTTAAAAGTAACTCAACTGACAAATTTAGAATATTATGGCGATGAAACTGTTTGGTTAAAACTTTCCCTAAACAATACAAATTTTATTGTAGGAACCATATATAGACCTGAAAATTCAGTTTAACCATTTTGGGAAAATTTGCGTTCTTTAATACATTATGCTTTTGACATAACAGCTAACGTTGTACTTACTGGTGATTTAAATGTCGATTTAATTACTGTTGCCCCAACCCATGTTTTTTTCAGATATTTTTAAATTCCTTGGTCTTAAAAATGTAATATCGGAACCTACTCGTGTAGGTCCGACTAGATCAAGTTTACTTGATCCTTTTCTTCTAAGTGATTCTGTATTCTGTAGGGAATCCTTTGTTATAAATATAGATAGGTCAGTTAGTGATAATGAAGGTTGCACTGTTAGCGTTAAACTTCCTAGTTCTTTTAAACCTGTCTATACACGCAAAGTCTGGTTATATAAGAGAGCAGATTACAATAAGCTCAATGAGCTTATTAGTCAATATGATTGGAATGAAACTTTTTCAAATTGTGCATCAGTAGATATTGCTTGTGAAACTTTTACTTATGTTTTTATTAAATTTGTGGAACTTTGTATACCTACAAAAGTTGTAACCATACGACCAAATGATAAGCCATGGATGACTTCTGAGCTAAGGAAACATATACGACTTCGTGATAGGTTACACAAAGCAGTTAGAAAATCGAAATCTTCTTCGGCTATCCAAAAGTTTAAAACACAACGTAACAAAGTCAATAATATGAAAAAGTACTGCAGGCTACAGTTTTATGAGCATGTCCATGGCTTTATTGATAATTACTTATCTACTGATCCCAAAGCTTACAGGAGATTAATCAAACGATTAATTAATTCTTGTGGTACATCTGATGACATACCAATTCTGGTAGACCCTTTTACTGATACTGTAATTACTAGTGATGTAGATAAAGCTGATCTACTTAATTACTATTTTTGCAGTATAACTAGTATTGATGATTGTGACGCCCAAGTTCCAGATATTGCTCCAAAAATCAATAAAACTTTCAATTTTATTAGAGTAAATTATATGGAAATTAAACATGTGTTGCAAATACTGAAACTTGGAAAGGCCTCGGGCCAGGATGAAATTAGTCATTATATGCTAAAGAAAAATGTTTGTAATACAGTTCGTAAACCACTTGAGTTACTATTTAATATGTCACTCTCTTTTGGTGTTTATCCCAAAGTGTGGAAATTAGCTAAAGTTATGCCGTTGTTTAAAAAGGGTGATAGACACTCTCCTTCTAACTACAGGCCAATAACTGTCTACTGTTGACAAAGTTTTCGAACGTGTAGTTTTCAATCATATCTATAATTATTTCATAGAAAATTCGTTGTTTTATCAATATCAGTCTGGTTTCTTGCCCGGACATTCTACTTTATATCAACTGATTGAAATCTATCATAATATATGTCTAGCACTCGAAGAAAAAACCCATACATGTATCGTCTTTTGTGACATCTCAAAAGCTTTTGATAGAGTTTGGCATAAAGGTTTGTTTATTAAGTTAAAATCCTATGGAATAGATGGAAAGCTATTGGCTTGGTTGAAGGACTATTTACATCAGAGACATCAAAAAGTATGTGTTAATGGGTCTTTTTCTAAATTAGGTTTTTGTTGATGCTGGGGGTTCGACAGGGTTCTATTCTTGGCCCTCTTTTATTTCTAATTTATATTAATGATATAGCAGATGTATTTGATTCAGCTTCAAGACTATTCGCAGATGACACTTCTCTCCAATGTTCTTCTTCCTCCTGCTATCAAGAAATTCAAACTTTCCTTAACAAAGACCTTGAATCTCTTAATTCATGGGCTAAAACATGGCTTGTAACTTTTAATCCTGACAAAACGGATGTACTTATCATCTCTAATAATAATGAAATAGAAGGTTTATTAGAATTAGAATTTGATGGAAATATTTTAGATTTCACTGATAGTCACAGACATCTAGGTGTTATTCTCAACTCAAGTATTAAATGGGGGATCATATTGTTCATCTGTTATGAAAAAAATAAATGTTTTGAGAAAATTGAAATTTGTATTAAAACGTGATGCGCTTTTAAGAATTTATCGTACTTTTATATTACCCATTCTAGAATACGCTTGCGAATTGTGGGATGGTTGTTCAAATTTGGAATCTGAAAAATTAGAAAAAGCCCATTGTGAAGCAGCTAGAATGATTACAGGCCTTCCTTCTTATGCTAGTATTCATGCTTTGAATTTTGAAACGGGTTTAGAACCTTTGTCTTCTAGAAGGAAAAGAAGAAAACTTCAACTCTTCTACAAAATCCATACTAACCAAACACCTGGATACCTTTCCTCGTTACTTTCCTCTACTGTATAAGATCAAGCTCAATATTCTTTGAGAAATAGTAATAATTATAGAATTCCCTTTTTCCGTCTTTCTACAACTAATTCTTCTTTCTTGCCGTCTATGCGTTGTTGGAATAATCTGGATAACTCAATCAGGTCGCCATCCTCATTAAGTGTTTTAAAAAAGTCTCTAAAACCTATCGATCACATTTCTCCACCTTCTCATATTTTGATAGGTGACCGTAAATTAAATATCATACTAACGAAACTTAGACACCAGTGCAGTTCTTTAAATTATTATTTATTCAGGATAAACCTTGTGGATATCCCCAGTTGTTCTTGTGGACATTTGTGTGAAAATTCTTATAATTTTTTCTTCATGTGTTGTCATTATAATTTACAAAGAAATGTTCTTTTTCAACATTTAGATGATTTAAATTTACCCATACATTGTGATTTAGATTTGATATTGTATGGTAATAATGATCTTTCTTTTGAAACAAAATCGAAATTTTTTTTGAATGTCCAAAACATTATTAAATCTAGGTTCACTTGACGTCATCTGCCAAAACTACCCCCTAAATCCCCCCCCCCCCCCTCTCTCTCTCTCTCTCTCTCTCTCTCTCTCTCTCTCTCTCTCTCTCTCTCTCTCTCTCTCTCTCTCTCACGCGCAAAATGTGGTTTAGGCGGAATTGGCAAGTTTTACTTCGCTGTGGGGAGACCATTTTCTAGTTGGCAGTAGTCGCATTTAACTATCATATATCATTCATCAGCTGTTTAACATTGTCAACACTCATTTTATAACATGAAAAGTAATTGAAGTAGCCATTTATAAAGCATGAAACATTATGAGGAGTCCGAGAATACTCTCACTATTATATGGCATGTATATCGGAACCCCTCTCCCAGAAATGAGAGAAAACATTATTGCGAAGAGGACTTACAGAATCACTTTCCCGATCTTAATTAATTTCAAAAGTGCCATGGCTCACAATAATACATAAATGGACTTCGTGAATTTGTGAGTTTTACACACTGACGTGGTCTATAGTACACTATGTTCTAATATTCATATAACTAAATACACATTAGCAAACTTTATTAATACCATAAGTGATTAGAAAAGTTGAGACCTAATACCATACACTCATTAACTACTTGTACTTGCCACATCCTGACAGTTTCTTCTCAATATTTTCTACACCTTACAAAGATTACACTTCCTCTTATACAAGACTTCCCGTAAAATGTCCCATTGGCTATGTAATAGATTTATTTCAATAATCTCCACTTCTCATTAGTATTATCGACCAAACATAAAATTCGACTTTCGATATTAATACTTCAAGCCCGTTATGATATGATCCTTATAATGCCTCGCATCCGCTGTAACCTCTCATAGAATTTCTCACCCACTTTACACGTAATACGTTGCTCCTAAAGTTTTACTCTATTCAGAACAGACTACCAGAAAAGTTTACTTTATTCAAAACAGACTATCAATGAAGTTTGAATTTATTATTAAATAAACAAATACATGAACTAATTCACTCCTGATAATCAACATTAAATCATCCTGTTTGGTATTTTTGTTAACTAGCATTGGCAAAATAACTAAATTTTCAGAAAACCCTTAGTTTCTTAAAGAATTTTGATTGATTTTAGGATTTGACATCGTAGATATTAAAAAGTTTTCCCTCAATTTTCAAATTGATACTGCTTTAGCAGCAAGCACTAGCTTTTTTCATCCACCATTTTTATTGTATAAGAATCTCCTTTGTAAATGTGTAGTTGTAACTCACTTGATATGCATAATTGACCCTTAACCAGGTTCTACCTTATTCATACGTAATATTATTCTCTATGACAACAATTTTTTCGGAGTTTATCCATCTTAAGCTTAAAACACATCACTCATGGAAATTAGCAGTAAAGTTTTCTCAATATTTATATACAGTGTATTTTAAAAATATGTGTAAGCTCTTGCACTTTGAACCATGAGGAATTGTGTCACTACTGCGGTATGTTGTGCGATGATTCTATTACATATATTATTTGTCACTGCTATGGAAATATTGATATTTGAGATAAATTAAGGTGTCACTTATTTAATGAGTTGGGCATAAATTTCATGACGTGGTTGAATAATTTGTCAGACTTTGACTTAGCAAATACTTTCTTGGCGAGTACTTTTAGCTGTGAAATGTTGAAAGAAGATTTGGAATATTTTTTCAGACTTGTAAATTTAAGATTTCTGTATCAAATATTTAAAACTTCTCACTTACACTATTATGATTTGTTTTGTACATTTATACAACTCTTCTTTAATGCTAAGTTTGTTTTAATTGTATTCATTCTTTTTACGTAATATTGGAATAAAAGGAATAATAATAACTTAATAATAATAATATAGAAATGAAATCATTCTTTTGATTTGATGTCAACAGGGGAATATCTAAGAATTTTACATGTTTGGAAAAATGTCAAGAAAACATGAAGCTATCTAAAAACATTGTGTATAATGTTGCATTTTTTATTGCTGCTAAAAATACATAGCTTCAAGCTGATATCCTTTTGTAGTTTCTGACAACATCAATATTGACAGAGGGGAGATAACTCATAACTAGCCATTACAGTTTTCTTTTCACAACTTTGAAGTGACATTGTGTATTAAAAATTAATTAATGAAACAAAGACATAAACAAATTTTAAAGTTTTGTGCAAATTTTAAACGCGTAATATTTCAAATTTTGGCAACAATTTGAGTGCATCAATAGAAAATATAGGAAAATGTTTATACAATAACTGTTAGCTTAAGAAGCACAATGGGTAGTAGTTTCATGTATGAGTTTGCTGAAGGTCAGAGGGGAAAATGCACAGATTTAATTTGATTTCTTCCAGATTTGTATATCCTATTTAAAAAAATCCTTTTTGAATTTTCAATTTGACTGGAAAATCTCTAAAGTAAAAGATATTTGTAAGATAAATGCATCTAAATCAGTTATGTAATATTTTGATGGTGACTTGTCAAACCTGTCTGTTATAAAATAAGACACCAGGGTCATTAATCATCTACCTCAGTTAATAGTTCAATTACAGCGTTATGTTGATTTTATTACAAAGAGGACAATTTTGAAAATGATTTCCATCCTCCCATTGTCATATTGTGGGTTGGAGACCCTGAACAACATGATTGGCAATTATGTCATGATATTCAATGATGAGACCAATTTTCTTGTTTGTAAATGTAAAAAGTCAATGACATAGCTGGAATTTATAGATAATATAGAGATGCTATAACATGAACAGAAATACAGAGAAAGGCAGAAGAAGATAACATTCCTATATAAATTGTAGAAAAATCTTCCCAAGGGGAAATGTGAAACCCTAAGGGCAAAAAAAATCACATTTTAGTGAATCATCTTTAATCCTTCCATCCCTGAAATTTGAATCAATTTGATAAATTTCAGTCCCCTACTTAGAGCTCTGTGGGTGGGGAGCATATAATTCCTAATCTTATGTAAAATTTTATTAAATTTGGTTCAGGACTAACCAAAAAATCCCCAGCATATCCAAAGTCCAGTTAACATTACAAAGAAACAAAATTCTGTGAAGTGTACAATTGTCTTGTAGGTATGGAAAACAAAATATACAAATGCCTTATGGCTGCTATGATTTTTATGTGATCTACATACATTCTTTTCGAATAATGAACAGGTAAAATTTACAGATAATTTTATTTGTTTTATGAAAGGAATTATGAAATGATGCCTTTTGGAATAACTAGGTAACATCAAGAATATAAATGTTCTTCAGTGTTACTATTAAAACCTGCACGAAACTGATGTTGAAAATGTTAGATATAATCCATAGAGTCACATGTGTATACAAAATCCTCCTTGGTACCATGTCCTCTTGTATTTCAATGATTGTCAATTAATTAGTCCTCCCAAATATCATGAGGTCACTGCTGCTTGTGTCCACATCACAGGATCAGGTTCATTGACATCACTAGCTACTCCATGTTTCTTCTACAGGAAAAGAAACTAGATTTAATTCACATTTTAATCTATTTTAATACTTAACAATCTGCAAAAAAGGTAATATCTTCACAACTTATTCATGTAAACAATCTAAAAGTAATATAAGGATATATTTCATTTTGTTTTTATATTTTTTCATTATAATTTTGATAATGATACGTTTCGTGCTTGTCTGTTGATAGGTGTCGTGTCTGTCGTTGGTAAATTGGTCAGTAGGTGTCGTGTAAGTCATCGGTAAGTTGGTCGGTAGGCGTCGTGCGTGTCGTCGGTCAGTCGGTCGGTAGGCGTCATGTCCGTCGTCGGTCAGTCGGTCGGTAGGCGTCGAGTCTGTCGTCGGTCAGTCGGTCGGTAGGCATCGAGTCCGTCGTCGGTCAGTCGGTCGGTAGGCATCGAGTCTGTCGTCGGTCAGTCGGTCGGAAGGCGTCGAGTCTGTCGTCGGTCAGTTGGTCGGTAGGCGTCGAGTCCGTCGTCGGTCGGTAGGCGTCGTGTCGTTATCGGTCAGTCGGTCGGTAGGCGTCGAGTCAGTAGTCGGTCGGTAGGCGTCGAGTCTGTCGTCGGTCAGTCGGTGGGTAGGCGTCAAGTCAGTAGTCGGTCGGTCAGTCGGTAGGCGTCGAGTCCGTCGTCGGTCGGTCAGTCGGTCGGTAGGCGTCGAGTCCGTCGTTGGTCAGTCGGTCGGTAGGCGTCGAGTAAGTAGTTGGTCATGTCGGTCGGTAGGCGTTGAGTCCGTCGTCGGTCAGCCGTTTGGTAGGCGTCGTGTCCGTATTTGGTCAGTCAGTCTGTAGGCGTCGTGTCCGCCGTCGGTCTGTCGTTAGGTAGGCATCGAGTCCGTAGTTGGTCGGTAGCCGTCGTGTCTGTTGTCGGTAAGTCGGTTGGTAGGTGTTGTGTCCGTCAGTCGGTCGGTATGTAGGTCTGTAGGTGTTGTGTCTGTCCTCTGTATGTAGGTCTGTAGGTGTCGTGTCAGTTTTCGGAACATAAGTCGGTTGGTGTCATTTCAGTCGTTTTTAAAGTGTTATGATCATCAGTATAATGTTGATGATAGTTTTGTCGTAGGATATTACTTGTTTTACCTTAATAAACAATGACTGTCCTAGTCTTTAAAATAAATGATGGTTAGACTAAATAGAGAACGGAAATGTTAGTCAAGTGGAAATGGATAGCGGGTGCATGCTGCATACTTACAGTAGTCTCTTGTGTCTGGCACTTGAAAAATTAACGCGGTTTAAATCAACATAACATACACACAATTCCATTCTTTCATTCCATAGATTTCAAAATACAATGAAAATCGAATAAAATCAAAGCAATTGACAATATATACTAACAATGATACTGGTGTTTTGGCAATCTTCTCTTTTTCTCTTCATTTTGATGAAAGAAGAATGGGCAGGGGTGGGGCTGGGGAAAAGTGATATTGTCAAAGTAAAGATCCAACAAGAATGAAATATGTACATATTCAGGCATTTTTCTCTAAATACAATAAATAAAATGGGTAATTTTATATTGATTTAATGGATCAGAAGTCAATGATAATGCATTATATGAAAATTCTAAAACAAATTGTAGTTATATGGAATGATCTCCTTTTTTAAGTTTCCATACAGATTACAATATATTAAAAAATGTTAAATGTAAAATCTATTTACGTAAATACAAACAGATGTACATGTTTCTTGGGGCAGTGGGGACATGCAGGCAAACTTACTCGGACTTTCTTCCAGTTTTTTTTTCAATCAGTTTCCTAGTTATATAATCTGTAATTCAAAAGAAAATGAAATAAAGGTAATTTACTGTTACAGAGTAATGTAACGGGTAGTAACAGGCAACAACAGAAAGTAAGAGTGAACGTACAGTATCAAGTAGTAACAGTTGATAAATAAATGTCACTGAAAATGCAGTAACAAGTGGGAAATATATGAACTCAGCTGAAAGTGGAGTTACAAGTAGCAGCAGGTATAAAAGAGGAAAGTAACTGAAAGTGGAGTAACACGTAGTTACAAGCAATACAGGAAAGTTATGAAGTTATGGAACAAGTAGTAAAGACAAAGGAAATAACCTGAAAGTGGAGCAATTAGTTAGAGGTAATAAAAGGAAAATAACTGAAAGCTAAGGAACAAACAGTAACATTCATTAAAGGAAAACACTGAAAGTAGAGTAACAAGTAGTAACAGGCAACAAAGTAATGTGACTGACAATTAAGTAAGTAATACCATGTGATCAATGAAAGTAACAGAAAGTAAGGTAACAAGTAGTAACAGGCAGTAAAGAAAAGTTACTAAAAGTTACAAGTAGCAACAGGCAAAAAGGGAATTAACATAAAGCTTAGTGGAGTAACAAGTATTAACCGCCAATAAAGGAAAGTAGTGCAAAAACTTCTGACAACAATAAATGAAAGCAATGTAACTGGAAATAGTAACAAAAAGGAACAGGCCAGAAAGTAAAGTAACAATTAATATAGTAACAAAGAGTAAAAATCAATAATAGGAGGAACTGAAAGACAAGTAACAAGTTGTGCCAGCCAAGAAAGAGAAGTAACTGAAAGAGGAGTATCAAGTAGTTACAGCAAAGTAACAAAATTAAGAAACAAAGTAGTACAGACAATAAAGGAAATAACCTGAAGTATAGAGTAAAGTTTTTACAGCAATAAAGATATGCAAAGTAACTGGAACGAATCACAAGTAGTAACAGGTAATAAATGAAAGAAACACTTAACGTTGAGTAACAAATAGAAACGGCCAATAAATGAGAGTAAAATGGAGCAACAAGTAGTAACATGATATACAGGAAAATAATAAAGTTAACCAACAAGTAGTACAGGCAATAAAGAAAAGTAACACATACAACTCAAGTTACAAGTACTGACAGTGATAAGGAAAGTTACTGAATGTATGGTAACAAGTCTTTTCAAATTAGAGAAGTTAAGTAACTGGAAAAAGTGGTAAATACCTATATGCATTAAAGGAAGCAAACTAAAAGTAAAGTAACAAGAAGTGACAAACAATGATAGGAAGAACTGAAAATTAAGTAATTATTAGTAACTGAAAATAGATTAACAAGTAGTAAAATGCAATACAGGAAAATAACAAAGTTAAGTAACAAGTGGTAACAAACAATAATAGGAAGAACTAAAAATCAAGTAATTAGTAGTAACTGGAAATGGATTAACAAGTAGTAACAAGCTATACAGAGAAATAACAAAGTAAAGTAACAAGTAGTTACAAGCAATAATAGGAAGAACTGAAAATCAAGTAATTAGTGGTAACTGGAAATGGATTAACAAGTAGTAACAAGCTATACAGAGAAATAACAAAGTAAAGTAACAAGTAGTAACAAGCAATAATAGGAAGAACTGAAAATCAAGTAACTAGTTGTAACTGAAAATAGATTAACAAGTAGTAACAAGCTATACTGGGAAATAACAAAGTTAAGTAACAAGTGGTAACAAGTAATAACAGAAAGAAATGAAAATCAAGTAACTAGTTGTAACTGAAAATAGATTAACAAGTAGTGACATGCAATAATATGAAGAATTGATGATAAAGTAACTACTAGTAACTGAAAATGTATTAACAAGTAGTAAAATGCAATACAGGGAAATAACAAAGTTAAGGAACAAGTAGTACATGCAATTAGGAAAGTAACTGAGTGTGGATCAACTAGTAGTAACAGGCAAAAAGGGTAAACAGTTCTACAGAATTAAGAGAAAACGAAACTGGAAAGAAAAACAATTATTAAAAGGCAATAAAAGGAGCGCAACCGAAGGGAAAAATTAGTAGTAAAAAGCAATATAGGAAAGTATCAGAAAGCTAAGTAACAGGAAGTAACGGGCAATAAAGGGAAGTGAATGAAAGTCGACGAGTAGCAACAAGCAATAATGGATTATTCCTAAAAATTAGAGAAACAAGTTCTTACAGTAATAAAGAGAAACAAAGTAACTGGAAAGAGTAACAAGCAGTAACAGGCAATAAAAGGAAGTAACTAAAAGTAAAGTAAGCAAAAATGAGCATAAAATAATATTTAAGATAAAGAAAAATATATGCAACTTACTTCCTTCAAGTCCAGTATACTGAGCTTTGTATTCCCTGTTCACTCTATCAATGTGGTTACTAAGGTCCTGTATCAAAATTAAAAAAAAACTATATATCACAAGAAATTCATAATTAAAAGAAAAAGAACACATTTCAGCATGCAATATGATGAAACTTAAAACAACACTTAGAAATTTGGTCAGATGTATTTGTTCTATATATAAAAAAACAAGGAGAAGTAACTCTGTTGTAACAAATTTCAATATTTTAACTGATGACGTCTGCAGCACTTACAAATACGGACACTTAATAACAAATATATTTCTAGTCCTATCAAGCAAGGAATTTATTTCATATCAGTATTTCTTAAGTTCCTTTTCAGAAACATGACAAACTTCAATATTTATATTTATTGGGTAAGACAAGCAGTTATTTATGAACCTTTTCTCAATAACGGAATCCTACTATGATGAATTCCAATGAAAAAGATTACATAAAAAATACTTTTAAAAAATCATAAGTAGGGGAGTAAACACATTTTCATGCTTCTTAAAATCTTAAAATATGAAAATTAACACTTACTTCACTTCTCAGGGTGTTGATTTGCTATAAGTGAGAAACATACTACTGAGTCCGTGACGTCTGTCCCTAACCAGTTTCTCCAGGCCCGTTGAGAGTGCCCCGGGTACCGCCGGCCAGAGACCCTGGATTCGTCGTGGGTTGTCGTCAGTAGTCTGCTCATCGCCCTCTATCATCAGCATCAAATTACTCTGTCCACAAGGTCCCTTTGTTCTGTATTAAAACAATGGAAATATTTTACAAGGGGAGACAACTCAAGATCCTTACCAAAACTATACATATACATAAGTATATATTACATATATTAAGATATAAAGGTTGGATTCAGTATTGTGAAACATATTGAAATAACTTTTCAAACAACACATCAAATTTGATTTTAGCATTAGCCCGTTCATTTCTGAATCCCATGTGTTTATAAAGTAATGAAATTAACACTTACATGTATTTAACCGGTAAAAATGTAATAAATATTATAATATAAAAATTAAAGAATCTCTTGGATTTTTTCTTTTAATCAAACAAATAAAACAAATACAAGCATATTTCGACTTGGAATCAAATCAATATTTAAAGACAAGAAAAATAAAATGTATGTGTATAGATGTATTTATATATATAACAAAAAACC
This sequence comes from Ylistrum balloti, assembly GCF_031769215.1. Taxonomy (NCBI): domain Eukaryota; kingdom Metazoa; phylum Mollusca; class Bivalvia; order Pectinida; family Pectinidae; genus Ylistrum; species Ylistrum balloti. Next base: position 1,295,115 of record NW_026782025.1, read on the forward strand.
ATTCAGTTGAGTAATGATCGGCACGAATTATTCCCCTTATTAACACCCATTTCAATACTTTCAAAATGTGAATTTGCTGAAAATACGTCGTGTTCACAACAACATTTATATCCATCTTTATAATAATTATATACGTAATACATGTGTAAGTTGCTGAGAAGTAACAAATTTGACACAGACCTTATCCACAGAGGCAGCTCGTCCGGACATTTTTTCGCTAATGAAAAATGCGCCCAATTTTTTCGCTGCAGCAAAACGTGCAATTTTTATAAGTATCTGATTGGCTGTCCCTATGTACGAACCATTTCATTGGTCATTGGGATAAAATGACCATGATATTCCTACTCGGTATATAGATATATAATATACGTTTGTGTATATAACAAAGGAATGGACACGGTTTAAATTCTGGACACAATATAGTTCCTTATATTAAGCAATATATTTGGCTAAATATGCGATACCAATATAATCTATATATATGGTGAAAATAAAGAGACAGTTACATAGTACATGTTTGTAACTAAAAGAACACAAAGACTTCAAATTGTAATCCGCACTATATGTATTACATACGTGTGTTTGAGAGTGTGCTTGGAGAAATTATGAGTAGATGTCACCGATTTTCACTAATCGTCCCAGTTACATGTTATATGTGTGGTATACACAATATGTCGACTGAAACATTTTAAAAACTAGTTTCAACCTCGTCGTGCTTCTTTCAATTTGGTATGTCTGTAAAGAGTCTGTCCACACATATTTCCCAGTCCGTCAGTGAGTCTTGTTTGTATATAACAAAATACCTATGATTTATCAATCTACATTGTAGATTAATAATTTGAATAAGTCATTATAAGGCATACTGCACTGTTGTCAGATTGGTATAATAACATATCCCAACCCTAACCCCTGCTCCATCCCTCTCCTCACTCCTCCTATGACACTTAGCTAATCATTATATATTTAATTATCATGTCTAATAAGCCACTAGTCACTGTTAAGTTAAGATGTTTTTTATGACGCATCAATTATCATTAAAAAGATACATGTATATTCTATAATGTCTTTGGATATCTTTAACATTACGATTTCTGTGTGTTCATGATATATAGATACGATAGGATATGGAAAGGATATATATATCTAATATATTTAAATGTTGGAATTCTATGTGATTGTAGTTTGATTGAATCATTCTTTAAAAAAACCGTTTTCATTTTCTAGTTTTCCAAAATGTTTTCAGACGACCTTGCCAGTAGATGCCATTCAGTGACGATTTACACGTATCGAGAAATAGAAGTTTGTCGACTAATACATTTAAATCAGTGATATAAGACTCCGATTTGAGCAAGAGGCTTGTAACAAATATCCTCGAAATGTTGTATGCATTCCCAAGTACATGTGGCGTTTTATAGTTACTGTAACTGGTACAAAAATACCGACAGTTGTTTCAATCGCCACACAATCTGTCGATTTGGGAGTTACCCGGGGGGAGAGTAGATGGAATGTTCTCTGCAACCAATTATCTCTTGTCCTCCTTCATTTCCTTCTCCTTATACGCCATCATTCTTCCTCCCTTTTCCCGTTGTCTTGGACTCGGTACCGGTAACGGTTTATTCTTTAGCTAGAAATTTGTAACGTCTCTGTGTTTTGCACGATGCTCTTTATACATCACGTCGTGCGGATAACCTTGTCTTCAGAACATTGCCAGAATTCAGCACGTGTACAGTCACGCGCCCTCTCGAACTTCCAATCCATCACGTGCTTCTCAGCAGAACCCTGGTGTTACATACGTCTCTGTTGCTCAACAAAGCGCACTGTATATCAATAATAACTCGTGAATAACATAGCTGAGCGTAAAAAACATGGAAAATGGATTTCTAATGCGGTATCACTTTCCTACCCTGCATCCATACCATGTCCATTTTCTCGAGAACAGGTATTACTCATGCAAACAACGGAGGTGGCATCGATAGTTGCCCCCGATATTCCATCCAAATCTATC